>NC_059336.1:75646665-75959165 GCF_018350155.1 Leopardus geoffroyi
ATAAAAGAAATCTATAAGATAAAAGTCAGTAATAAAAGATCATGCTTTATGCTGACAATCTGTTGCTCAGATTTATTGTTAAAAGTGCTAGCAGGGCATAAGAAACTTGTAGATAACTCCAAGTGAAATAGATGATCTTTTTACACTTTGACCAAACCTATTTAAAGAGAGAATTGAGTTTGTAGGATGGGGCATATGTAATTGCCCTTCTGAGCACAATTTATCTCACCTAATAGTGCAGTTCAGTCTATAGCATTCCCTTAGCAATAATCAGTGTGAGTGTTCTGGAAATCCCAATATCCCATGCATAATTCAGGAAAACAAACGGGTGGTTTTAGATTTTCTTTAGTGTAAAATCTAGATCTAAATTTACTCTTTTATAAACTTAGTGTTCCTACTTCACCTCTGTAGAAGAGATACATTTATTCACCTGCAATATCAGGCCTAGATGCTTTATCATTTATTTTCCTGCTTTATACTTTGTAGTACTATGTGTACATGAATACTAATATCAAATGAAGATGGACAATCGTATTTTACCCAAGAAATATATTTGTCCAGGCATCTATTATAGACATTTAAAAGGAGGTACATGAAATTTTCTCTTTCAACATAGTGAAATTAATTCTATCAACTCCTTTACCATTGTAATAACAGAGTAGACATACAGTAAGACTAGGATTAAGTAAATCTGTTTCAAGTGTTGCTTACTATTGATTGTGTATTCTTGGATCAGTTGCCTATCTTTTCTTAGGACCTCACTGTTAAATACATTTGTCAAGGAAATAATAGCCCTGTGCTATTTGCCCTATACACTGATTCTGATTTTCAAGACTTCTGAAAAAAAAGTCAAAAACCTTTTCATTTGATGCCGACATTTCATAATTCTGTGCATTTATCCTAAATATCAGTACTCAGCCCATCATTTTGTGGGTAGCTAAGGATGTGGCTTTTAACTATGGGCACCAGTGGTTGGTTGCTCTTCTTGCTGTCACTGTGTTCAACCTGGTCCATTCTTTCTGTCCATTAGCTAATTAGCTACACTCCATGCTGCTGCTAGACCTTTGTGCATATGGCATCTGGTTCTCATCATTCTCTTATCCCCACGCTATAATACAAGTGTCTTAAAAGATATTTGGAGTAAGAAACCAGATGGGACTGTCACTCTTGAATTTCTATCCTACTGATGGGATTTTTTTTCTTTGCACGTTCCTCAGTGGCAATGTTTCTCAAATGCCCAGTGCCAGCCTGTTCATCAGGATGATTGATCTCATTTTCACTTTAGAAAAGTAGTTCTTGACCTAAATGGAGCTTTCAAGAGTGCTGACACCCCACTACCACATTCTGATTTCATGTTTTTTGGACATGATCAAGGGCTGAAGATATTTGTGAGCAGATCTGGATTGAATAGTTTTTACCTTAGTTTTTCATTCATGTGCTAAAATATATTCAGTTCTGTTGCTGTGTATTGCACATATATGATGTCCTTAAATAACAGATGTAAAATGCATATAGGACATGTGGCTTGACTATATGATGAGTTTGATGAATGACAATATTATGAGTTTGAGGCTTTCTTGGTCCTAGATACTCTTCCTGTCTTAAGAAAAACTTGCTTAAAATCTGATCATTTCTACTATAGAAAATACTTTTGGGGTGTCTAGGTGGCTCGGTTGCTTAAGAATCTGACTTAAGCTCAGGTCATGATCTCACGACTCCTGGGTTTGAGCCCCGCATCAGGCTCTATGCTGACAGCTCAGAGCCTGGAGCCTGCTTTGGATTCTGTGTCTCCCTCTCTCTCTGTCTCTTCCCATTGCCCCCCCCCCACCGCCTTCTCTCTCTCTCTCTCAAAAATAAATAAACGTTAAAAAAAAGAAAATTCCTTTTTTTCCCCCCAGAGAAGCTCGAAGAGCAAATATATGTCATGTGGGAACATTGATTAACATGTCAACACCAACTGTTACATCAGATTATCTACCTTTCACCTATAAGAACACTGGGATGTAAAGGATTAGGACATAGTAGGGAGATATTTTAATTGGGAGTTTGGAAATAAGAAAGGTCCAGTTTATGAGACAGACTTCAGAGAGGACTACTGGTTTTTACCGGACCATAAGAAGCAAGGCAAGTAGGAATGGGGCATATGTCAAGGAGGTAGGTAAGAAGTCCTGGAGCTGAAAAATCAAATCTCAGAATAAGAACTGGGCATGTGTTGGAGATAAGGAAAGGAAAGAAAACTTCCTGCTTTATGTATTAAAGGATGGGTAAAAATAATGTAAAAAGTTCACTATTTAATAATGCTTACAGTTGTTCCTGGTATCCATTATCCATTAATACCTTTAATAGTGACTAAGAATTTCATGATGAGGGTGGGAGAGACAAAGAGAGGAGGACAGGCTGAGAGGGAAGAATTTCACACTTTTCAGGAATAGCTGACTTGGGGTTAAGGAAAAAATGAAACTTCTCAATTCAAAAATGACCTTTCCTCTGTTTTAACCAACTCTAACCCCTCCTTGCCTGCTTGTCAATTCTTCTCTTACTGTTTATTCCAGATGATACTGTATCACAACCCAAACTGTGTGTCTTTCAGAGCAATTGTATCTCATTCATCTCCTATATCCCTATTCTTTCACAGACCTGGCACATAGAAAGCTTCTAGTAAATACTGACATTAACTGAACTGAAAGCACCCCATTGGTTTTCTGGTTTTCCAACCTGAGTAAAACTGGGTGTAATGATTGTTTCCCTATAAAAAAAGCATACTCTGTGGTACTTTAGAGCCTCAAGCAATGCACTCTCATTCCACAAAGAGCCAGCAGTTTGCTTACAAACCACATTTGCATCTATTAATTCAAGATGGCCTAATTAAAGTAGCAAATATGTTTGAAAGCAACGTTAAGTAATAGCCATGAATAATCGTTTTGCTTCCTGTCAAATTGATAGAAAAGGAGAAAGCATTTTTTTTCTAAGATTAAATGCGTGATCTCAGTGTCAGTGGTTTCATGTATTAAAAAATCTTGATGTTAATATTTAAAAAAAGAGCATCATTGAATCTATTAGTAATCTGGACCACAGGAGAGCCTCAAAGTAGCTGCTAAATGCATGACATGTTTTCACAATTATAATCAGTTAAATTGCTTAAGTGAGTGATTCTATTTAAATTAGGAAATTAAAAGTTTGAATTATTTTTCTACAAATTTGCTACTGCTTCTTGAGGAAGCTAAAGGTTTGCTGAATGCTGAAATTCTCCATAGCCACTGATTGTGTGCTGTTTACAATCAATCTACATTTTGCCTAGCTGCTTCCAATAAAATATTAATGCAATCAAACCTAAACTGTTTTCTTTAACATTTATCTTCTCATCCTGGGTCAGGCTGTAACTTCTTTTATTAAAATGAACCATGCTGTTTAACTGCACACATGTAAGTTTGGAAATCACATCCTAATGCATTCAAGAGAGTTTTTTGAATTGAGACTTCATCATCTGTAACTACATGATTTTCAACAAAGTATTTATTGTTGATATATTTTTATGTCTTAGCACAGTTTGACTAGGCAAGATGTAGATTACTAATGGGTATAGGATAAAGTCTCTGACATTTCCAGTATGCCTTGGGAAACAATAATATATGCCATGTATACATATATGTAATGTAAGAATATTAAACAACGTGTTCTCAAGAGTTCTTCAGGTCATCATTTCTAAAAAGGAGTGGCTTTCATTGTGGGTCTGGAGTAGTGTCAGAATACTCATGGTTGGAGAGCACTATAAGAATTGGAGAGCACTATAAGAAATGGAGGCCAGGGGAGCCTGGGTGGCTCAGTCGGTTAAGCGTCCGACTTCGGCTCAGGTCATGATCTCGCGGTCCGTGAGTTCGAGCCCCGCATCGGGCTCTGTGCTGACAGCTCAGAGCCTGGAGCCTGTTTCGGATTCTGTGTCTCCCTCCCTCTCTGACCCTCCCCCGTTCATGCTCTGTCTCTTTCTGTCTCAAAAATAAATAAACGTTAAAAAAAAAAAAAGAAAAAAAAAAAGAAAGAAATGGAGGCCAGCAGTGTGTGTAAGCCCTCCTTCCCTCCAAGTGACTCCGATCCTGTCCCTGATTCAAAAGTAGAAAGCAATTGTAAAAGCAGTTTAATAAGAGGGAAACCTCATTTATCTTGAAATGGCCACATATTAAAGAAGAGAATTTTGTTGTACCTGAGCTGAGGTTCTTAAGACTGGAAATTGGGCAGAATGAGACATGAAGGGCAGGGCCTTCCAGCTGCAGAAAAAAGAAAAACAAAAATCAAAACAAAAGCAAAACAGGAACAAACCTTTGGGAATAATTATGACCTGGAAAAAAATGGGCAAGCGTAAGTGAAATAAAAATGATGAAAGTAGTCTGGAACAAATAGATTTATAGCATTTTTGAAATACAAAGATAAGAAGAGTTTTTGTCTCAAAAATAAATCCCACATAGGCCTTGACCATGATGACAGAGCTTTGATTTTCAGACATCACAGAGGTTATACTGGGCCTAGGACTTCTTTATCCTGGATATGATTAGAACAATCCTAAACTTCCTTGATGCCATCAGAGATTCCACATTTAGTAGCAAGAGAAGAGAAGCCCAAAACTCACCTCATACTATGCCCTGCCATGTGTGATAAGAAAACAGGGTTACTGGCTTCACCATTCTGAGCAGCAAATAGATTACACCAATTAAACAGCTTCTCACTTCATTCAGATATTCTAATTGCTTCTGATGCAAAAACTTATGTCTTACCAAACACCCTTTTGTCTTATGCCTCATGTCAAATCAAACTACAGACACCACCAAACTGGGGAAACAAAGCTGAGTTGGCTTATTATTGGGCAAAGAGAGCTAGATCATTTAAGAAACAAGCTTTGTGGGTCTCCTTGGGCAGAAATATAATGGACTAGCTTAGGGTTTCTTAGCAGTGGCACTACTGACGTTTGGGCTAGATAGTTTTTCACCGTGAGTGAATGTGTGTGGGTGTTCTATATATTGTGGGCTGTTGAGCAGTATCTCTGGCCTTTATCCGCTATATGCATGTTACCCCACACCCCTAGGCGTGACAATCAAAACTGCCTCCAGACATTTGCAAATCTCCCTTTGTGAGTAAAGTCACCCATGGTTGATAATCACTGGGCAAGATAAAGGAAAAAAGAATAGCAATTTATGCAGTATTCTGAGTTTAAATCTTTGGTCGACTTATGAAATAGATTGTAAACTCTTTTGTTTTTCTTTTTTTACAAATGGTCTTTATATGATTAAGTCTCAAAAGGAAGGGTGCAGCTCTCAAAGAGGTCCAAGACGAGATGAATAACGCTATAATTAGGCTTTTGGATGTGCATAATACAGGCTTGAACAGTTTTTCTTTAACATCCCACTTTATGGACCGCTATTGTTCCTGAAAATACAGAAAAGGCCAGCACTGGGTTATATGTTAATAGCTTCCAGGTCTTCACCACTATATACATTATTACGAGCAGATGTTCTACGAAGTGGATTTAGATGAATGTTCTGGCATTCAGTGTGAGAAGAGCAGAAGCAGTTTATTTTCCTTTTGTTGAAGAATGAGTTTTTGAGAAATCTGACAAGAAAGCAGTTATGCAGCATCATTTAAGACTCTGGAGACCAGACATCTGAAGACGTGAGTTGAATAAGAATAACTACAGTCGTGTGAGATGGGACTAGAAGACACTTCAGAACCAGCACTGAAGATTCCCCATTCTTGACAAGAACAGGTCCCAGAGACCTCCAGCGTCTATTTTTAATAACCAAGTTTTTCTTCCCTTTAATATGCATATAAATTATTCAACTGTCTCTGTGGTATTACTCCAAGCACAGAAGGAAATGCTACCCATAGCATATACTCTTCCTCAGCACACCAGTAGGAAAATTAAGGTGAGACTATTGTTCAGAAGCACTTAAGCCAATGTACTTGGTCTAGTTTGTTGTGCTCCTAGGGTTCATGCAGTGCTGTTTACCACAGTCCCAATAGCAGAGTAACTTTTGGATTGGTATCTGTCCTTTAGTATCCTGGATTTTCCCAATAACACATAATATCATTTTGATGAGGTAACAAAATATGGTATAAGAAGTTAACATAATATGCAAAATGACATGAATTTTTCCATGAAGTGATGTCATGATAAATCTCAATATTATAAGAGGATCTCTAATTGTATATGGTTTAAATGAAGTCTTTTCATAGAAGGTGAGATGGTATGGTATAGAATATCATCTGAAAATATGTTTTAATCCCTACACTTGCATATACTGATACAAATTTATATATGAAATATTATTGCATACTACCATAGGCACTGTGGAAATCATTAGAAATGGTTGATTCACACATTTCTCCCTTCTTAGTAATATATCTGTTATCTTTAACCTTTCTCATAGTTACCCTTCCTGCCCAGCCTAACATTAGAACCACAATTAGTAGCTGTCTTTTCCCAAATTCTCATCTCTGTCTTGTTTGCCTTCCTCCTTTTAAAAACATTCTACCATACTCTAAATTCCATTCAACCTAGGGATTCTTTCCTCCATCATGCCCAAACTCCCCCCCTATATCTTCTGTATCTTCCTTAAGTGCCTATCACTGCATATTAACAAACCCTTGGCTTACTTCCTTTTAACATTTCCCATTGGGACTCTGGTAGAAGGAATCCCATTCACTTCTCTGAACTAATACAAAACTGTATTGTTACACATCTGAATTTCTGGGTTTGATATTAGTTCATATACACCATGCTTGCCACATTCTTGTTTTAATCACACACAAACTTCAAGGAATAAATCTATCTTAACAATTTTTATGGAAAGGGAAAAGGTTCTACCAGGTTTTTATTACAAATTTAATTGTAGCAACAATATAGAATTGCTACCTACATAAAACTAATTTGTTTAGAGATTGCAAAAGTAGACATACAGTATAAAGAAATAGAGAGATTTTAGCTCCCAATTTACTTTGAACCTCAATGTTTGAAGTTGCTTAATATCTGACAATCATATTTTATTTTTTTTAATGTTTTTCATTTTTGAGAGAGACAGAGACAGAGTGAGAGTGGGGGAGGGGCAGAGAGAGAGGGAGACACAGAATCTGAAGCAGGCTCCAGGCTCTGAACTGTCCGCACAGAGCCCAACAGGGGATTCGAACTCATGGACCACAAAGTCATGACCTGAGCCGAAGTCAGACATGTAACCAACTGAGCCACCCAGGTGACCCTCAACAAGGTAATTTTGACACCTGGTCAACTTCAGAGCACAATTTGAAGGTTGACTTTTTCCCTTCTCTCAAGTGCTGATTTCTGAGGTCCAAATGTGTTTTAAGGTTTAGCTTACTGTAGACAGAACCATGTCTTCAAATGTGGGAGCCGAGTCTTACAAACTTTGTAAGACTTTGTAAACTCCAGACTTTGAGGTGTCAGCACAGAGCCTGAAGCAGGGCTCAAACTCATGAACCGTGAGGTCATGACCTGAGCCAAAGTCAGGAACTCAACTGACTGAGCCACCCAGGCACCCCTGGCAATCATATTTTAAAGATAGATCAAAGCCTCAAGACTGTATGGGGAAGGAGAGCCAGAGTAGTGGATATGTCTAGAAAGTATGTCAAATATGAAAGCTGTTATATTCAAGGGTTATAGTTTGTCTATTTAGTTATATTTCTATCCATAAGGTTTAGACATGTATTTTTCTGTGTATAAGTAGAAAAGAGAACTATAAATAGTTAAGAAAAATGTAGAAACTGTATCAAAGGCAGAAAATAATTGGTTAAGCCTAATCAGGTATAAAAAGGGCCCATCAAGGAGTTCTACTATGATGGGTCAGCCACATGCAGTAGGAGAAAGTATACAACACAGATTCGGTATCTTTCTCTTACAAGAGCTAAAGCCTCTGGATGACTGTGTGGGCAACAACACATTGCTAAGAAGTCACACTAAGGGACATTTCTTTGGACAAAGCTTGATAGATCTGGGGGAGATACCAAGAAAGAAGTTGGAAGTAAGGAGAAAAGTGAAAAAAGGAAAGGCCTCCTAAATTTTTTGCTAATTGACTGGAGCCTTGTGGTTGTCCATTTCTTACTTCAGATTCCAGGTCACTGTGTAAACCAGGCATTTTCACTAGAAGAGTTTAAGAAATTAGCAATGTTCAGCTGTGAAAATAGAATATATTAATAGCCATCACCAAAACTTGAGGACTGTTGTAAAGAAGTGAGATTAGACCAACCAGTAACCATCCTTAGACCCATTCAAGGTATTTCTGTGTTGTGAGCCATATGATTTAGGAAGATCTGAATACTGTGCATGTGCACACATGAACACACACACACACACACACACACACACACACACAATGTATTAGAGAATACTCAGGCACCTCTGTCACTCAGAATCTGGCATGCAGTTCTGCTACAGCTCAACCTATAACCCAAACAATGTTCTTGTGACTCAGTCTTTCAGGTCTCTAGGAAATTCTTCCACATTTCTTGCTTTACATTTTTTCATTTGAGTATAGTTGAAATACAATGTTACATTAGTTTTAGGTATATAACTTAGTAATTTGACAAGTTTATACATTATGATATATTCACCACAAGTATAGCTACCATCTGTCCTGTTCCATTGCTATTACAATATCACTGACTGTATTCCTTGTGCTGTGCCTTTTATTCCTGTGACTTACTCATTTCATAACTGGAAGCCAGTATCTCCCACTCCCCTTCACCCATTTTGCCCATCCCCACCCCCTATAAATACAAACTTGTATTTATAGGTCTGATTCTACTTTTTGGTTTTTTATTCATTTGTTATTATTGTTGTTCTTATATTCCACTTATGAGTGGAATAATATGGTATTTGTCTTTCTCTGAATTATTTCATTTACCATAATACCTCAAGGTTCATCTATGTTGTCTCAAATGGCACAATCTCATCGTTTTTTATGGCTGTATAATATTCCTCTGTGTGTGTGTGTGTGTGTGTGTGCGCGCGTGTGTGTGTGCGCGCGCGTGTGTGTGTGTATATATATATATATATCTTTATCCATATATTGATGGATGCTTGGGTTGTTTTCATATCTTGGCTATTGGAAATAACTGTGCAATAAACATAGGAGCACATATATCTTTTTAAATCAGTGTTTTTATTTTCTTTGGTTAAATACTCAAAGTTGAATTACTGGATCATATGACAATTTTATTTTTAATTTTTTTCTGAACCTCCATAGTATTTTCTACAGTGGCTACACCAGTTGGCATTCCCAACAACAATGCATGGGGGTTCCTTTTTCTCCATATCCTCATCAACACTTGTTTATTGAGTTTTTGATTTTAGCCATTTTGACAGGTGTGAGGTGATATCTAATTGTGGTTTTGACTTGTATTTCCCTGATGATAAGTGAAATTGGACATCTTTTAATATGTCTGTTGGCCATCTGTATGTCTTATTTGGAAAAAATGTGTATTTAGGTCCCATGCCCACTTTTAATTGGATTGTTTGACTTTTGTATTGAGCTGTATATGTTTATGTATTTTGGATATCAGCTCCTTATCATATATATAATTTGCAATATCTCTTCTTCCATTCCGTAGGTTGTCTTTTTGTTTTGTTCATGGTTTCCTTTGCTGTGCAAAAGCTTTTTAATTTGTTTCAGTCCCAATAGTTTGTTTTTGCTTTTGTTTCCCTTGCCTCAGGAGACATATCTAGAAAAATGTTGCTGTGGCCAATGTAAGAGGAATTACTGCCTGTGCTCTCTCCTAAGATTTTTATGGTTTCAGTTCTCACATTTAGGTGTCCATATTACCCAAAGCAATCTACAGATTCAATACAATCCCTATTAAAATACTGGCAGCATTTTTCACAAACCTAGAACAAATAATACTAAAACTTGTATGGAGCCATAGAAGACCCTAAATAACCAAAACAATCTTGAGAAAGAAGAACAAAGCTGGAGGCACCACAATACCAGATTTCAAGATACATACAAACCTGGAGTAATCAAAACAATATGGTACTGGCATTAAAATAGACATGTAGATCAATGGAACAGAATGGAGGGCTGAGAAATAAACTCACAGTTATATGGTCAATTAATCTTCGACTAAAAAGGCAAGAATGTACAATAGGGAAAAGAGACGATGGTCTCTTCAATAAATGGTGGGGAGAACTTCACAGCTACATGTAAAAGGAAGATGGACCATTTTTTGATACCATACATGAAAATGAACTCAAAATCTGTTAAAGATCTTGCCCTACATTTTTGAAAAAAAAGGTAACCTTGGCCAAAAGTTTTGAAGGTTTGGATTGTGCCACTAACCCCTTTTTAGGTAACTGCTTTGAACTAAAAGAATTTCAGGTATGGAGACAGTTGAGACAGAACAGAAACTATTAAACCTGTGCATCCTTCCTCTCCAATAGCAAGAATGCCATAAAGTCTTGCAGAATAGAGTATCTTTGGCTGGTGCTGGTGCTGCTAAGCTTTTTTTTTTTTTTTTTTTTTTTTGCTTGCTTGTTTCTCATTTTCTATTCTGTAGTTCCAGAGAAAATCACCAAAATAAAAATATTAGATATATTTTAGATAAGATATAAGACACAATAGAAGAAACAAATGAAACAAGAGTGATCTTCAAATGGAGTGAATTATGGTCTTTTGCCAGAAACTAAGCTTAAGTTTGAATTTGCACTGTTCACATTATTTGTTATAAACTTACTTATTTTTAGTAATATCATAAAGCTTAGCAAAAAAAAAAAAGTTAACATATCTGACTGGAAAAATGCAATATAAGTAACATTCCAATAAAGAAACAAGATAATTAGAACAAGGAAATGAACATTATAACCATGATTATGAAGAATAAGATTCATGTACAAATAATTTCAACACTGATTTCTAAAGAGAATAATATTTTCTGGCAATTATAGATCAAAGTATATGAAGATAAGCTTGAAAAAAATGGGCACCATACTGCTACTTTTATTTTCTGTATAATATTCCAGCATTGAAAATTTTGAAAGAAGAATGTAAACAATAATCTATGGAATACTGCCATAAGAGATGGTGAAAATGGCAATGTAAGATGGCAATTTGTGAAATGAAATTAAAATATTTTGCAATATTTTAGAATGATCATACTTTACTATTTGCTACCCCATTACAATGTTTGAGCATATTGTTTTAACCCTATAATTCCTGTTACAGTTTTTTAATTTTTTACATGGCAAATGGGGTTTATTTTTTATTATTTTTTAAAACAATCTTTATTTATTTATTTATTTATTTATTTATTTTCAATTTAGCTAACATATAGTGTACTCTTGGCTTCAGAAGTAGATTCCCATGATTCATCACTTACATACAAACTCAGTGCTCATCCCAACAAGTGCCCTCCTCAATGCCCATCACCCGCCTTCCACACACCCCCAAACCCCGACCCCTATCAATACCCAGTCTGTTCTCTGTATTTAAGAGTTTCTTATGGGTTTGTCTCCCTCTCCGTTTGTATCTTATTTTTTTCTTCGCTTCCCTATGGTCATCTGTTAAGTTTCTCAAATTCCAAATATGAGTGAAATCATATGATATCTGACTTTCTCTGACTTATTTTGCTTAGTATAATACCCTCCAGTTCTATCAATGTTGTTTCAAATGGCGAGATTTCATTCTTTTCCATCGCTGAGTGGTATTCCATTGTGTATATATACCACATCTTCTTCAACGTTTATTTATTTTTGGGACAGAGAGAGACAGAGCATGAACGGGGGAGGGGCAGAGAGAGAGAGGGAGACACAGAATCGGAAACAGGCTCCAGGCTCTGAGCCATCAGCCCAGAACCCGACGCGGGGCTCGAACTCACGGACCGCGAGATCGTGACCCGGCTGAAGTCGGACGCTTAACCGACTGCGCCACCCAGGCGCCCCATACCACATCTTCTTTATCCGTTCATTGGTTGGTGGACATTTGGGCTCTTTCCATAATTTGGCTATTGTGACACTGATGCTATAAACATCAGTGCATGTGCCCCTTTGAATCAGCACTCCTTTAACCTTTGGATAAACTCCTAGTAATGCAATTGCTGGATCATAGGGTAATTCTATTTTGAATTTTTTGAGGAACCTCCATACTGTTTTCCAGAGTGGCTATACCAGTATGCATTCCTACTAACAGTGCAAGAAGGTTTCCCTTTCTCTATACCCTCACCAACATCTGTTTCCTGAGTTGTTAATTTTAGCCATTCTGACATGTGTGAGATGGTATCTCATTGTGGTTTTGATTTGTTATTTCCCTGATTATGGGTGATGTTGAGCATCTTTTCATGTGTCTATTTGCCATCTGGATATCTTCTTTAGAAAAGTGTCTATTCATGTCTTCTGCCCATTTCTTCGCTGGGTTATTATTTTTTTTAGGTGTTGAGTTTGGTAAGTTCCTTATAGATATCTGATACTAACCCTTTATTCAATATGTCATTTGCAAACATCTCCCATTCTGTCAGTTGCCTTTTAGTTTTGTTGATTGTTTCCTTTGCTGTGCAGATGCCTTTAATCTTGACGAGTTCCCAATAGTTCAATTTTGCTTTTATTTCCCTTGCCTTTGGAGACATGTCAAGTAAGAAGTTGCTCTGGACAAGGTCAAAGAGGTTGCTGCCTGTTTTCTCTTGTAGGATTTTGATGGTTTCCTGTCTCACATTTAGATTTTTCATCCCTTTTGAATTTATTTTTGTGTGTGGTATAAAAAAGTGACCCAGGTTCATTCTTCTGTATGTTTCTGTCCAGTTCTCCCAGAAATATTTGCTAAAGAGATTGTCTTTTCTCCTTGGATACTCTTTCTTGCTTTGTCAAAGGTCAGTCAGCCATATATTTGTGGGTCAATTTCTGGGTTCTCTATTCTATTCCATTAGTCTATGTGTCTGTTTTAGTGCCAATACCACACTGTCCTGATGATTACAGCTTATAATCCTCCTTTCTAGTGGAGTTTGTGTCTGGTTTGAGAATCAAGGTAATGCTGACTTCATTGAACGAGTCTGGAAGCCTTCTTTCCATTTCTGTCTTTTTGGAACAGTTTAAGAAGAATAGGTATTAACTCCGCTTTAAATAGCTGGTCGAATTCCCCTGGGAAGCCATCTGGCCCAGGACTCTTATTTGCTGTGAGATTTTTTTTTAATGTTTATTTATTTTTGAGAGAGAGAGAGAGAGAGAGAGAGAGAGCAAGCGCACAAGCAGGGGAGGTGCAGAGAGAGAGGGAGACACAAAATCTGAAGTAAGCTCCAGGCTCCAAGCTGTCAGCACAGAGTCCAATGTGGGGCTCCATGAGGTGATGACCTGAGCCAAAGTTGGACACTTTACCAATTGAGTCACACAGACACCCCTGTTGGGAGATTTTTGATAACTGATTCAATTTTTTCATTGGTTATGGGTATGTTCAAATTTTCTATTTCTTCCCATTTGAGTTTTGGTAGTGGGTGAGTGTCTGGCAATTTGTCCATTTCTTCCAGATTGTCCAGTTTGTTGGCATATAATTTTTCATAGTATTATCTAATATATGTTTGTATTTCTGTGGTGTTGGTTTTGATTTCTCCTCTTTCATTCTTGATTTTATCTATTTGGGTCCTCTCTCTTTCCTTTTTGAGAAGTCAGGCTAGGGGATTGTCAATTTTGTATGTTCTTTCAAAAAACCAGCTCTTAGATTTATAGATCTATTCTACTTTTTTTTTTTTTTTGGATTCTATATTGTTTATTTCTGCTCTAATCATTATTGTGTCTCTTCTGTTGGCTTTGGGCTTTCTTTGCTACTGACTTTCTAGTTCCTTTAGGTGTGAAGTTACGTTGTGTATTTGGGACCTTTCTTGCTTCTTGAGTTAGGCCTGAATTACAATGTATTTTCCTCTCAGGACTGCCTTTGCTGCATCCCAAAGGGTTTGGACTGTCATGTTTTCATTTTCATTTGCTTCTATATATTTTTTAATTTGTTCTTTAATTTCCTGGTTGACCCATTCATTCTTGAGTACGATGTTTTTTAACATCCATGTATTTGGGGGATTTCCAAATTTTTTTGTGGTTGATTTCATGTTTATTAGCATTGTGATATGAAAATATGCATGGTATGATTTCAATCCTTTTATACTTGTTGAGGGCTGTTTTGTGATCCAGGATGTGATCTATTTTGGAGAATGTTCCATGTGCACTCAAAAAGAATGTGTATTGTACTGCTTTTGGATGAAAAGTTCTGAATATATCTGTTCAATCTGGTCCAATGTGTCATTCGGAGCCATTTTTTCCTTATTGATTTTCTGCCTAGATGATCTGTCCATTGTTGTAAGTGGAGTATTAAAGTCCCCTACAATCACAGTATTATTATCTATACATTTATTTATGTTCGTGATTAATTGATTTATATATTTGTGTTCTTTCACGTTGGGTGCAAAAACAATTACAATTGTTAGCTCTTGATGGATCAGTGGGTTTGGTGTAAGTGGTCTGGCCTCCACTGGTGCTGCTGTCCTGTTCCCTGAAGACCCACTGTGTTGGTATTGGGGAGAAAAATGGGGATACCCCAGTCTCTCCTCCCCAGACTGAGTGTCTCAAACCATGCTGTTCAGGCAGCCCTCCAGAGTAGTGCAGTTGGTCGACTTGCTGTGTTCCACAGTTTCCTGTGCCTCCTAGGCACTGAGCTGGGATTCAAAACCTCATGTCTTGAGGGGCCCTGCACCATGTGGATTCTGTTCTGGTGTAGCACCACTCCACTCTGCCTATAAAGGTCCTTTGGCTAGTGCCTGCAGAGTCCTTTGTCCTTGGGGAATAAACCTCTTCCCATGGTATTCAAGAGTGGGGACTGTTCTCTCCCAGTGCACCCCTGAGATCACTACTGCACCCCAGTGCTTCCTCTCTCCCCCTAGGTGTGCACACAGGGTCATGGCTTCTGTTCGTTGTAAGTGGTGCACTTTTGAAAATTCTGATCTTCAGCTCCTAAGGCTCTTTGCAAAGTAGAAACTGGTACTCTCCATATTTCTCATTCCCCAGTCTGTGGTCTGGAGAGGTTTTTCTCTTGTCCTAACACAAAGCCACAATTCTCTCATTCTCTCCCTTTTGTCTCTTCATAGAAGGACATCCCTCCCCTCTGTGCCCACTCTGTTTTATGTCCCCCAATTCGCATACACATAACTCTGTCTATCCAAGCCATCTCCCTCCACTTTTGTAGATTTTTCTGTCTCTGCAGAAAGAATTCCTGGGTATTCCACATGGCTGACTTCAATACAACTGTGTTTGAAGGATGAAGGAAATCCCATCCCCCTACTTATCCACCATCTTAACTCCTCATCCTATAATTCTTTTTTAAACCTAACTTTAAACTTAAGAATTTTATTGTCAATTCCAATGACTATTGTCTCTGTAGACTACAATTTTCCATATTGAAACTATAAAATAACTAAGAACTACAATAACTCAAAAAGAGCTGATAAGAGGCTGGGATTGATTACAGGGAGTTATATAAATGGGCTTGAGGGAACTTCTTAGAGTAATGGGGATATCAAATAACTTCATTATTTTGGTGGTTACATGACTTTAAACATTTGTCAAACTCATCAACTGTACACTTTAAAAGGTTGAATATCACTGTTTGTAAAGTATACCTCAATAAAATTGACTTAAAAAATTACACCATCTGTTCTTTGAGCTCTAATACACAATTATACACCATTATTTCAATAAATGATCCAAAACATTTGATTTTGTTAAACATTTGTTTAAGTTTTCTAATTTAATATTACTGTCAAGGAAATAAAAATGTTAAAATTTTGGTTTTAACAACAATTAAGGGTGTTGATAAAGTAAAAGCTAAGTTTGTATAGAATTAACATAATCATGAATTATGTCATTCTGAATTTATTAACCATTCAAATACCACTGGTGTATCAATAATTGAATATTCAGACAAACACAATAAGATTGTTTACTTACTGTTTATATTTTGCCACCTTTCAGTCCACTGAAAATGGTATCTTAACATATATTTCCATTTTCTCATTATGTGGCTACATTTTTAGAATAGAAAAATAAAAAATATTGTATGTATCAATTGTGTTAGTTTGATTGTAACTTTTAGACAAGGGGTGTATGATCCTCCATTTTCATGCCACAGGTCCCACAAATATTAGAGGTGGGTCTGGGGTCCCCTTAATCTATGAGACTATTTATTGGAAAATTATTTCATTTCCAACATAAAAAGGAACATATTAGCCATTAATGGTGCCCTAAGCTAGAATGGACAAACCCCTTAGGCTGTGTATTCTCTATAACTAGACCAGTTCAAGGTCAGATGAACAGTAGAGAGAGACACTTTAGAACAGATTTCTTGCATAAGAATAAGGTTGATAAATGACATAGTAAGGGTATTTTTAAATGCCAAACTACCTTCTGAGTACATTAATATTTATTGTTTACTGAGTACTAGCCTCTGTGGTAAACACTTCTTAAATATTAAGTCATTTAAGCTCTACAAATTTTAAGGTAGGTGCCATATTCTCCATTTTATAATAAGAAAATCCAGCCTAGGGGAAATAATTTTAAAATAAATAATTTCCCCAAGATTAGCCTTCCAGGATACTCAGAGTCTTAATTTGACTTCTGGTCTATTAGCCTACAGTGACCATGTGAGTATTCATTACACAATAGTGCCTTTCATTTACTTCTCAATTTTGAAAGGATGTTTCCTCTAGAAGACATAACAGATGCTATCAATGCCTTACCATATCCTCTGAGTGCTCCCCTATTCCTTGAATTCCAGCCCACCTTCCAGCACATTTAACATCTAGCACCTGCACCTTGTTGCCAGAAGAATTTCTCTGACACAGGCTAGCTCTGAATATTCAGATAACAGGTTAGAAATATCAGGGAACTAAGCCTCCTTGGGAACAATCTCCTAACCAATAACTGATGGGAATTACATGTAAAAGACCCTCTTTATACCTCATTTGGAAAAATTCCTAGTATGTGTCCCAGTAGTCTCTAGTAGAAATTTTACGCCCATCCACTTATTTGGAAAAATGACATTAATTTATTTTACATAATAAAAGATATTCTATAAAATGTATTATAAATAACAAATGTGATGTTATTATATAAAAGCATAATAACTCCTTAATCCACATCATATAGTTCTCAGCTAAACTTATGTAAATCTGCAATGCTTCAAGTTATTAATTTCCTATAGCCAGTCTACAGTGTGTTCAAGGCTATTCAGGATAGAATCCCTAATGATTCAAATTAAAATTACTAAAGAAAATATTTTATAATATTATAAAAATGTTAATGGTAGCTTAATTGAAAAATGCTTGCAATACAAAGTTGGCTATAATTGAAAATAGGTCTTCCATCTTTTTAAGCCATAATCTGAAATATGATAAAACGTTTGAAAGTCATTCTCCTATATTACAGATATTGCGTTAAAAGTATTAAAGTATTTAAGATTTTTATTTCTTATGTGCATAAACTCATTTAATTGAAATCTTTGGTATTAACCAACTCTGCATGCTTATCAAGTAATCCTTTTGTACAAGTGGGTGCTGAACATTCATTATTTTTCCCTTCCCCCATTTCCACTGATTGGTTTTATTGTCAGTAAATAACTTTGTTTTTAACAAAAGAATCACACCTGGAAAATGTGCTTATATAATACAGCCTGTTTAAATCAAATTATATTTATATGCTCAGGGTTCTAAGGAAGAGAGGTATTGAAAGAATCAGAGGATTGTGGCAGTGGACCCAGTGACTTCTTGTTTACTTAAAGGAGAAGTTGTGTGGTTCATAGCTCTCAGTTGGTCTAGACAATGGCATAGGGACCTCAGGTGGCTCTATGGAAGCTGGACATGGTGGAAAGGACCTCAGATGTTCTGATTCTTTAACTCTCAGTGCTCACTAACACACACATCCATGCTGAAAAATGAGATGTTCCTCCTGGTTTAGTGATTTATTGATTTTTCATTGGATGTAAAATGTACCCTTTAATGGTGTCTTTTATTTGCTCATTTATCAATATTCTATAAGTTTCTTTGGGCATTCGCTTTGGGATTTAACTCAGTATTTTGCATTAGACACTGTGTTTTTGGAATACTAATTCTGTGGTATGTTCATAGAATTATACTGTGATAAACAAATGTCAGCCAGTGTGTTATTTACTAACTTTAAGGTACTGAGAGAAAGGTATGAAACATGAGCAAAAGAAGTGGGGAAAACAGGAAGAAAAGAAAACAACACAGGACCAGTGTTGAGTAGGAGTATCTCTCAAGTCTTAAGTTCCACATATTGCACCTACATCCTTTGAAACAGGTACTAATGCTTCAGCATAAGCTTGGATGTAATGTGGTAATTATCTTGGTTGCTAACTTTTTATTAATAAGGAAAATAGAAGAGTAAAAAGAAAGAAAAGTATTCTTCCTACTGAGTATACTTGAAAAAAAAAAACTAGCAAAACTAAAGATATATCTCCATGCCCTCAGAATTCTCCAAAACTGAGTTGGAAGGCCAAATCAGAACAATATTACCGTTACAGAGAACAAACTGAGGGGGAGTGGGCAGGGGGATGGGCTGATGGGGGGGTGGGCATTAAGGAGGGCACTTGTTGGATGAGCACTGGGTGTTATATGTAATGATGAACCACTGAATTCTCCTAAAAGTAATGTAAAGTTTATTTACACTGTACATAAACTAATTAGAATGTAAATAAAAACCATAAATATAAAAAAGAACAATATTACCTTGATATAAATTCTGCACAGTACAGTGTGGAAATGCTAAGATGATTGATAAGGAGATAATAGAGTAAAAGTGTTCTGTAAAATAATCCATCAGGCAAATATAAGGGGTAATTACAAAATATTAAGAATAAGAATGCTAATATATCTTTATTTTTTTCTCCCCCCCCCCTGCTAATATATCTTTAAGTTAAATGGAGAATAACTTTAAAATAACCATAGAACTACCTGGGGAGGGGGGGACTTGCTACATGGTATTTACCCTAAGAAATATATACTTTTTAAGACATTTGCAGGATTTCTATGCTCTTTTCACAAATGTTCCATGTTATGAATACTCATGTTTAATAACTTTGGAAAGGAAATTTAGGAGATAAAATCAGGCACAATATAATCTATTCTACCAAATTACCTGTTTGGAAGGGATTAGGAATGCCTGAACTTTTCTGATCCCTGTTGATGTGAAGAATGCAGTCATTTTCCTCATGGTGAGTATTTTGCATACTTGCCTGAGTTTTGGCTCCAGAGCAGGTAAACACCTAACACTTTGAGGGAAAGTTCTGAAGCTCCAAAGAGAATGAATTTCTCCATCTAATACTCCTTTCTACTAGCTTATTGATTTTAAATTTAATATCCCAAGGGACATTATTTATGGTGGCTTTCTCTTGCTTCTAGTTGTCACTTTATGGATATTACTAAACTTGAATTAAAATGGTAACTATTTAAAGAATAGTCTGATCTAATTTCAAAGAACAAACACAAATATTGATAACTGCAGGAAATCAGAGTACCATACAAGCATTGTGGGAAAGTAGAAGGAAGGGTTTCCTCTATCAGGTCCTTAAATTCATTGGTATTACTAATTGGCGTTAATCTATTCTTTCTATGTAATGTTGACTATTTAAACTTTAGAATCTATTTCTCTACTCCAAACACCACACACACAGACACACACACATACAAACACACATGCACACACACACCTACACACTCCCCCACCATGACAGAAAGGAAATGTACATGTACCAAGATAGTGAGAGAAAGTCTAGAATCTCTACAAGGTAATATTTTTTTGAACAATTACAAATATCAAAAGATTAAAAGGTTTATATCCATAGAAAACTATTTTGACTGTATATGTGAATGAAACCAATGAATGGAGTTGACTATTTTCTTAAAATTTTGTAAAAATCTGCCTGAGTAATAGTCTAGAAGTTAAGATTAAGAAGCTGAGATAACATCTGAAAAAGAACAGCAGGGTTGATCAGTAAGAAAAAAATGTACAAGAGAAGGGCATTGACTAGATTGAATTTTTTTCTAAATCTGATCGAGTAGAGCAATACAGAAATCACTCTTACAGTTATTACTCACATCACTACCACTACTAACTGCAGTTAACGCAAACAGAATAAACACAGAATCACAGCACTGATTCTGCAAATGATTCAAATGCAATGATTCTGCAAATCAGGATTGCCATAATTAAAACAGGAAGCAATTTTCTGTATCAAGCACATCACACAATTTATCGTTTAATCTGCACAACTTTGTTAGGCACCCTTATCTGCTTCAAGTCATGAGAAACCTGGGGTGATGAGATTCCTAGTCTCTCATCATTTGTAAGATTAAAGTGTTTGTTTATTTGCCTATTTGTGGTTGTGCTTTCAAGGAAACAATTTAATCAGTAGGAGAAAGTGAATTTTCCTCAATGATTTATGTATGTGAGACCCAAAATAAAGCTGATAGAAATTAGAAAGTACAAAATAGTAATAGTAGTTAACACATAAAATAGATACATATTTAATATTCAAAACAACCCTCTGAGATACATACTGTTGTTATCCTCATTTCATAGATAAGAAACCTGAGGCAGAGAATTAATAAGCCTAGAAATCAAGCAAAACTAGGGAGATTAAAAAAATAGGTGAACAACTTAAATCTTTTAGAAACAGATTTTTAACCTATCAAACTAGCTTCTTCAAGTTACATGTAACTTCAAGGACTTGTAAAATTCTAGAAAGCATCCTTATCAAATTTTCCCACAATTGGGAGACTGTCTCCTGAAAAGGCACTCCTAATTTCCACACTAAGGTCTTTGCCTTTAGCCGGCTAGATGGGGTGGGTGGCTATGCCCTGCCTTGTAACCACCATATGGAATTCTCTGACTTTGCTTATGACAGTGAATGCTAGACACAAAAAAAAAGATTACATGGTATTCGAAAGGCATGACTTTGCCTAAGAGGAACATTTTTTCTTTCTGGTTATTTTTCATTGGGCCCGTTTCTCAGGGGAGGAGTTTTTGTGATAGCTGTAGGAATGAGAGGATTTACAATTGGGTGTTTCACATCCTTCTTTGTTATTTAGAGGAAGATGTCAGAGCAATAGTGTACAACCAAAACAGATGTGAATGGTCTATTCCACTGGGCCTACATGTGTTCATATTCTATAGAGCTATATCAAAGCAATATATAACACTGTCACATCTTCACATTTTTTCATTAAGTTCCCAATTTTGCCATTGTACAGCCTTACCAGAGGAAAACAGATAAGTACTATCCTAGAAAAGAATGGAAGAGATAAAATAAAAGGAAATCATGGTAATGCCGAAAGCTGAAGAAATGAAAGGAGGTCAAAACTGACACATGCCCAATAGACCTTAGTATGATGTCATAGGTGATGTAATGGTAATGCCGAAAGCTGAAGAAATGAAAGGAGGTCAAAACTGACAAATGCCCGTTAAACCTTAGTATTATGTCGTTGGTGATTATGAAAAATGTAAAATCAATAAATACAAAGACTGAGGAGAAAACAAGATAATGATGTAAAGACAGATGGAGCCCTAACTAAAAATTAGAGTGATAAGATTGAATGGATTTTTTTTTTTATTTGTGTGTTTGCTTTGGGGGGTTTTGTTTTGTTTTTGAATGCTGGGAGAAACTTGAATGTCTATAGAAGGCATCGAAGTTGTAGAGGAAAGACTGATGAAGACGGATAAAGGAGGGCGATGAATGGGGTTGTGATCCAGAGATGCAAGGCAGAGTTTGGATGGGAAGCGTGGCTTATTTCCAAGGAAACCAAAATAAAGCAGAGAAAGGCTGACTGGGTACACATGTACTGGGATATTTGTGAGAGACAGCAGGTTTAAGCGACTTCACACCTAACAGACTCAATAGCCATTAGGAAATAAGAGCCAAAGATGTTTGCTGAGATTGAGAAGAAAGTGGGCTTTCAGGGCAGGGGGGTGGCACTGATATGAATTGCCACTTGAAGGGAAAGTTTTCTAAGAAAATCTGAGCATACAACTAAAGCTGGAGATGAGGAATGTGTAATGACTTCAGCACAATCATGGATCATTTCCTCTAGGACTTAGCCACATGGGTATAGGGACTGGAGAGATGAACAGTTGAATTTATACAAGGTGGTTGTTACTTTTCTGGTTACAAGTGGGTAAGTATTGTAGGTAATTGGTGCTAATTGGATAAGGAAAATGAATGAAAAATATAAATCCAAAGTACCTGCAGCTTTGGTTTCTGTTGAAGGAATTTGGGTCAGGGGCAGTGTTGAAGGAGCTTCCCTAGCCTCTCTGCAATCACACTTTACACCTATATAACCAACAAGCCAGAGTCCCTGAGTGGTTACTTGCAAGGGCACTATAATCAGAATGCGAGGTTTCAAGCCCTGCCTTTGACACTCCCAGCTATGTAGTGTAGGGTCAGTTTCTAAATTGTTTGACTTCCTGACCTTTAAAATGGAAATAAAAGCATTTGTGCCAACCTCATGAAGATTCATTAAGCTAATACCTAGAACAGTGCCTGCCTGGTCACATTAAGCATTCTATAAATGTTGGTACTGATTAGGCTCTACAGCAGTCACTTCCTCAAATTCAATACAATCTCCGCATGATGAAAGCAGAAAATTAAAAATATGCAAGGAATGAAGCCAAGAAATAATTACTTGATTTTTCTATTAATGTTATAAATAATATATGTAGTATTCCATCTCTCAATTACATTAACCACTGAATGCGGATAAGGTTCAGGGTTAAATTTTAAAAAGCAGTTAGTTTGCTCTACTAGTGACAAAACCTATTAACTTATTGCCATTTACTCCATTTCTTTACACATGGACAAAATCTTAATTCGGCTCCGAATATAGCTGTTTCAATGGCTGAGAGTAGTTTTATCACCAGCTCATTAGAAAACCATTCTTTGACATTTCTGACTGAGATATATTTTAATGGCAAAAACTCTGCATATGCTAGGTAGAGCAGGGTGGTGAAATTTGAAGAGTATGCTCTTTGTTCTGTAATCAGAGGTAATGAGGTGCTTAATTAAGGATGATTGGCACATCCTTATGCATCCATTCATAGGGCAAGAGACTAAATAATTCCTAAACGCCCAGTGCTCTCCTCTGTTTCATTTGACTACTAGTCTTGGAAAAGTGCATTTGTTTAAGGAGGGTTGAGGAGGTGAACTTACACAGAGACTATCCTGGGGAGTTGTGCTCTGAGTAATTGGGTCAATAATCTCAGCATCACCTGTTAGAAATGTAAAATCTCAGTCCCCACTTTAGACCTATCAAAACAGTCTTGCATTTCAGCAAGATGCCTGGGGAATCCTCATGCAGGTTAAAGTCTGAAGAAGTTCTTATTCTCTGGAAAAATGGAAGCTGATTTAAGTTGTCAGCATTCTGCTGTTTTCCATCCCTTTGGTTTCTGACTAACTAGAAAAATTGTTAAAGCAAATCTAGGAAATTTGAGAACCAGTCAGGAAGGCAATGTGCCTCTACCAGCCACCCCATCTCCTCTTCTTTCCCAAAATCTGAGTGAAAGAGACTCTGTATTCACACACACCCCTGACCTTGGTTCTCCTCATAGTGATGGATTTGGGGTTGAAGAAATAGGATGCTCATGCTGCGGTACCAGCAGAGCTCATCAATTTTAGCAACCACAGCTTTTGAAAACAAAATCATAAAATATGACTGAACATACAGTTTGAAGACCAGGGATAAATTTTCCTATGACAAGAACATTTTTTAAGCCCACAAATTTGTCCTGGGTGATATGTGCTTTATCAATAGAGACAGTTGTTGTGGCAAGTTGTCAGGCTAAGTAGATTTAAGAGAACAAGGAGGGATGGGACGACACAGCCCAAACATATTTGTTTACAGTTATGAATTAAGTATTTCTTGTATTTGTTTCACTGGCTTATATAATCTTAGCATTTAGGAGAGAAGAGGGAATAATGAACTTGGTTCTTAGAACAAGATTTAAGAGAATTGAGTTTGAAGTTGCACCGATCATCTCTGATACCTTTTCAAATGATAAATCAACTCTTTATTTTGAAGGTATTTGATAAAACTAAAATCTCACAATTGAATGTAAATGACATTTTCTTCATTAAATCTTAGTAGAAATACATCTGAAGTAATACTTAAATAATATTTCTCCCCTGAGGACAAGAGTCTTTAAACATAGCAAATTGTAGGTTTCCCATGACCATACCACATCAATTTCTAAAATCAAATTATGTTCCCGATTACTGTGCAGATGAGTTGAATGTTTTTTAGATGATAACCCATTTTTTTTGCCTTGATATATCTTCTGTGGGTTTAGTTCCATCTCAAAATTTACTTTGAAGTATAAGGTAAAAGAATAAGTTCAGAAAAACAAAACAAAAGTAGATGATACAAAAAAATAGCATGATTATGAATAATCTGTAGTAGTTAATCTGCACTTGTGGTACCCTACCTGTTGAGATTTTAAAATAATGTTAGATAATCAGACTTAGGGGGTTCCAGAAATATTTGAGACTTGAAGTTGAATGTTCACATTATAAGGGTAATCCAAACACTGCCACTTGGTGATTGGGAGCAGAGCTTTTCAAGCCTGAGTGAAATGCAGTGCCCAGGTCCACACCAGCCCAACTGAATCAGAATTATTCAGGGGATGTGGCCTATAGGTTAATATTAAAAACAAACAAAAACTCTCCAAGTGATTCTAATTACAGTTAGGGTTGAGATCTACTTCCATCTCTTATAAGATATCCATGGACTTAGTATTCGATATACATAAAATGCAATTCAACTTTAATTTTCCAATAAGGAAAATCATACCTAATTATTATCCATAGTGTCTGAGTTTGAATTTCAGGTTAGTAAATGTAATTTTATAAGACTGATCATAAAATCTCCACTGAGTGAAATACTGCTTTAATATATGAAAAATACATTCGGATGAAATATCTGGCCATATTTCTTTTTTGGGGAGATCAGAAATGTCATTGTTTCTCACTATTAGTGCACTGCGATTTTATTGTCTTTAAAACTTTATACAGTGAAGAATATAGTCTTATAAACATCCTTCTAAGAAAAATAGAATATAACTTTTAGCTTAGGTGATTCCATCCACAATATAAATATCCTAGAGTTCAAGATATTAAAAAAGATTGTTATGTTTTATTGAAGTGACAGTCATTAAGAAAATATCATTACTTACTTTTTCTTATAATGCTCAGGTGTTAAAACATTTTAGCAAATTTCATACTGAAGCATTTTTGATGGTGACAAGCTGAGTTATTAGCTTTGTTTATGGCTTAGTGATTTATCCTATGTTCTTGTGAAGCTACTGGAGAAAATAGGTACTTTGTCTAATAGTTCACCAACTTTTTTGGGGAAATGTAGTTTCTCTCTTTGAGAGGTAGGTTTTATTCATATTCATGGCAAAGGGGAATATTAGGAGGTATGTATATTTGCAAATGGATATAGGCCTGTAGAGAATACAAAGGCTATTTGTAAATAGGTAACTGTAGAATCTACTGTCTGTAGTATAATTTAAAATATATTGGAAACAAAAGCATTTCTTAAAAATTTAAAAAAGGGAATGGCTGAGATACACACAGATATGTATGTGCGTGTGTGTGTGTGTGTGTGTGTGTGTGTGTAGGTTAAAGTCTTGAAACAGGGGCTATGAATATACCAGATAGTTTGAAGGGAAGTGTTTGCTTCACTTCTCTACATGGTGCCAGTGTGAACTTATGATGTAAGACTGGAAAAACCATCAGATGATTATATTCTTTAGGAAGATTAAGAAGATACTTCATTTAACAAAATAATAAGGAATATACTGGTGAGAGAGCCCACCAATGTTAGAGCCTACAGTCTAACTGTAAGTGAGGATTTATGGGAGGAAGGTATTGAGAACTGGGCTAACTGATAAGAATGAGGATGGTAAGTTCCCATAATAATGGAGTCTAGGTAGTGGCTTTTATCAGTTTAAAGCAAGGTAAGCTCAATGATTCTCATGGGCAGCAAGGTTGGAATGACAATCAGAGGGGCTTGGTAGCAGAGAGCCATAGATATGGCTAAAATAACAACTTTCTTGGGATCAGGGTAGATGTGCACTTAATGAGAGTATTGCTCAATCTCTCTAGCAACAAACAAGTCAAGGAAGGATAATCAAGGAAAGAGACTTAATACTTAAATGTCTCAATCTTTGCGCAATATCCAGATGTGAGCCAATTTTCCACTGAATAAAGGGCAGCCTGGATCCCCAAGAAGTATCCTGTAGCACTCCAGTTATAACGATTACCTCCTCTTTTCCCAAAGAGACCTACAGCCATTTACTTAAGCATACACTAGGGAAAAGGGAATACCCAAACATTCTGAGGATTGTTGCACCTCGAGCTGAGTGGTCCCTTCTCTAATTGGCAAATGTATAATTTTCATGAACACTTTTGGCAATTAGCACAACCCCTACCTATAAGAAAAAATCCTTGGCCTATGAAGTACAATCTATCATAGTGGAAAAGGCAAGAAAATGGAAACCTCTGACACATTCCCCAACCCTGCCCCCCAACACAGGCTAGTGACAATATTTCAGGTGAAATGACAGAGATTGGTACTACTTTCAGGATCTAAAGGAGCAGAGGTAGTGCCTTCATCATATCTGCATTCCGTTCACTGGGTGGTAGGGCACAGGTGATACAAAGGGCCCCAAATGGGAGTCTGTGCATCTTGATCCTTCTTTCACTTTGGAGCATGATCATTAGGTATTCACTCTTTTAGCAGACACTAGTATTAGTTTCCCTTTACTACTTATTACAAATTGTACAAAGCTAGTTGTTTAAAACAACACAAATCTAGGCGTGCCTGGGTGGCTCTGTTGGTTAAGCGTCCAACTCTTGATTTTGGCTGAGGTCATGATCTCACAGTTTGTGAGTTTGAGCCCCGAATGGGGCTCTGCACTGACATTGTGAAGACTGCTTGGGATTCTCTCTCTCTCTCTCTCTCTCTCTCTCTCTCTGCCCCTACCCTGCTCATGCTCTCTCTCTCTTTCTTTCAAAATAAATAAATAGACATTAAAAAAATTTTTAATAAATAAATAAATAAACATAACACAAGTCTGTAATCTTACAGTTTTGGGGTTCAGAAGTCTAAAATGAGTCAGCAAAACTGCATTCTTTCTGGAAGCTGTAAGGGAGAATTCCTTTCCTTGCCCTTTATATATTCTAGAAACCATCCATATTCATTGGCTCATAGTCCTGCATCATGCCAGCTTCTTTCATGGTCACTTACCTGATTCTGATGCTCCTCCCTTTTAAAAGAATACTTGTGATTATGTTGGGCCCATGTAGGTCATTCAGGATAATCTTCCCATCTCAAAGTCCTTCATTACATCTGAAAAGTCTCTTTTGCCATGTAAAGTAAACCATTCATAGGTTTTGGAGATTAGTTTGTGAACATCTTTGGAGGTGATTATTCTGCCTAGCACCCTACCTCCATTCAGTATCTCAAGATGAGTAGTCTTTGACCTTGCTGCACCTGAGAAAGATCTGGGGCATTTAAAAAATGCCTATTATGGATCTCATCTCCAGAGACTTTGGTTTAAGTGGTTTAGCAATGAGGCCCAAGCAACTATATTTTTGAAAGATTTCCAATTGCACCCTAAGTTAAGAACCATTTCCATTACATGCCATGGACTTATTCTCAAAGTCTCTAGCCTGACTCTCATTCCTAAGAACAAAGAGTATTCAAATGTAATTCAGTTTTACCTCATTTACTTATATATTCTAACCATTCTCATAGAAGTTCTTTCCTTATTCAAAATAAACTCAAAATTCCTCTATGTCCTTGGTTATAAATATTAACTTTCAAGCCTAATTTGGCCTCTATCTTCTCTGCAAAACTTTCTTTGTAGAATCTTTCAACAGCATTATCTTCTTTTTCCAAATTTCTACTTACATTTAAACGTATCGTTTCAGCTCACCTAACTGAAAAGAAGTTGCTTACACTACTACTTTGGCACCTTACAAGGATGGACTTGTATCTTGGATTGTTTTCCTGTGCTTCCCAGGACACAGGTACCTGTAATCCTGGGTGTGGTTCTTTGTTGCCACAGTAAGTGGCTCACTTTGCTAAAACATAAGCTTTCCTGAATATTTGGAGAAATATTAGTGGTAATCATAAATTTATCAAAATATTATTAAAATTAAAATTATTTAAAATAAAATTAGCATTGCATCAAAAACAAAAGGAATAGTGATATGAATGCATTTTTTTCGGATTCTATGGTGATCATAATCAATACGGTCAATAAATACAATTCTTTTGAAGAAAAAATGAGGTTTGGGAAGGTAACTTCTATTGCTGGATTATGGGATAACAGGTATAAAGGGCAGGGTGTCTAGAGAGACCATGCAGAATAGCTGAGAGGAGCTTGTGTAAAACACAGAATTGTAAAATATTGATCATTTTCTTATTGGGCCGAGACTCAGTGGGATCTTCAGGAGAGTGGAGGACAGGTGCTTTCAACCCTTAGGCACACCTGCCTGTTTCTCCCCTCATCACCTCCTCTATTTTTTTCTCCCTCTATCCTACTTCACTTTTCCTTTTTCTCAACCAAAGATACCTCTCCCTTTCCCCCATCCTCTCAAGGAACTCAAATATTCTTAAAAGACTTGACCATCATTTGTTTGTAGGCAATCACTACTTTCTTTTCTGCAACCAGTTTCCTTGGGGAAAAACAAAACAAAACAAAATGATGGCTACATTCCTGGTAAAGGAAGAGATGAATGTACACACATTAAAGTCTCAATAAATTTTGTGGCCACACATTATAAAAACACTTCTTCTCAGTAATACTCTCAAGTAAGTATCATTATAAAATACAAACTGCTTAATCCCCAATCATTTAGTGAGTGTAAATATAAATGAACCCATTTATGGAAAAGCTAGCTTCGTGACCTGGGGTCACCTCTCTGAGACTCAAATTTCTCATTTTTAAAAGGAGGATATTAGACCAGGTGATCTCTAGGGACCTTTCCAAGCCCCAAATCTGCCTCTATGTTATTGAAACTGTATGAAGAAAAAAGCTCAGTGGGATAGCAACTTATGAAAAATCTAACTTATTCCAGCCAGGAATTCTTCATCTTAGCAGGTTTTATGTCACAATGGGAACAGATGCCGTTTGATTTTGTAATTTGAGTTTAATTGATTTATAGGTTTATGGTGCCCTGCAGCACAGTGGCTTCTCCAAGTAGGAGAGAAATGCTACTCTGGAAGATCTTTAAATTCTCTGATATGACATTATGCTTGTGTTTCATGCAGAAACCACAATTGCTTTTCTGACTTTCCCAAGGACCTGCCCTTGGCCTGCTACTCACTCTTGTGTCATGCCCTTTCCTGGTCTTTGTTCTTCTCCTCTTAGAAAACTTTGAACTATATCTCTCCAGACCCCTTCCCTGAGTTCATCCTGGATTTCCATCTGCTTGCCAAACATCTCCAGTTCTGATTCATAAAAACTGACGCTCAACATGTCAAAAACAGACTGACTTTGTCTCCCTTCATTCTATGTCATTTTTCTGTGATCATCCTCTGCATCATTTCTGTCACTGAGGCTGGAAAACTGCTCTCATGTCAGAATCCTGTCTTTCCCATGCCTCCTTGTCAGTAGTGGGGTTCTAGAAAAGCACAGTTGCTAAGAGTCCAGCTCTAGACTGAGATGGCCTAAGTTTAAATCTCAGGTCCACTACACCCCAGGTCTATGGTCGTAGGTCTCAGTTACCACTTCCCAGAATGCAGCCAATTGCTCTTCTCTTAGGCCTGTTGAGGATAAAATTAAATAGTGTATGTGGAATTCTTGGCACAGAATAATCAACCAATAAGTGATAATGATAATCATTACCCTAATTGAGCTCCAAACTCAGTATTTTTCCGAAATCTCCCTTCCCAGTTGCATCAAGCTAACATGAGCTTTCTTTGTCTCACACATAATCTTTTCACTTGTCTTTCTTTCTTTTTTTTTTTGTCATTTAAACTTAGCATATCAGTCTGTAGGAACAGAATAGCTTCCCAATTCTGTTTTTCTATTGAATGAAATCAAAACTCTTTAGTATTCAACAACACTCAGGATCTGAACCCAATATTCTTTTCCAAATGTATTTGCTGCAGTTCCATTACTTGTAACTTTATTTATTTATTTATTTATTTATTTATTTATTTATTTATGAGAGAGAGAGAGAGAGAGAGAGAGAGAACGAGCAAAGGAGGGGAAGAGAGACAGGTAGAGAAAAGCCCAAGCAGGCTCTGCACTGTCACCAGAGTCCAAGGCGAGGCTCATACCCACAAACCATGAGATCATGATGGTCTGAGCCAAAATTCAGAGCCAGATACTTAACTGACTGAGCCACCCAGGTGCCCACCCCCCCATTAGCTATAACTTAAACCAGTGTTAAATGGTTACTTTCTTCCAACCATTCTGTGTAACTTGCCCATTCTCTGGTACTTCTTTTGCATGTTTTCCCTCCAGTATCTCCATACCCATGCAAGAGCTCAAATGCTACTTAGGTCTTCACATCCCTCATCATTTGAGAGTTTTTTTCCTCTCTAATGTCCCCAAATTTACCTGTGCTTTACTTACAATGCTCATCTTCTTTCTTCCTTTTGTTAGTGTCACTCGTGTACCTAACTCAGGAATTCTGCAAACTACCTCAGGAAGGGACGATTTCATTTCATATTTGTATACTCCAAATAGATGTTCCATCAGAAATGCAAGTGGGCCACATTTTTAAAGAAAGAAGGATTTAAATAAATAAATAATGGACAGGTAAATGTATGAGTGAGCTATCAGACAATAATTATTTATTAGCATATGCCTTAGCACATTAGCATGTGCCTTTAGCACTCTAAATTGGGAAAGCGAAACACCAAAAGAAGACTTGGGTAGGAGAAATAGAAACAAGTAAAAATTAACTCAGGAAATCACACTTTGGATGTTACCACTGATGGAGTGAGACAAATAGTGGGAGAAAGCCAGGCAGGGGAATTAACATGGAGGGACTAAGCTTTAGATCTGCTACTCAGCAGGTTTACCATCTTTGTCACCTATATGTATGTGTAATTTTACTCTAATATAAGATATCTTCAGTGCAACCAGAAAGTAGTCTAATTAAATGTTAACAATAATATACTAATTTCTCAACTTATTGTTTTTTTAATTTTTTTAATCTTTTTTTGAGAAAGAGAGAGAGAGAGAGAGAGAGAGAGAGAGAGAGAGAGAGAAAGTGTGAGTGGGGGAAGAACAGAAAGAGAGGGAGACACAGAATCCAAAGCGGTCTCCAGGCTCTGAGCCATCAGCACAGATCCCAAAGCAGGGCTTGAACTCACAGACTGTGAGATCATGACCTGAGCACAAGTCGGACGCTCAACTGAACGAGCCACCCAGGCACTCCTACTAATTTCTTATCTCACGCCACTTTATAGTTTCCAAGTATTTTTATGTATACCACCTCATGTTTAGTCTTCAAAATGATGTGGTATCAGTATTTTCTTTATTCAAAAAAGGGATTTGAACAGCAAAAATGATTAAGTTGCCCACCTGCTTAGTAATATAAGGCCTGGGACTCAAATCCAGAGTTTATGAATTCAAATTCAGATTTCTCCATTATTTCATTCCTGCAACCCATGTAGAGTAGATGGTATGCATCCAAATTCGGCAAAAAAAAAAAAAAAAAAAAGTGACAAAGCTATATATTATCCTTCTAAAAATCCACTCCTACTCTGATGGATGCTATTTTTAAATAAAATACTAAGTTCAATTTGTCAGTGCTGAATATGAACCCTTTACATGCTGCTCATGCTGCCCCTGACAAAGAATAATGGCCCCTCTAAGATTTCTCACCAGAGTGTAACAAACCTGGGATGTAGAATCCATGCTGCCAACCTGTTCTGAGGAATTGTGTTGTTCCTGTATAATTTGTTTACTTTCTCCCTGGGGTCTATTATCTCTGGATGATTTTAGCCCTGAAAATAAGGCAGAAGTAGCAGCAAGCATATGAATGTTTCCTGACAAATGCTGCTTTATTGTTCTGGAACACATACACACACACACACACACACACACACACACACACACACACAATGCACAAGGGAACTGCATATTGTAATACTATGAAAAGAATAATTCTTTTAAAGTAAAGAATATTGAAAAATAAAAAGAAATTGACTTATGACTTCTTAGTCTGAGTGGTACAGACAATAATTCACTAATGAATTTGACCAGCTGTATTTAAAATTATTTTATTTGGTTGCCCAAAGAGCTGAAGTTTGAGTTTAAACTGTATTTAGGCAATTTTTCCCTGCTCTAAATATGAAGATAAAATTAATTTATATTAACTTGTGTAAATCACATATAATTTATATATTATCAAAGAAAGCATCTAATCAAAATGCAATATAAAATTGAGCATGCTAACTTGATAATTTAGGAATCTCAAAAATGGGAACAAATTCCAAATGATTCACAGATCCTGTCCATTGGAATACCTACAAAGGACAGAAAACGTTAAGATGACAAAAGAATGGGTAAAAATCAACCTGAAAGTAAACTCGTTAGTAAACGATTCACTGGGTAGATGTATAGAACTGACTTCAAAACCACAACCAGTGAGAAACACTTGTTTTTCCTGAGAGGACCAAAAATTGCCAAGATTGAAAAGTCTTACTGGGAGACTCAGAGCTCCTTCCACCTTCTGTCTCCCAACTTTATAGTCTTAGAATAATCAGTGACAAGAAAATTGAACAACCAACTCTCTCTTTCATTTTCATTTAGTGAGAAAAGATATTTTTGCTCTGCCTCCACATCAATATCTCTCCATCCGTAGCCATCTATAGATTGTAACACACACACACACACACACACACACACACACACACACACACGTGTGTGCGCACGTGCATATTAGAAATTAAGTGTAGGCTTGTGTTGCTTTTATTTTGCAGAGGGGGGAAACAAATCACCAAAAAAATGGTGATTTTTTTTTTAAGTTTTGTAGTTTCAGAAGAACATAGAAATATAACTGAGGGTAGTACGTAATGGAAATTATAGTTTCCATTAAATTTAGTTTTAATTTAAATATAGTTTCTATAAATTTTAAAGGACTGGGATGTTACAGTATATTCTCTCTCCACAAGTGTATGAAATTAATCAACAACAAGAATATCTGAAAATTCTCAAATATATGTCAATTAAACCACACACTAAACAACTTACTTAACCTAATGAGTCAAAGAAGAATCATCCAATCCCAAATAACTAATAGGTCAATGAAGAAATAAGAAGGAAAATTATAAAATAACTATAGATAAAAGAAAACTAAAACACAACTAACAAAACTTATGGAATGCAGAGAAACTGTGATTAGAAGAAAATCATAACTATAAATGCCGGCACTAAAAAGAATGCAGATAGAAAATCAATGATCTAAACTTCTACCTTAAACTGGAAATAGTACATTAAACCCAAGCAGATTAAGGTAGGAATTAATAAATGTTAAAAAGAAAATAAATGAAACAAGGAATAGAAATAATAGAGAAGATCAATGAGACCAAAAGTTGTTTCTTTGAGAGATCAACAAAATTAACAAACTTTTACCTAAACTAATGGTGGGGGTGGGGGGTTTTCCAGGGTGGGTGAAGAATTAGAGAGAGAGAGAGAGAGAGAGAGAGAGGGAGAGAGAGAAGAATCAAATTCCTAAAATGAGGAATGAAGGAAAGGGCATTATTACAAACTTTACAGAAACCAAAAGGAGTGTAAGGGAATAAAATGAATTTTCCACTCACAAATTAGATAAGTGAGATAAAATGAGTGAGTAAGTAGAAAGTAATACTGAAACTGACTTTTAAAGATAGAAAACCCCTTTGGGGGCACCTGGGTGGTTCACTTGGTCAAGCGTCTGGCTTCACTTAGATCATGATCTCACAGTTTGTGAGTTCGAGCCCCACGTCAGGCTCTGTGCTGCCAGCTCAGAGCCTGAAGCCTGCTTCAGATTCTGTGTCTCCCTCTCATTCTGCCCCTCACCTGCTCACACTCTGTCTCTCTCTGTCTCTCAAAAATAAATAAACATTAAAAAAATTCTTTTTTAAAATAAAAAAAAATAGAAAATCCCAATTGATTTACTAAGGAGAATAAATTAATCAAAAAACTTCCCACAAGAAATGCCTAGGATCCTACTTCACTGTTGAATTCCACCAAATGTTTAGAAAATTAGCACAAGTCATTCTCAAACTCTTCCAAAAAGCAAGAGTTGGTGCTTCCCAACTCATTCCATAAAGCCAGAATTACTATGAAACAAACTGAAGACATCACAATAAAACTACAGAATAGCCTTCATAAATGTAGACTCATAAATCCTCACAAAATACTAACTAACCAAATTAAGCAGCCTACAAAAAGAGTATAAGTCATGCTCAGGGAGGATTTATACCACAAATACAAGGCTGTTTCAACATATGTAAACCAATCAACGTAATATGCCATAAGAATAGAATTAGGAAAAAAAAACAACAACACATGATCATCTCACTAGATGCACAAAAAGCATTTGATAAAATGTAACAATCTAATTTGATTAAAAACAACTCTAAGCAAAACAGGAATATAACTGAACTTCCTCAACCCGATAAAAGGCATCTGTTAAAAACTCACAGATAGCATCCTTTTTAATGGTGAAAGCATGTAAGCTTCGCCCCTAAGATCAGGAATGAGTCAAGGCTGTCTACTCCTGCCAGTTACATTTAGCATACTATTAGAAGTTCTAGCCTGGGCAATTAGACAAGTAAAATACATAAAAGGAACCCAAATTAGGATGGAAGAAGTAAAACTATCACTATTTGCAGATGGCATGATCTTACACATTGTAAGTCCCAGTGCACCCACACCAAACATATTAGAGCTAATAAATATATTTGCAAGGTTGCAAGATACTACATCAACACACACAAATTAGTTGCATTTCTGTACACAAGCAACTAATAATTTGAAACAAATTTTTAAAAAATCTATATACAGTAACACTAAAAAGAATAGAGTAAGAACTCTATTTTAACAAATAAGTTCAAAACAAATAACTCTTATTTTAACAAATAAGTTCAAAAATTTTACACTGAAAACCACAAAACACTGTTCAAATAAAGTAACACTTATAAACAGATGTTTCATGTTAATAGATTGGAGGATTTAATATTTTAATATGTCTATACTCTCAAATTAATCTATAGATCCAATGTGATCCCTGTCAAAATTCCAACATCCTGGGGTGTCTTGGTGCAGTTGTTTAAGCATCCTGCTCTTGATTTCAGCTCAGGTCATCATCTCATGGTTCATGAGATCGAACCCCACATTGGGCTCCATGCTGACAGTGCAGATCCTGCTAGGGATTCTTACCTGCTCTCTCTCTGCCTCTCTCTCTGCCCCCCCCCCCCCGCCCTGTCTCTGTCTCTCTCTCTCTGTCTCTCTCTGTCTCTCTCTTTAAAAATAAATAAATAAATAAATAAATAAATAAATAAATAAATATTTTAAAATATATTCCAACATCCTATTCCTTAGAAATTAGTAGCCTGATCCTAATATTCACATGGAAATGCTAGGAATAGCCAAAAGAATCTTGAAAAGAAATGACATAATAACTTGGAGAACTCATACTTCCCAATTTTAAAACGTATTAAAAAGTAACTGTAATCATGATAGTGTTGTACTGACATAAAGACAGACATATAGATAAATAGAATATAATTTAAAGTTCAGAAATAAAGCCTTGCATTTATGGCCAATTAATTTTTGTCAGTGGTGCCAAGATGATTCTGTGGGGAAACAGTCTTCTCAACAAATGACACTGGGACCACTGGATAGCCACCACACAAAAGAATGAATTTTAATCCCTACCTCACATCATGTAAAAAACTTTATGCAAAATTAACTAAATGTAAAAATAAAACTACACAACTATTAAGAAATAACTGATATGTAAATCTTTAGGAGCTTGGATTAGGCAACCATTTCTCTGTTAGATAACCCACAAAAAGGGAGAAATGATCTTGCAAATCATACCTGATAAGGCTCTAACCCTGTAACCCAACAATAAAAGAACAAATAAATCAAAAGTCAGGGAAATATTCTAATGGACATTTCCCCAAAGAATATAAATAGTAGCCATAAGTACACAACATGATGCATAACGTCATTAGTCATTAGGGAATTTCAAATCAATGCCACAATGATGTATATCTTCATGCCCACTGACATAACTATAAATAATAATAATTGTTGATAAGGATGTGAAGATATTGAACTCTCATGCATTGCTTCTGCTGTTGAAAATTCTGCTCTTGAAAACAGTTCAACAGTTCCTCAAAGAGTTCAACATAGATTTATCATATAATTCCGTAAGTTTACTCCTATGCATATGCACAGGGAAAAAAACGAGAGAGGGCCAAATAATTAAAATTAAAATTATGAAATTATAAATGAAAGAGCAGAGTTTACAAATGATACCACAGTCTCATAGGAGACTACCATGAATAGATATATGCCAACTAAGTGGACATCCTAGAGGGCATGAATAAATTTCTAGAAACCTACAACTTACCAATACTGAATCATGAAGAAATAGAAAAAAGTGAACAGACCAATAACAAGTAAAGGTATTGAATCAGCAATTAAAAATCTCCCAAAAAAGAAATGCCTAAGACCAGATGGTTTCACTGAAGAATTTTAAAGAAGAACGAATGCCAATCCTTCTAAGCCTCTTCCAAGAAATTGAAGAGGAGAGAACACTCCAAACTCATTTTAAGAGGCCAGAATTACCCTGATACCGAGTCAGATAAGAACACTACAAGAAAAGAAATCTACAAGTCAATATACCTGATGAACATAGATGTAAAAATTCTCAGATGTAAAAATTCTTGGCAAAATGAATTCAACAGCACATTAAAGATCATACATCATGATCAAGTGGGATTCATCCCTGGGATACGAGGATATTTTAAAATCCACAAATCAACAAATGTGATACACCACATTAATAAAATGAAAGATAAAAGTTATATGATCAGCAGATGTAGAAAAGGCATTTGACAAAATTCAAAATCTTTTCATGGTAAAAACTTTCAAAAATTGGGTAAAGAGGGAACACACCTCAACATGATAAAGGCCACATATCACAACCCCACAGCTAACATCATACTCAATAGTGAAAAGTTGAAATCTTTTCCTCTTAGGTCAGGAACAAGGCAAGGATGCCCACTGTCACCACTTCTATTCAACCTACTTACTGAAAGTCCTAGCTAGAGCAAGTAGGCAAGAAAAATAAAAGATACCTAAATCATAAAAGAAGTTATAAAATTTTATCTTTTTATAGAAGATATACGATACCCACCAAAAAACCTGTTAGAACTGATTAAAAAATCAATAAAGTTTCATGATACAAAATCAACATACAAAAATCAATTGAATTTCTATATACTAACAACAAACTATCTAAAAAATAAAGAAAAATAATCCCATTTACAACAGCATCAAAACAAAATGCTTAGGGGCGCCTGGGTGGCTCAGTCGGTTAAATGTCCAACTTTGGCTCAGGTCATGATCTCGTGGCTTATGAGTTCAAGCCCCACTTCAGGCTCTGTGCTGGAAGCTCAGAGCCTGGAGCCTGCTCTGGATTCTGTGTCTCCCTCTCTCTGCCCCTACCCCAGCTCACACTCTGTCTCTGTCTGTCTCTCAAAAATAAATAAACATTAAAAAAATTTTTTTAAATGCTTAGGAATAAATGTAACTAAGGAGGTGAAAGATCTGTACACTGAAAAATATAAGATATTGATAAAAGAAACTGAAAAAGATACAAATGCGTTAAAATATATCTGTGTTCTTGGATCAAAAGAATTAATATTATTAAATTTGTAGTATTAAAATTTCCATACTACCCAAATCTATGGAAAGATTCATTGTAAATCATGAAAATGAAAAAAAAATGGCACTTTTAGCAAAAATAGAAAAACAGTCTTAAAATTCATATGGAAGCAAAAAAGACCCCAGATACTCATGGCAGTCTTGAGAAAGATGAACAGAGATGGTACTGTACTGTCCAATGGAATAGATTAGAGATCCCAGAATGATCTTTGATTCTTCCATATGGGACAATGTGGATGAACCTTGAGGGCACTGTGCTGAGAGGAATAATTCAGATAGAGAAAGACTAATACTCCATGATCTCACTTTTATTTGAAATCTATAAAAGACTTTCTCAGAGAAACAGATTAGGGGTTGCCAGGGGCTGAGGTTTGGAGGAAATGATTAGATGTTGGCCAAAGATCAGTAACAATTATAGATGAACAATTTCTAGAGATCTAATGAACAGTGCAATGACTAGAGTTAACAATACTATATTATATCCTTAAGTGTTGCTAGGAGAATAGATCTTAAACTTACCACATGTACACAGAAAAGAAGTAACTACATGAAGTTATGAATGTGTTAACCAACCTAAAGTGTGTGTGTGTATAATTTATATATAAATTCCCAATGAAATATACAATTTGTATATATATAAAATCATCATATTATATACCATAAACTTATATAATATTATTTGTCAATTATCTCAATGGAGCTGGAAAAAGATGCTGATTACTAGCTATTAGTTTTTCTACTTAACTCAATAATGCCAGAATCTTAGAACACTTTATTCAATTTAACCTCCTCTTGAATAATGTTTTATTTTTATCATTTATTTAATTCTTACACTTTAAATCACCAAAGGTACTATTTTCTTCATTTAAAACTCATTTTTATGCCTGCATATTTACCATTTCTGTGACTCTATTTCTCCTAATATTTATGCTGAAGAACTCACCTTAGTATTCATTGTTTAAAAACATAAAACACCTTTATGTCACTATCGTATTTTAAGATAATTATGGTTAATTTTTACTGTATGATTAAGCAGTATATGTATCCACTCTAATATTTATGTACACAGTTTCCAACTATGGGGTAACATGAAGAGTGACTTCAGAAACCGTAACGCCTGCCCCATGGTAGTGAGATAGAACCCAGACTGAAGATGATAAAAGAACTCAGTCTATCCAAACATCAAGAACTCATGAGGGTGAGTAGACTATATTATTGTTTGGGATATATTTTGGGCTTTAATTAGTAAGTTTAACTTATAAAAGGAAGCTAATATGGTTTCATAATTTGAATCAAATATTGTTTTTCAACATTAATTTTTAAAAGAATTTAATTTTTGGATTTTAATATATACCAAAAACTTCATGATGGAAAGAATTTACATTCTTATGTAACAAATATCTTTGTTGTTACCATTCTTATGGAAATATCTAATTTTATGTAATTTTTGAAGTCTATTTAAAATATTGTATAACATCCTTTGAGCTATAATGGACTACATGTTTGAACCTAACTTGGGGTGAGGAAAAAAATATGGAATTGGCTTTTCAGTCTTGTTTATAGAGAGCCCTTGGACATAATTGTTTCAATTCACTGTTCTAATAGATGTAAGAGATGTCTAGGGAACTCTAAAATCTCTACTACATGCTAGTGGTCCCCAAACAAGATACATAAAGTAACTGTAGCTGGTAATAGGAAAGTGGGTTAATAGATTGCAAGCTATTAATGATTTCCTGTTGTGAGAGAGACAAGACCAGCTTTGATTAAGAATGAGTTTAATGGCTAAGCCCACTGAGAAATGTGATTAGAAAGGGAGTCTCTTTCCTCTAATGTTATGTATGATACTACTTGAAGAGAACATCAGTAGAGTAACAGTTCTAGCCTTTGCTCTTTTATTCATTCCTTCCCAGTGGCAACTTTGGTGACATGCCCTCATAATGCCCTCTACAAATGTCCACATTCTAATAATCCCTGGAACCCGCAAATATGTTGTCTTATATATCAAAAGGCACTTCTCAAATGTGATTAAAGATCTTGAGATGGGGAGACTATTCTAGATTATCTGGGTGAGTCCAGTGTACTCACAAGGGTCCTTACAAAAAGGAAGCAAGAGGTTCAAAGAAGGAAAAGACAAGGGGATAAAAGAAGTAGAGGTCAGAGCAATGAACTTTTGAAGATGGAAGAAAGGGACCACGAACCAAGGAATGCAAGTGGCTTATAGAAGCTAGAAAAGGCAAGGACCTGTATTCTTAGATCCTCCACAACAAATAGCTGTGCCAACACCTTGATTTTAGGACCTCTCTTCTCCAGAACTGTGACATAATAAATACATGATATTTTAAGCTAGTAAAGCTGTTGTAATTTTTGCAGAAATAAGAAACTAAGATGGAAAGATTGTATCAATTTTGCCCCCTCCCTCCTCCTTATCCTTGTTCTTTTTTCCTTCTTGTGATCTGCCTGCTTGCAGAGGACATACATTCCATTCTGTGCTTTCATGGCATATATTTTTCAGGCAGATCCCTGTGGAAACCATTGATTTTTAAACTCTGCCAAGGAGAGTGATTGGCTATGTGTGTCCAATTTAGTGTTAAAATATTAACACCCTTACTTGTCTAACAGATTTAATGTCCTATTGTTCAACATAAGCATTGTAAGTAATGAGTTCATTTTTTTATATACATTTATTTGATTCCAATATCTACTTCTCACTTTTTTCTTCAGTTCAGAAAGGTGAAATATTTGTGCTGTATATGAGCTCTTTCAAATCCCTTCAGTAGTCTCGTAGGTTAGCTAACTGTTTACATGTATGGCTTTGGGCTAGTCACTTAGTATATCTGTATCTCTTTGTCCTAATCTCTAAAATGTGACTAATCATAACATTTGACCCTCAGGATTGTTACAAGAATCAAATAAATTAACGTTTTGAGGCACCTGGGTGGCTCAGTTGGTTGAGCATCTGACTTCGGCTCAGGTCATGTTCTCGCAGTTTGTGGTTCGAGCCCCGGGTCAGGTTCTTTGCTGACAACTCAGAGCCTGGAGCCTGCTCCGGATTCTGTGTCTCCCTTTCTCTCTGCCTCTGCCCTCCTGGCACTCTGTCTCTGTCTCCCAAAAAAGTGAATACACGTTAAATATATATATATATATATATATATATACACACACACACACACACACACACACACACACACACACACACACATACATATAGGGGCGCCTGGGTGGCTCAGTCGGTTGGGCGTCCGACTTCGGCTCAGGTCATGATCTCGCGGTCCGTGAGTTCGAGCCCAGCGTCAGGCTGTGTGCTGACAGCTCAGAGCCTGGAGACTGTTTCAGATTCTGTGTCTCCCTCTCTCTCTGACCCTCCCCCATTCATGCTCTGTCTCTCTCTGTCTCAAAAATGAATAAACTTTAGGGGCGCCTGGGTGGCGCAGTCGGTTAAGCGTCCGACTTCAGCCAGGTCACGATCTCGCGGTCTGTGAGTTCGAGCCCCGCGTCGGGCTCTGGGCTGATGGCTCAGAGCCTGGAGCCTGTTTCCGATTCTGTGTCTCCCTCTCTCTCTGCCCCTCCCCCGTTCATGCTCTGTCTCTCTCTGTCCCAAAAATAAATAAACGTTGAAAAAAAAAAATGAATGAACTTTAAAACAATTTAAAAATATATATAATATAATAATAAATATATATAAATATTTATATAAATATATAAATAAGTATATAATAATATAATAAATATATATTACATACAAATAAATATATAATAATATAATAAATATATATTATATATATAATAAAAATATATATGTATAATAAATTAATGTTTTTAAGTGCCCAGACCAGTGCCTGCTATAAAATAAGTACTTTTTCAAGGTTACCAAGAGATAATATTTTGGAAAAAGAACAAGCAGAGATTCTCCATATAGCCACGAGTTAATAGATGTTCTAAAATATTAAATAATACATTTTACAAATTAGTTATTTGCTTAAATGATAGAAATGTTTGTTTTTCTCTGTCTTATGTTTATTGGCATAGCAATTTGAAAATTATGAGGTGGAGATAATATTTAAGCCATCAGAATTTTTATTTTAAAGTATTATTGAGCACAGTATGACAAATTGAATGTTCTTGTCCAGGAATTCTGGCTAAAACTGTTAAAGAGCAGGTTGTCTCAAAACAGTTTAATTGATCTGGATAGCTGTCTCTTTTCATATAAATCATACATGCTTATCAACCTTCTCTGTCCTTGTCATGCTGACACTATTGATAGCATAATATTAATATACATATTCTAGGTCTGGGGGTCACTTGAGAGTGAATTACAGTCTTGGAAGGACCTCACAGGTCATCTTAAGTACAGCTGTTCTTTTATTTTGTTTTCAGCTCTCGCCTTAGGAAAAAGCTTTCCAAAACATTTACGTTTCTCCTGTTTGCACCCAGTATCTGATAAAACAGGAAATAAGCACAGTATTCTCTCCACACATCTTTAAACAGGACTCTAGATCCTATTTCACAACTAAGAATTTAAGTTTTGTTGACAACCATTTGAACCTCAGTTCAGGAACTTAGTTTATTAGAAACTCTAGAAATGATACCGTTATCCAGCAATTGTTTTATATAATCTTTTTTCAGGCTCTATTTCATTACAGCAAATTTTAAGAAGAGACTTGGGGATGGCACTGGAATTTTTTGTTCCATTGAAAATTCACTTAAATAGGGAAATTCCCCCAAAATGGTACAGTACCAGTATCTACTAAGCAGATTTTTAGACGAAGATGCTTAAAATGAAGAATTTTTCTCACTGATACAAAGTAACAAAATGACATTAGTGATAGTTGACTACGACTGACATCCTCTATACTAGGGCAATTGAACTAAATGTTGGTAGATGGAATAAATTAAAGAAAATGGCAACCCATTTCGTCTTTTGGGTGACTCAAATCTTCCTTTTATTGAGCAGTTGCAAAACACATTAGAACATCTCTTTTTGCTCCTTTTCTCACCTATCAACCTTACACATCTAAATGTTTGAGAATTGCAGCAATTCCCAACATATCTGTGAAGTGAAATTTGTGTCAACATCTGTCTGATGAATTGAGCAGGTGAATTGTGAGCACTTTGCTGAAGAATATAAGGTGGTATACCTCTTTGTTGAAATAAACTGGCTCTTACTTCTGGTGACTTCTACTCTGGTTAAATTTTTTATGTTTAACTGATGGTAGGAGATTTATAATGGCTCAAATAAGGTATGTTATTTAAGTAGCATTTTTCCTTACTTGGCTCTACTTTTCTTTCTGGTCAGCATGCTTTTGAAATGAAGACTCAGGCCCTTTCACTCTGAGTCCATTTGCTGCACCTGGTGTTAATAGAGATTTTCAAAGTTTCTTTTTTTTTCAAAATATTTTTTTATAAGACATGGAGTAGTTTCTCAGTAAACTTAAGAGGCACAACAAATGTATTGAACTTTCATTTTAATCAAGATACGTTTACTCAGTAGAGTTAGGAAGTAATACTAAAGGTAGGTCTTCTATGCAATAGGGATATTTCTTTCAGGCATCATTTCACTATTTAATCTAGTAGTTTTGCATAGCAAATCCCACTCTTGCTATTACAGCCTTAGATTATAAAGGAATTTTAGAGAAAGCTATTCGAAAGTGTTTTGACTACAGTGGAACTGAACATTCCAAATCTCTGCATTTATATGACTGAGCAGAAAAATAATACCAGCTAATTCATTACCTAATTGAATGGCTAGGAAAGACTAGAGCTGTGGTTGCAGAATTTGCAAATAAGAAATCTCATTTTCACACACTGACTCCAATTCACCCAGATTGTGTTTCCTAATTCAAATTGTTCCAGTTCCCCCTAAAATCTGCCTCCGTATTGTCATATATGTCCCAATCAGATGGTATTTCCAACATCTTGAACTCTAAGATCCTTGACTGAATTTGGGATGGCATGGCACAACTTGAACCTTGGGATCCACTCCTAACTCTCTTTTCTGTGTATCTATGTAGCTACTCTTCCATGGAATGGAGCTCCTTGGTCTCCTGATGTATCCCTTTTCCTCAATCTAATGTCCACCCCCTTTTATCATTCGATTTTCTTTCTGCTAGCTTCACCTATTGACCTAAACATTCAGTTTCCATTGGTAATCATTCAACCCACTAAGCTCTGCTCTTGCTGTCTTGGGTTTTATGTAGGACTCATTTTGTAAATTACCAAACCTGACCTATGCAACCGGTCAACATTTTGCTATCTACACTTTGAAAAATCTGAAATCTAGCCCGTGCTCAAACCATACCCATGAGTTCCACACCTATATTTTTATTTGCCTACTGAACATTCCCGTCTTCATGTTTCATAGACGTTTCAAAATCAACACATTCAAAACTTTTTGCCTCCACACCTCCCCCTCCTGTACTTTCACCTTTGGTTAATAGAAAAACCATCTTCAGTTTAAGTGGCCACAAATTATTGCCTATCACAGTAAGCTCTTACTAAAGAAATGGGATTTTAAAGTCTCTGTTTATGATTTTATGTGTAGTGTATTCCATTTAAATCTACTGTTCAGGCTCTTAAAATACAAATATTCTGAAATGGATGTCATCATATATTTCCAATGAATAATAGCAATAATTTTAGAGCAATCTAATATTATGTATGTATGAGAAATAAGAATAAAGAATTGCATTTAAATAAGAAATTCAGTTATATTAAGGGGTCTCCCAAATCATTAACATCTACTTGATTTTACAAAACATTTATCATAGATATTATTTATATTTTTTTCATTCCTAACACAATTTTGGATGAGAGGCTTTACACTGAAAAACATTCACTTTCTACAAAAAGCATTTATTAGTTCTGACAAACCATCTGAGACATGTTCAGAATGTTAACTAACAAATAACACATTTTTTTCAAGCATGTTATAAAAAAATACATGTCCCAAATCTCATTTCCTTTGCTTAACATTAGTCTTCTAGCTGAGAGATAATACTCCCTCCTAAAATAATCATTTTTTAATTTTGGTTTACTTCATATCTTGATTAATAGTCTCATAAGTGAAAACAAAATTTCTGTTTGAAAGGAATCAGGCTTTATCTTTAAAAAGAAAAAATCATAACCCAAATGTATATACCTAATTTAACTATTAACTGCTACCATATCAAACTTAGGAAAACCTTTAATTCTTATTCCGTTAGAGATATACAAAATAATTAAATCTCTCAAGCACTTTTAGTTTTGCTTTTTAATTTTCTTTACTTTCTGTGACTTTACCAGTTCTACACAGCTTTGTGAAAGAACAGTGCCCCCCAAGTCATTTTTCAAATAGTTTATTTCTAGTGAAAAGGTACATACTTATCATTTCAGGATAGCTGAAATTTTATGCTAACTTACATCACCAGCAGGAAAGTTAAAAGCAGTAATATTTGTTAATTTCCATATCTAGATAGATAGATAGATAGATAGATAGATAGATAGATAGATATAGATATGTTACACATAATATTTAGGATACATGATTGTGATCCCTTTTAGTTCTTGAGTTGTCTTTCACTGAAAAAACCTAACATTGATTTGTGCAACATTTTTCATTCTACTACAAATAGCCTATTTTCTTTCCATGCTGGATGCTTTCCTTCAAATATAATTTCTGAGCTTCAAATAGGAAACATAATTTTGCCCTGGATGTTCCCTTGACTTCTAGAATAGCAAATGATGCTATATTCATGTCTGGAAATGACTACACTTAAAGTCTCTGTATTCAGTCAGCCAGCTAGTTTTGATATTCACCAGCTGGGTGGCCTTAGGCCAGTTGCTTAACTTCTCAACATAAAATTAAGATAGGAGTACCTATTTCATAGTTTTAGTTTGGATTAATATGTGTTAATATATGTAAAGTGCTTAGAATAGTGCAGAGCACATAAATGGTCAATAAATATTAAAGTTAAGTTAAAAAGTCTATATGAAGAAAAAATATAAACTGTAAACATATTCCAGCTTCCATAATTTCTCATTTGCTCCATTCTAAGAAGGAACATTAAATCATATGATGTGGTTCAAAATGCTTCTTTCTAGCCTATATAAATTGGGAGCAATGACTTCATTCTTTTTTTCCTTTAAAAAAATTTTTTTTAATTTTTTTTTTCAACGTTTATTTATTTTTGGGACAGAGAGAGACAGAGTATGAATGGGGGAGGGGCAGAGAGAGAGGGAGACACAGAATGGGAAACAGGCTCCAGGCTCTGAGCCACCAGCCCAGAGCCGGATGCGGGGCTCGAACTCACGGACCGCAAGATTGTGACCTGGCTGAAGTCAGACGCTTAACCGACTGCGCCACCCAGGCGCCCCTAAAAAAATTTTTAAGTGTTTATTTATTTTTGAGAGAGACAGAGAGACAGAGCATGAGTGGGGGGAGGGCAGAGAGAGAGAGGGAGACACAGAATTCGAAGCAGGCTCCAGTCTCTGAACTGTCAGCACAGACCCCAATGTGGGGCTTGAACTCATGAACGGTAAGATCATGACCTGAGCCGAAGTCAACACTTAACCGACTGAGCCACCCAGGCGTCCCACCTCCATTCTTTATCTTTATTTCCTTAAGGACAAGCTTTGTTTCTTTACTCTTATCTAGATCATGGACAAACCAGTTGGGTGTGAGGAGAAGAGAGTTGGAATAATTACCCACAGTTTAAGACAAGAGTCGTATTATTACAAGTTGTCTGTGAATGGGTTGTTTAAATTACCACAGAAGACTTACAACTTAGTTCATAGTCTTAGATACAGAAGGCAACATGCTGGGGGGCTAGAAAAGATTATGTACTAGTCACTAGTCACTCAATAATTTATTATTAAAGCCTTATACTCAAAAACCTTGCTCTTAAGAATATCAAAATGCTACATAGATTTCCATTGGAACCAATATGTAAGTTAAAATAAAAAGTTAAATGTATTTGTGAATCTAGCTGCAAATACTAGTGACAAAATTATTATATCTCTCTTTCTTTATTGTGCATGAATTCAGAGCCAGAATTCATTGAGAATATGCTATAGGCAAAATGCATTATATTAAGCAGGTGGATTTGATCCAAAGAAGCATTGCCAAATACAGATGTTATTTCTCAAAATGAGTGTAACTGATTTATTCTACAAGTGAAATGGAAAAATGGTTAGATGTATATTAATAGTATATTTTTGGAACACCTGGGTGACCCAGTCAGTCAAGTGTCTGACTCCTGATTTCCGCTCAGGTCATGATCTCACGGTTGGTGAGATTGAGCTCTGTGTCTAGCTCTGGGCTGACAGCGCAGAGCCTGCTGGGGCTTCTCTTCCTCTCTCTCTGCCCCTCCCCTGCTAGTTCCCTCTCTATCTCAAAAATAAATAAATAAACTGAAAAAAATAGCAGATTCTCCACTCATTTATGCCTGCTTAATTTTAATTTTTTAAAGTGTTTGTTTATTTTTTGAGAGACAGAGACATAGCACAAGTGGGGGAGGGGCAGAGAGAGAGGGAGACACAGAATCCGAAGCAGGCTCCAGGATCTGAGCTGTCAGCAGAGAGCCGGATGTGGGGCTCGAACCCACGAACCATGGGATCATGATCTGAGCTGAAGTCCAATGCTTAACTGACTGAGCCAGCCAGGCACCCCCATGCCTGCTTAATTTTAAAATAATGTTTTCTATGTATGTGTGCAGCCAGGAATATTTCCATTAACATTCCAGTAATGTAGTTTATATCCTATATTGAACCAGATTTCCAGTTGACTAGATTTTAAGTTTACAGTAAAAGCTTTATTGAGATATAATTCACACGCTATATAATATATTCATTTAAATTTCATAATTTAGTGATTATTTGTATAGTCACAGATATGCACAAATATCACCACTGTTAATTTTAGAACATCTTATTCACCTAAAAAAATAAAATAACATTCATACCATATAGTTATGACCCATCCCCCACTTCTTCTATCATACCACTTGACTCCAAGCAACTATTAATCTACTTTCTGTCTCTATAAATTTGCCTTTTCTGGCATTTCATATAAATGGAATCACGTGATACATGGACTTCCATGACTGGCTTTTTTCACCAAGGATAATGTCAAAGTTCATCCATGTTATATCATGTAACAGTGATCCATTGCTTGTTCATAGCCAAATAATATTCCATTGCTTTAATCTGTTATTTTTTATATCTATCAATAAGTGGACATTTGGATTATTTATAGCTTTTGATATTAGGAATTATGCTGCTATAAAAACTTATGTGCAAGTTTTTGGGTGGACATAAGTTTTTACTTCTCTTGGGTATATATAAAGGAGTGGAATTGTTGGGTTGTATGACATTTTATGTTTTATGTTTGAGGAACTGTCAGACTGTTTTTCAAAGTGGCTGCACGATTCTGTATTCCAATCATCAGTGCTTCAAGGTTCTACCTTTTCCACATTCTCACCAACATTTGTTATTATCTGACTTTTTTTTTATGTTAGCCTGCCTGTTGAGTGTGAAGTGATGGTATCTTATCGTGGATTTGATTTGTACTTCTCTGATGCCTCATGATGTCAAGCATTTCTCAGTATGCTCAATGTCTTCTTTGAGAGATGTCTCTTTAGATCCTCTGTCCATTTTAGTTTTGTCATTTTTTTAAGTTTATTCATTTTGAAAGAGAGAGAGCATGAGTCAAGGAGGGGCAGAGAGAGAGGGGGAGAGAGAATCCCGGTGCAGAGCTCGATCTCACCAACTGTGAGATGGTGATCTGAGCCGCAATCAAGAGTTGGACACTTAACTTACTAAGCCACCCAGTATGCCTCCAAATGAGTTTTAAAACCAGATGATTTCCATAAAGAATTTCCATGAAGAATCCAGCTGACTGGTTTGATTAATTTAGTGAAGTCTATTTTTCCCTTCAGTATGAAGCCTTTGATGTTGTTTCTCAGAGAATGCAGCCTAGATATGGCCACAGACACCTTGGGATAGCCTTGCCTTCAGTGTGGCTCTCTGTCCCTATCTACACCGCTAATTAGCTGGTTGTCTATTGTTTACAACAATGTTCTGAAACCTGATTTGCTCACAAACTGATCCAATAGCAAACCCAGACTCCTTTGAAGAGATAGTTCCTGTGGTTAGTGTTTGTTACTTGTCCTCACCCAGAAAGGCTCCCTCCTATCTCTTTTCCTCATTTCTCTCTTGCAAGTGAAGCTGCCTAACATTTAGCCTATATTTTCAATAAATCCATCTTATCCCAATTGTCTTTTATGACAGTCCTCATGGTTTTTGAGTGCCCTTAGACTTAAGCTTCTCCATTAAACTCTGTTGCAAATTAACTCACTTCCTATGAAAAGAGATTAGGCATTTTCTGTACTATGGCCTGCTTCTCACCAGAGTAAAATCTTTGTGCCATGTCTCTGGTGCTGGGGATGGGACAATGGTGTTCTTCACTCTGAATGACAACCCCAATTAAGAACTGAATATTTCCTTGCAGTGGGAGGGCAACAGCCCTAGGTCTCCTTGGCTTCCCACTCCTGGCTTGGAATCCCTGATCCATAAATTAAAGCAAGAGGGAAGAAGACTCCTATCTTCAGTGCTATAATGCCCAAGGTAGAACCTTCATCTCACCAGTGGGGGTTGAGTGGCAAAAGGCATCTCACTGATCTGCATTCCCAGAACTCAACCTCAGTAACAAGTAGCTGGGGGCATCAGGAGAAATTGTGATGTCCAGACCCTTCTGGGAATATACCCCTCTGACTGGAAGCTGTAGGTGGTGAGGGAACCTTGCATTCTGGCTGTACCAGTCTAAAATTGGAGTTTCCATCTCACTGACCTGAGAAGGGAGAGTTGGAGTGAGTCTTAGTTCAAAAATCACAGGCTCTTACTGTTCTTCCTGAATTTTAGTAGATTTTCTTGAACAAATGTTTCTTCATTTGCTGTATGCCCTTAGGAGCATTTTCAAGGACTTTAATAGTTACAATTTTATTTTTAGCAATTTTCACCAATTTTGCTGGAGAACGTGTCCACAGAGCTAGAAATCCTTTTAAGTTCTGAGTTTTGTACTAATAGAAAGTCTATAAGGAATGCACTGAAAATATTGCTTGAGGCATTATCCAGCTTAATACTGTTAAAAAAAAAAAAAGCAAACTAGATACTTTTTTCTAACAGACACTCTTAAAATAGCCATTACATTTTCCTTTACTGTGAACTTAACTTTAATATCACAATTGAACATGACCCAAAAGATGTTCTGCTATGTTTACTGTATATTATTTAAGAAATATCATGAACTACTAGTAAATTTTGAGTATGCTACTACTCACTTTCAAAATGTGTATTAATATTTTTCATAAAAATATTGAAAATTACCTTGATATTTAAAATTAAATACATTCCTGTTCTCTTCATCCTTTTTAAAATAATTTCTTTAAAAATAACCCACCTAGTTCAACATTTCCCAAACCGAAATCCTGTTCTGGTCATTGAACAATTTCCAATGTTCCAAAATCAATTTAACTACCAAATAACAGCATCAATTATCTATGCTGTGGAATGAAATTATTTTAAATAAGTTTTAAACACGTAAGTAAGTTCTCAAATATTGTGAAAAGGTCTATTCAGGTATTAAGAATATTTTTCAAAGCAGTATGGAGTTTCCTCAAAAGTTAAAAATAGAACTACCCTACAATTGAGCAACTATACCACTAGGTATTTATCCAAAAGATATCAAAAATACTGATTTGAAGGTACACATGCATCCTAATGTTTTACAGCAGCATATCAACAATAGACAAATTATGGAAAGGGCTTAAATGTCCATCAACTGATGAAAGGATAAAGAAATTGTGATATATATAAATGGAATCTTATTCAGCCATCAAAAAGAATGAAATCTTGCCATTTGCAAAAATATGGATGGAGCTCAAGTTTAATAAGCTAAGCAAAATAAGTCAGAGAAAGACAAATATCATATGATTTCACTCGTGTGGAATTTAAGAAATGAAACAGATGAACATAGGGGAGAAAAAAAGAGAGGCAAACCAGAAAACAGACTCTGAACTACCGAGAACAAGCTGAGGATTGCTGGAGGGAAGGTGGGCAGGAGGATGCGTTAAATGGGGGATGGGTATTAAGGAGGGCACTTGTATGAGTACTGGGTGTCGTACATAAGTGATGAATCACTAAATTCTACTCCTGAAATTAATATTACACGATATGTTAACTAACTGGAATTTAAATAAAAACTTGAAAATAAAAATAAAAATAAATTTCTAAAAGTAAAAATGCCAAAAAAAGAATATTATTCAGATTTCCAGAATTCATCTTTTGTGGTATGAAATGAAAGGGAAAGAAATATTTATTTGGTTTACTATCCTATTTTTTCCTATTATTTTCTCCTATTATTGAAAATACATATCTATACAATAAAGAGTGTACTTTTTTTTTACTTCCTCTCTTACCTGACACTTAATTTTGCAAAATATTTTGTGGGTTTTTTTTCTATGTAACTAATATTTATTGAGAAATTTGGTCCTAAGTGATCAAAAGAGGAACATGATTTTTTTTAATACAACCACCTTTAAAATAAAATTTCTAGCACCATTTGCATTTCTTGCAAAGAAGACAGTATGAACAAAGAGGTTGGGTAGGTGCTTATTCTGGAGATGACTGCATTCTTTTTCTTGCTGATTTTATATTTTAGTGGGAATTATATTAGTATTCGTAGGGAGAAATGATGGGGAAGATCTGAAATGATTAACTGATGTATTCTGGTGTTGAAAGGAGAATTGAAATCAAATGATTTTTGCTTTAAAATAATCTGAAGAAAGAGATATGTAACAGCTCTGTGCTCACAGGAATCCAGATGTGCCAATTTTTGAAACTGTGTGCTCCTAATTTATTTCAAGTGATGTGTTTGGTGGATTCGTTTTCTCTCTTTTTACATAAGAAATTATATTTTTTTACATTTTTATTTTCATTTATACCATGATACTAAATTGTTCCCAGTTAACCTTTAATAAGAAAGATGATTGTTAATTACTATTTTCTTCGGTGTCCTCTCATCATTTAAAATCACTTTTCTATGTAGTACCAGGTGACTTGTACTTGTTTTCCTAAAGAAGAACTTGCCTCCTGAGAATTTAGTTGTTCCTTAGTCTAAATTAATAGCAGCATTAATCAGGATTTAATGTGGGGAATTACTTACAATTAACAAAACCCTTTTTATTATTCTGTTTAATTAAATCCTTATCATTTGTTGAAATAAATGACCCTAACTTAGTTGCTATATACCTATATCTTCATGGTGCACGTGTATACACACACATACACACACACACACACACACACACACACACGTCACATCTCATCACATTTATGGAAATGTTCCAAAGCAATAGAATTCAAAAAAATTTTACCATACCGTTTTCAGAGTGCCCTAGAATTAAATATATGAGCTTTTGGGATTACTTTCTTTGATGTATGAACACCCCTGGAAATTTATATTAATATTAATATCGAGGTATTAAAATATTTGCTATCTTCAGTTACACCTGGTAGAACTATAATGATTGTCAGTCATTTAGGAAGTGATATAATTCAGATGAGATCCAACATTCAAAATGATGAATATTGAGGACAAATGTTTCAGTAGCAGCAAGTAGGGATTGCTGGGGTGTGTGAGCAGTCATTACAGTTGTTAACACTACCATAACTCACGATTCATTTCACAAATAGAAAGTTACTTTTTAAAAATAATTTCTCCAGTTGTACCAGGTTCTTAGTTACAAGGTTTTCTCCTATATTCTGCATTCTAAACATACTGTGTATCTACATCTAGCCTCCGTGGGGTACTTCCAAGATAATCATTTCCAAAACGAGTATGCACAAAGCTCTGTGATCTGGGCTAGAGGGCACACTGACTTAAAGTGAGTAATCTGGGGTACCTGGGTGGCTCAGTCAGTTGAACATCTGGCTTTGGCTCAGGTCATGGTCTCCTGGATTGTGAGCTGGAGCCAGACAGCTCAGAGACTGAAGCCCGCTTCGGATTCTGTGTCTCCCTCTCTCTCTCTGCCCTTTCCTGCTTGTGCTCTGTCTCTGTCTCTCTCTCTCAAAAATAAATAAACATTAAAAAGAGATTTAAAGTGAGTAATTGGTTCTGAAGGAGTTTATAGGAAAGCTAGAGAATCAAACTATATATATATATAATGATTAGTCAGAAAAAAGACTGTGCCTATAACAATAATATTAATAATAAAAGATCATTTATGTGGTACATTTTAAATATTTCAAAGAATATTTTATATAATTCAATAACACATTTAACTATATGTTATAATTCCCATTTTATAATTGAGAAAACCAGAGCTCAAAATATAAGCTGCCTAAATTCACACAGTTAATAAATGGCAGAGCCTGGATTCAAATTCGGTATATTTCTTTTTATATACACGGTCATTAAGGGCTGAGTGTTCTGGTTTCTCCACTCTTTGTTTTATAGTTCCCTTACTATTCCTGATAATATTTCTGGGGTTTTTTTTGCAAAAAAAAAAAAAAAAAAAAAAAAAAACACTCTGAGATGAACACTATAAAATCCAATCTTTTCCCATCACCAATAGACATCACTTTTGCTTGATATGCTTTGTTCACATCTCACGTACTTCCCCAATTTATTTTCCACTGAATACCAGTGATGCCTTTTTCTTAGGACTTCTAACTAGAGCAATTGTAAGGACATGCTAAGAACATCAAATTAAGTGTTTTATAATTAGTTATCAGAAGCCATGGCTCTCTTAAAACCCATGTTGATCACGTATTCCAAAATTGTTTTAAAAGACAAAATTATTGTGTCTCTGTAATCCATCCCAGCACTACTGTTCTGCCTTCCAACACCTTTCATATTAGCCCCTTTCTTAACATTCCTACTGCTACCACCTCTTTTGGGCCATCATTACATAAAATGTGGATGGTGACCATTGCTAAACAACTAGATTCTGTGTATTTCCAGTTTCTCAACGCAATCCACCCTGAACACACTGCCACAGTAGTCTTCCTAATGCAGTAACTTGCAGTAGCCAACAATATTCTATGGATCTATATTACCTCTGGCATAAAGTCTAACTTGGTAGCAGCTAGAAACTCAAATGTTCAATTAACAAAAGAGAAGTAAGTAACTAAAAAACCAATATTTCTACGGGATAAAACTCCTTTAGGGAGAACATTAGTATTAGTTTGCGAGGGCTTCCAGAACAAGGTACCACAGACTGAAACAAAAGAAATGTATTTTAAAAATAATTTCTCGGGGCGCCTGGGTGGCGCAGTCGGTTAAGCGTCCGACTTCAGCCAGGTCACGATCTCGCGGTCTGTGAGTTCGAGCCCCGCGTCGGGCTCTGGGCTGATGGCTCAGAGCCTGGAGCCTGTTTCCGATTCTGTGTCTCCCTCTCTCTCTGCCCCTCCCCCGTTCATGCTCTGTCTCTCTCTGTCCCAAAAATAAATAAACATTGAAAAAAAAAATAATTTCTCCAGTTGTACTGGGTTCTTAGTTACTCCTGAAACTAATATTACACTATATTCTGTTTTTTTTCTATACCTTCTTATCTCTTATTACCGATCTATCTATCTATATAGATATCTATCTATCTATCTATATAGATATATACACATAGGTATATATCTATATAGATAGATAGGTATATATAGATAGGTATATATAGATATATAGGTATATAGATATAGATATTACAGAGATATACCTATATATATCTATATACAGACATATACATATATATATATATATATATATACACACACACATATATATATACCTATACCTCTCTTATTACAGAGAGAAGAAGGAGAAAAAACTTCTAGTTGGAATAAAAATTTGCGCCATATTTTTGAAGGATAAAATTGAGGCAAAATTGAGGCAAAATTTAGCAAGTAGTCAAATGTGATTAAAACTGTTATGGACTGAACTGTGTCCCCCTGCACCAGATTCACATATTGAAATCCTAACTCCCACTACTCAGACTATATTTCTAGATAGGGTCTTTAAAGAGATTATTAAATTAAAGGTCATTAAGATGGGCCCCAATCCAGTATGACTGGTATCCTTACAAAACAAGATCAGGATACAGGCATACACAGAAGGAAGACCAAGTGAAGACAAGGAAAAGCTGTCTATCTATCTACAAGCCAAGAAGAGAGGAGTTAGACGTCAATCCTGGCAAACATCTTGATCTTCAATTTCCGGCCTCCAGATTTGTGCAAAATACATTTCTTTTGTTTCAGTCTGTGGTACCTTGTTCTGGAAGCCCTCGCAAACTAATACTAATGTTCTCCCCGAAGGAGTTTTATCCTGTAGAAATACTCACAAAAGTGGGTGAAGACAAAAACATTCATGATTGCCAATTGAGTATTGAGTATATTTTAAAAGTAGGAAATTCTCCCCAAATATTTTATTTGGATATTAAATAGAAACATTAAGTTCTGCATAAGTGGAAAAAAAATGGAATAAATGGAAAGCAGTTCTTATTCATGGAAAAAACAAGTTTAAGAGTAATATATAAAATATAATCTCATATAATAATAAACCCTTTGAACTTTTTTTGCTTATTTTATTTGCATGTTCTCTTGGATATCACAGTTTTTAATAGTAGCATAGCTTATAATTCATTTCAAACTGGAAATTTCCTTTTTAAAAGTAATTTTTTCAGTTGAATTGCTTCTCTTTCAGTCCCTAGAAAGTTTGTTTTTATTTATTCTTGCTAGTTATCTATTTCTGTTGTACATAACCCCTTAAACGACCTTATATAAATTTTTCATCACTTTATAATCTGTTCCAAGTATTTATTCTTCTATTCTTATGCTTTTTATTTTGATCAAGATTAGCTTATTTTCCTCTTAATGCTGAAATAATTCTGCTGCTACTTCTGGTAGTGTGTTAATATGAACATTAAACAGGAGGAAAGTTAGAAGCACATCTTTTTTACTGCATTATCAGCACTGGGATGATTTCTGAGTCACTAGTTCAGTCAAAAAGTATTTAATAATCTGTTTACTTCCTTGAGTCTATGCAGCAGACTGTAATCTCAAGAACAATGGCCCTATCTGTCTTTACCACTCTATCCCTAGCACCCCAATACTTGACATATGATTGGTTAAATTAAGAAATAAACTTTGTAGACATTTTTGAAAATGTACAAAAATTTTTTTAAGCAAATATTACTCAGGACTTAATATAGCTAATACAGGAAGTTTTCAAAGCAATGTTTGTAAGTTTAAGACAAATAATTTGCTTATGTCAATTAGACGATATTTTTAATGGATATGAAAAAATAGGTGAAAAACATAAAGGGAAAAATTGTGCCATTCCAATTATAAGTGCTGAATGTCCTTGGTATTTAAAACCTATGGTCCACGGACCTGCACATCAGCATTACCTAGGAGGTTGTCTGAAATGCAGAATCTCAGGCCCTATCACAGACCTACAGAAATAGAATCTATGTTTTCATAAGATCATCAGGTGATTTATTTGTACATCAATATTTAGGAAATGCTTTTGATGGACATCGAATAATGTAGATATTCAAAAGAGGCCAAAGAGTCAGGAAAGACCTCATAAAGGTGCTCAGTGAAGTCACATAAATAGATAATTTCCAAGAATGATAGACATGCTCCAGAACTCGAACTTTCTAGACATAAACTAAAGTTTTACAACATTGTTGGTTTTCCTTGTATTTAATTTATATTAAACTGCTTATATTCATTAGAAGTAAGAGAAGAAAGCGTATCCTTCTTTCAAGCTTTTAGTGTTTGAACAATCTATTCTAAAATCCCGACGCTGATGGCTCAGAGCCTGGAGCCTGTTTCCGATTCTGTGTCTCCCTCTCTCTCTGCCCCTCCCCCGTTCATGCTCTGTCTCTCTCTGTCTCAAAAATAAATAAACGTTAAAATCCCGAATACTCCCTTATATGAAACTTTTAAATTATATGAGCAACAATTAGACATCATTGAGAATTGTATCAATTGAATGGTATAATTAGGTGGTGTGAAATTAAAGAAGCAGCAGAGACAATATATAAGCAGAGGACTGAGAACCTTAAGGTTGGTGCTGGTAAGTGTGGAGTACCAAGTCCCCTGAAATGATTAACTGCCCATTAATCTTTCATGAATATATACTATATGCAGGTAACATTAAATTTCTATTTGCTCATTAACTTGAGGCACTTGAATCACAATAGCATGAAAAAGGCATAAACTATAGATCAAGTTATAGCAGCTGCATGTAATTTTTGGACTGATCTTATTTTTGTATTCATATTCTCTTCTAACAGACTGAATCATTATCACAAGGTCATCTTAATGATGTTGGACATTTAAGAAACTCACTGGTTTAAGGACAGTACTAGTTGTTAAAAATAATTATTAGTTAAATAAAAATTGATGCTTTTTTAAGTACATGATGCAATGGCTCAGCATTGTATAAAGCCAGTATCAACTACACACATGAATTGTGGAGGGTAATGAACAGGTAACACAAAATCAAGAATAATCCAAAATCCCTTTGTATATATCATTGCAATACAGTAAGTGATTTTTCACATCTGACTAGCCTTTACAATTTGCTTCTGTAAAGCAGTACTAAGATGACAATATAATTTCTAATCAATATAAACATAACATGATAGTTGGGTGCATACTGGAAATATGTAAGGGATGCCTGAATACATAGAATGGAGAAGTTAATTTAGAACAGAAACTTTATCATAATAATAACTGTAATAATTTTATTATCATATTAAGCTTATGTTTATAGATTTAAAATAATCTCTAATATAAGATTGAGACTGATAGGAATGCACTGACATTCTGTAAGGATGCTAATCTTAGACAGATGTCGTCATTCCTGCATATGCTTTATCCTTCGGAAGAAATTGATTCATGATAAGGACATTCATACGCAGAGTGCCTCAAATATCCCATAGTACATATTTCATGTTTCCCTATTTATTATGTCAGCTTTTTTGTAAAGTTTAACTATTGTCATTATAAATGAAGATTGTTTTGATTTAATACAATCAATACATTGTACATTCTCTATACATTCTCTGTACGTTCTCTATACAATGAATTTATAACAGATATTAATGCTAGGATTTGGAGCATTTTTTAAAGTTTATTTATTTATTTTGAGAGAGAATGAGAATCCCAAGCAAGCTCCACACCGTCAGCACAGAGCCTGACCATGGTGCTCAAACTCACAAACTGTGAAATTATGACCTGAGCCGAAACCAAGAGCCAGATGCTCAGCTGACTGAGCCACCCAGGTGCCCCGGATTTGGAACATTTTATTTATTTATTTTTTTTTAAATTTTTTTTCAACGTTTTTTATTTATTTTTTTGGGACAGAGAGAGACAGAGCATGAACGGGGGAGGGGCAGAGAGAGAGGGAGACACAGAATCGGAAACAGGCTCCAGGCTCTGAGCCATCAGCCCAGAGCCTGACGCGGGGCTCGAACTCACGGAGCGCGAGATTGTGACCTGGCTGAAGTCGGACGCTTAACCGACTGCGCCACCCAGGCACCCCTGGAACATTTTAAAAATAGATGCATATATTTTGGTGTTCTGTTCTCAGTCATTGCTATTATACAATTAATATTACTTCTTAATTAGTTATTTTACGTTGAATTGGAATTGCACTTAACCTCTGGCATTAACTTTTCTGAGACAACATTATATTGAAAGAGTATTAACTTTCTAAGCATTTATTAAGCTATCCTCCTTCCTTTAATTGATATTAAATTATAATGTCATGATAACAGAACTAATATGTTAACAATTAACCATGAAGCATCTAATTTGGAAACTAAGTCAAAGAGTAAGTTCATTTTAGTATGAATCTTTATTTTAAGCAAAACGTGACATGAAAAACAAACTGAGCCTAGCCTTACAAATTATCTTGCCTTTCCCCTTTGCTTTAATATATACAAATTAAAAATTCAATGCCTTTTCATTTTGAAAAACTAGTGTGGGCTCTCTTATATAGCCCAATCCTGGTGATACCTCAGAAGAGGAAATCTCTTATATCCCCATGTCTCACAATGAAAAAACAAGGATGGGGGGGGGGGCGCGCCTGGGTGGCTCAGTCCATTGAGTATCTGGCTTAGTCTCAGGTTCGTGGGTTCAAGCCCCGCATAAGGCTCTGTGCTGACAGCTCAGAGCCTGGACCCTGCTTCAGATTCTGTGTCTCCCTCTCTCTCTGCCTGCCCTTCCCTCCCTCATGTTCTCTCTCTCTCTCTCTCTCTCTCTCTCTCTCTCTCTCAAAAATAAACATTAGAAAAAAGAATTTTAAATGATGGAGTGGGCGTATTCTCCTTAGGAAGGAGAAGGTGTGGAAATGAAGTGATAGCCCAGAAAGGAAGGTGTCATTGACAGGAAAGGGGATAAAACCACTTCTTCCTTTCCATTCCATTGTTTTTCCCCCACCTTGCTCATTTCATTGCCTTATTACAGCTTAAGAAAGCAACACTGCCCAACCACACAGCCAGTTTGTCAGGGCAACATCAGGGCATGCCCAGATTCACTATGGCAAGTGTAGGTGAGCTGGCCCACACCTGAGAATTTGCTCTTGTACATCCTCTGTGGTTTGAGACAAACTGCAGTCTGTATTGGAGCTTTCCAGTCTCCTCATTTCCTGAACACCAGAAAGAGAAGCTAGGTCATGAGGTTTAGTACCTTCCCAGAGGTAACGAACACTATTGGTCACAAAAACTGAAAATCATGAGGATTTAGGAGGTGAAGTTGGAAACTAATGTGTCACCAGTGAAATTTCAAGCTCTATGGGAGACAAACAAAGTAGCATATTACAGAGTCCCCAGAAAACGGAATTTGGGGCCAAACTTATGTTCTGAAACTACTGTAATGTGTAATCCCCATGATCTATGAGAGAGGGTTAGGGAAAGTGAGGCAGTAAAGTGTAGGAAGCAAATACAAGGTGAGTCATTATGGTGCTGGCCACACTGGCATATAACTTTCCCTCTATAAGCTTCTGCTTTTGACACTAAATGGCCATAAACGTGACATTTAGTGTCTCTGGTGTCAGTGTCAGCTCAGACCCCATATCAAACAGCCCTCAAAATGTTTTCAGGTTTTGTCAAATGGCTGCTGATATTGGTGGAAGTGTTAAAACATGCATTTTCAATGGGTGTGATAGCACCCGTGAGGGGCCAGAAATTGGTTCTAGGTGGTGGCGGGAAGGGGTTCCAAAAACCCGTACACCTAAGTAAGATGTGTATGCATACAGTTAGGGCCAGTTGCATAATTTGCAATGCCTTGTGCCAAATGAAAATGCAGGGCACAGTATTTAAAAGCAGGGAAAGAGTGCCACTAAAGATTTTAAAATATATGGCTTTTTCCTTTTGTCTGCACTCTAGTTCTTTGCTTGTGATGGTGTTTATTTGCTGTGTAATGCCATTCAAAATAAAGAAAAAAGAGAAATTTAAATTTTGGGATGAATTTCTCCTTCATCTTTACATCGTGCAATCACCATTTTAAACGCAAATGCAAGGCCAGTCTATTTAAGTCCTATGTGGAATCACTAAAATTACACAATCTGTGTTTCACAGCTCGTATATACATATGTATTTTTTTTTTTTTGACAGCACACTAGAAACATTGAACAAAACTGTCTTCCAAAGTGGGGGATTTATGTACTGGCTCTTCTTTCTCTCCTATTGATTAAACATTTACTTCTAGGGAGTTAACTCCTCACACACTTTGAGGTTCCATCACTTGGTCTTTTTACCAACTGCTGTTTGAAATGTATTGAAGTTTCTCTTTTGCACCTATTTTCATGCGTGTTCCACATGCTTTTAAGAAGAAGCTTTATTTTCTAGCATTGGTGCACAAAGTGGGATGTCTATTATATATCTTTATATATCTACCTTTAAATTAAGTCATTTAGGACTCCTTAGACTTTTTACTTATTTAATTTGCATAAATAAAGGTATTCTAAAATCCCTCCTTATCATAACTCTCTATCTTCATTGTAAATTATAGTCTTTACTATTATAAATTAGCTCTCTTGTTTAATAATGCTTTGCTTTGCCTAAATTCAGCCTTGTCAGAGATTATGTTTGTCACTCTGTATTTTTGTTGTGGTTGTTGCCTTTGCCTTGGTATTTCTTTACCATCCTGTAATTTTAGCCTTTGTTAAGGGCTTTGTTTTAGGCGAGTCCGTTTCACACAGCAGAGGGCTGGGTTTTGCTCTCTGTGCCATTAGAACATCTTTTCTTTTTCAAAAGGTGAGATAAGTAGAGTTAAATGTTCTGATAAAATGGATTTGTTTAGTTTCTCTTCTGTCAGGCTATTTTATGTTTGATGTTATGATATACGTTCTATTTTGTCTCCACTGTGTGGTCTGCTTTCTTCAAATTGAAATTTTCTGTGGTTTTGTATTTCTTTTGGTATTTATTATTTTGTTGTTACTGTTTCAGCAGACATACTAATGCTAGTATCTTTATGTAATTTCCTCAGTCCCAACCTGCTTGCCCTAGAATCTTAGTATTGATGTGTACGTTTAAAATCTTATGTGTTGCTCCTGTTTCTCACTTGTGTGATGATCAACAATGCAATTTTGTATTTCTCATCACTTTCTTCGCTCCTCCCACTTATTCTACTATTTCACAGCATGTACTATATGTGTATTGTTCTTATACTTTTATACCCGCCTTTGTTATCCTTTAGGTTTGTAATTAAATTTATCCAACACTTTACGGCAGTTATTTTGCTAAAGTTTCCTATTTCACTTCCGAGGTGAATGAAGTTTCATGTTAACAAGATTATTAAAGAAGGTCTCATTATACAAAATTACTTAGCATTAGTTGTTCAAACTGGTTTTTCATAGCCTTCCTTTTTGAAGGAAAACTTAATTTGATACAGGAAAGAATACAAACAATATTTTCAAGAAGCTTAGTTGTGCATGTTATAATTTTATATATAGCCATGAGATAATAAAAATGTAATGTGTAATTCCCATGCAAATAAAGGCTTAAAAATGTAATTACCCAAACACTCTAAAAGAAATCAAGAAATGAAAAAAGGAAGTACAAAACTGGCAAGGGCACCTGGAAATTACAGGTGGTATTAAAAAGTTATAACCAAAAGGTGTCTGGCTGGCTTGGTCAGTTGAATATCCAACTTTGGCCCAGGTCATTATCTCACAGTTCCTGAGTTCAAGCCTCACGTCTGGCTTTGCACTGATAGTGCAGACCCTGCTTCAGATCCTCTGTCTCCCTCTCTCTCTGGTCCTTCCCCACTTGCTCTCTTTCCCCCCAAAAAATAAATAAACATTTAAGAAGTTATAAGCAAATATTTTGAAAATTTCATTGTATGTAAATATCCTAAATGATCTCATCAAAAGGCAAAGGTCATCAGACTGGATTTCAAAAATCTAACTTTTTGTGATAAATTCATCTAAACAACTTAAAAGCAAAAGACATAATAAAGACACGGCATGCATATGTCCACATTAATAACTGCAAAATGACCTTTGGACAAAAAGCATTTGTAGAGATGTATAATGTCATCCTATAATGATTAAAAGTTTATTTCATCAGGAAAACAAACTATTGTGAATTTTTATGTCTCTAATCAAATGATCATAATATAAAAACATTTAAATATTCCTGGAAGAGATAGAAAATTTAATAATTATACTGGGAAATATTAACACACACTTCTCAGTAGTTGACAGAAAAAATAGACAAAAATAATCAAGGATAGAATATTTTCAATAAAAGGGACTTCCATACAATGCTTCATCTATAATTTCAGACTGAACATTTTTATCTCACACTCACATGAAGAAGTTACAAAGATTAATCATATACTGCTGCACCATAAAGCAGAGCCAACTCATTTAGAAGTTCTGAATTCGTACAGACTGTTTTCTGACCTCATGGAAATTAAGCTGGTAATCAATAAGAATGCCTAAAATCCTAAAAGACCTCAATGTTTGAAAATGAACAATGAGATGAGCCTTTCTGGAATTGAAAGGCACGATGTACCTTGAACAGAGTATATTTTTAACTTGATTCTGTGTAAATGAGAGGAGGCAGGAGGGGGAGAGGGGAAAGAGAAAGACAAAGAGTGAAGAGAACAATGCATACATTTCTCAAAGTGGTCACAACATGATGAGAAATATAATTTAAAATGAAGGGTAAGTACTGCTCACCAAATACAGTTTTTTTTTATTTCTGATTTTGTTATTTTATTTCTTTACCTCCCCCCCCCCCGACCCCTTAGGCTTCCATGATTTCTAAAATCTCAGCAGGCAAAGTCTCCCTGGAAAAAAGGCAGCTCAGACTGAGTGATCCAAGGAGAGCCTAGCCTGTGTCTGCATTCAGGCAGGCTGTAGCTGTGACAGGTGTCATCTTACTTGACTGGTAGGTTTTTCATGGGCACTGGTGCCCACTCATGTGGCAGATACCAAATGAAGACTTTTTCTGTCCTCTGAGATTTTTCAAACTGGGACTTCAGCTTATAGCTCTCCAGGTCTGCTGGAGGTCCCTAATTGTCTGCTGGAGGTCCAGGCCCCCTCCAGCAGACAATTATCGTTTTTCTCAGTCCCTAGATTTCCTGCCATACCCAGATATTCTGTTTCCTCCTAGTAAGTGCCTTTTTGGGTAGACTCTCTCTCAAGATAACTAACAGTGGCTCCCTGAATAGGAACCACATTAGACCATGAGAGACAGGCCCCTGACCTCTCCTGTTGGTGGACATAAAAATAAAATTTACTTTCATCCTGTCTGTTCTGCCATCGGAGGCTGCACTAGCCACCCCTTGCCTTTAGAGTCTAAGATATGAATCAGATATATTCCCTATGGCTCTGGTGACACTTGTCAAATTTTTCACATGGGTCTGAAATCCTCTTCACTTGGCTTGGTTGAAAAGGGAGGAAATATCTCAGCTTTCTAATAACTCTTATTATATAAATCCTTTCTAACCCTCCCTTGACCCAGCTCCATGACCCTAGATGCACCCAGAATGATGAGATAAGCTACATGCTCCAAAGCTTGTTTTGCACGTTGTTATCATGCTGCACATAGATAATTTAGCACCTAAAATTCAAGCATTTAGGAAATCTGAAATTCTAAGACAACAAGAAAATAACGGTTAGCTTCCAGCTAAAAATATTGATATATGCACGTGTTCATATACTATTACATATAAATGTTAATGCTATAACATATACATAGGCACACATTTTATAGGCTGTTACATGCATAAATACATACACACAAACACACATGCATGTACAACACACACAATTAAAAAACCAGCATAATATTTGGTGTTTATGTGTTATATATTGATTTATCTCACAAGTTATTTATCCAGTTTATTAAATGTTAGACAAGTATTATCATTCTAGAGATGGAAGCCAATTATCTTGTCATTCTTTTTTATCCCTGAATTGGGGAGAATAGAGTCTAAAACTGGAAAATATGCAAATGCAAAAAGTCATTTATTATGTTTCTTTTAGATCATCAATATTGATAGACGAAGAGAGTGCATAGTTTAGAGAAATTGGATTTAGTCATAATAAAATTGGGATGGTTAGGTTACTTTGATTGCCATATATTTTCATTGGAAGACATTTAGGCTGCCATTTTACCACTGCGTATATGTTGTTTGAGGTGTATAGTCTCTGACCTATATAAAACTAAATATAATACAAACCAGAAGCCCAAAACCCTAAAATTATAAGTAGCATAGTGTGCACAGATGGAATAAAAAAAAAAAGTCCCAGGTTGTCTAAATTCTTAAACTGGTTTTCCTAGAACTTGTCATCAGGATCTGAGAAAAGATGAGGTTAATAAACAAAGTAACAAAAAATAAAGCTATTAAAATAAGATAAAAATTTAACAAGGATTCTTTAACAAAAGAAAAACATAATGGATACCATATGTGAAAAATGCCAGAAACTGAAAAGAAAAATTTTAAACACAACGAGATGCCCTCTTTCACCCACAAATGAGCAACCAGAGTAAAGGTGGACTGAGATACGCACTTTGATACACTGCTTAAAGGAGTGTAAATTGCTGTAACCCTTCTGAACAGCAATTGGACAATCAAGGACCTAAGAATGCTTCATTATCTTTGCCCCAGTAATTTTACATCCAGCATGAGGAAGTAACTCTAAATACAACCTCATGAATAAAGGCATCTGTTGTGAAGTTATTTATAATACTGAAAACAATCAGAATGTCCAAGAAGAGAATGCTTAATTAAGTCGTTACACTCACATATGAATGTTAAGTAACCTTTGAAAATTATGTTTATGCAGAAGTAGTTATAATATGAGAAAGTACTTATGGTGAAATTAATAATAACTGACAAAAATTATATAAAAATATGATCCTAACCATGAGCAAATATGTCCTGCAACTCCTGGCAAAAACAAATACAGAACCTCTTTGCAGGAGGGTATCCTTGACCTCAGGCTCCTTAGTGCTCCTACAAATGAATTCTATAAAATATGAAATGAAAAAAAATCACAAAATAGAGGAACTAACCAGCAACTGTAAGAGTATTTCGTATATAATAACTTTCATATATAAAGGGGAAAAATTACCTTTAGTATCTTTGAAGAAATGATGACCAACAAATAAGAAACCATTACAAGTGATAATAAATTTTTGTTAAAGAATCAAATAGAACCTCTCAAATAATATATATGGGGGTGCCTGGGTGACTCAGTCGGGTGAGCATTCAATTCTTGGTCTCTGCTCAGATCATGATCTCATGGTTTGTGGGATTGAGCCCCACCATCGGGCTTCTCACTGACAGGACAGAACCTGCTTGGGATTCTCCCTCTCCTTCTCTCTCTGCCCACCCCCGCTACTCACATGTGCATGCTCTCTCTCTCTCTCCCCAAATAAACTTTAAATATACATACATATGATTTATAATATAAGACAATAACACTTAATAAAAACAAAAATGAATGCATATTTAAATACTACTAAAGAATTAATAAACTAGATAATAGGGCTAAATTTCACATGGCATGTTTGTTTATTTCCCTTTATTTCCAACAATCTACATTCTTCATATGGGAATCTGAAAATAAAGAAATAGATTCTGAATCCACTTATATAAGATTGGTGACATTGGACTCAAATGAAGATATTCTGAAATACTCCTTTCTTTAGTCCTGATGATCTTCTTTCAACATTTCTCTTCCTTTTGTGCTACGGGCAGAACTGATATGAGAAGCTGTTCTATTTATATTAGTGGCCTGTACTAATGTACTCTCATTGCTTGGGGCCTTGATTTGAGGCAATATGGATGCCAAAATTGATTCTGTCAAAGAATGCCTTTAGAGGAGTTGTGACCTCCACATAGAATATGAAGTTCATAATATTGTTCATATAAGCTCCTAAAATTGTAAAGTTGGAATATGAGGAACTAGTCTGCAGCATAAGCAATATACTCTTATCCAGTTATCCTTTCACTTCTGAAATACAGATTTCTGAACTACAACATGCCATATTGGCAACAAGATTCTCACATGCTCAATAGAAGCCTTGGATGAAATATTCAAATGATCCAGATCAGCATTGACACATGGTATGAGCCCCTCAGAAATAATGGTCATGGGGTGCCCGGGTGGCTCAGTCAATTATAGACATCTGACTTTGGCTCGGGTCATGATCTCATGGTTCATGAGTTCGGGCCCACACTGGGTTCTGTGCTGACAGCTCAGCCTGGAGCCTGCTTTGGATTTTGTGTCTCCCTCTCTCTCTGTCCCTCCCCAGCTTGCATTCTGTCTCTCTCTCAAAGATAAGTAAACATTAAAAAATAAAAGATAATAATTATGAACATGATGGTACTCATAGTATCACCATTGGTAAGAGTGAACAATAAAGTGCTTATAAAGTGAGGGATAGTTAAGTACATTGAACAATATTTAGGAGCAATTATAAGTATGGGGTAACACCAAATACACGAACTTAAAAGATTCTCCAAATACTTGTTAAGTTAGAATTTAAAAAAACAAACAAACAAACATATAAAGCATAGCCCTACTTGTATTAAAAATGTTAACTAAAATTATATATATTCACATATGCTGCTATTGATTTTTATGGATGGGGAAACTCTGTGTCATTAGCAGTGTTTACAGCTAAAAGGTTAGGTTGGATTGAGAGCAAATAAAGTTGTTTTATAACTCTTTTCAGTACCAAATTTTGTATTGTTTACTTTTTGTCACTAACATTTATTCTTATATTATTCGATGAATTACAAATAATCCAGGTAAAGTTGCAATATAATCTCTTAGAGAATAGAATAACATATTAGTTGGGAGGTAGCTGAGTTTTTATTGCTTTCTTGGTACAAATACATATTTCCAAGCATCTTTTGCCCCCAAATCCAAAAGCTTCATGTCCAGATTTTTAATATACCACCCATTTATGTTAACCTGCTTTCCCCACAACTTGGCACATCCATCTGGCAACAATCTCCTCTGTGTATGCTCTTCTTCAGTTTAAGAGAGTACAAGAGATAGCAAGGAATGTGACAGATAGATATCAAGACCTGTGCAGAGTCTGAGATTTTACCCTACTAGAAGCCATGATATTCCTGGTCAGAGACAAAGGACTTATTACTAACAATAGCAATAGCAAGTGATTAGTATTTTCTTGTATCATTTCCCTTGGCTCACCTTCCTACCAGGAAATGCAGAGAGTCAAATGACACCTGCACATATAGTGGATTATACTATAGGAAAGGAACTCTGAGCTTATGATATAAATCTACTATAAATGGTCAGTTAGCATGTCTGACACTATTTCTATCAGCCAGGATTGTTTATTATGAAAACATGCTTGAAAAGTAGTCCAGAACAAAAAAGAAAATCAATGCCTGTGCTTGCAAGACATATATGCTGAAATACAAAACATCAAAAAGCACACTAATATCATTTTGATGAGTCACTGTCTGAGAACACTGCAAAGCTCTGTCATATCACTGAACTATAGAGTCATGTTTCTCATAAGTAAATACCTTGCACTGTATAATTGGGTGAGCTTTGATAGTATTAACAGATGTTTAAAAATACACAGAGAAGGAAACTAAGATTTATGGAAAATCTTAGAGATGGGTGAAGGAAGTTCACTGAAATTTAAGCTAAGGGACAAACCATTCCTACTAGAAACAGTCAAATAGAACAAAAATTATTGTTAAACAATACTTCTAACTAAAACTATAATGGTATTTGGAGAAAATGAGCTATATTGCCCTGTGTTTTGTGAGACCACACTAAGAAATTCAGAAGAAAAAGATTAACAGTAAAATGTTTTAATTCATTCTTTTTTTCTGGAAAATTAATTGATTCCGGAACTGTGTTTAGGAAAAGATACATATTTTCAGTGGAGAAACCTGGCAAATGCCATCCTAACCAAGTGATCAAATTTAACATCACCAGCACATCATTACTTGTTGACACCATGTACTTCTAAATAGATGCACTGAAAAGGGCACAGCATTTCTCCTGTGGTATACTTGCCAAAGATTCATATGCTTAATCCAATCATGAAAAAGCATCAGATAAATCCAGATCTGGAGACATATCACAAAATTACTGACCAGTGCTCCTCAAAAGAAGAGTCATGAGAGACAAGACAAGATTATAGAACTGTCACAGAATGGAGAGAACTAAGGAGATAATAGGAAATCCTGGATTGGATCCTGAAACAGAAAAATAATATTAGTAGGAAAATTAATGAATCCTGAATAAAGCCTATACGTTAGTTTAATAATATTGCACTAATGATTAATCCTTAGTTTTGTTAGTTGTCCTTTGGTTATGCAAGATGTCAACATTAAAGGATATGTGTGAAAGTATATGGGAAATCTCTGTACTATTTTTTTTGCTTCTTTTCTAAGTCTAAAATTATAAAAAAAATGCGTAAGGTATATGAAACCAATAAAATAAATGAGACAAATAAACCATGATTTTATTTACCCTGGAGCATCATATTAGATCATTAAATTAATGGCCCCTAATAAATCATACCTCCTAGTATTCACACCATCCCACATTGACTCAGATGTTGGTCTTGTAATTTGGTTTGGCCAATGACATATCGGCAAACATAAGGCAAGCAGGGACTTAATCAGTGCTTGAACATTAGTATTTGCCCTCCTAGGATGCCATGACTGCCATTTGGTCCAACAGGTTATTCTGCTGACGGAACCAACAGAGAAGGATAAGTCACCCCAGACAACAGGCATAGCTAAACACCAGACATGTAAGTGAGACTCTCTTAGACAATCAAGCCCCAGTTCAAGCTACCAGCTGATAATAGTTTTTACAGGAGACCCCAGAAAAGACCAGCAAAAGTATCATCCAGCTAATTATAGTTTGATTGCAGAATTATAAGCAAATAAGTTGTGTTAGTCTTAAGCTATAGATATAGATATTATTTATTGTGGTAACTACTCAACTATGTGCACAATTTGATGTGTCATTCATGTTGAATAAAGTGAATGTGGTAAGCAATACTTATAAAAACATGGGTATGCATCATTGTTCACCTAACATAACTAAGGTCAGAAGAATGGTAAGGGCCTCTTAGGTCTGTATGTGTGGAGATTTTCTGTCCTTTACTTTTGAACAGTGAAGGTGAACAGTATCTCTAAGCAGTGGACCACTTCTTGTAGATGTCTGTAATCAATAGCTGTAGGAAGAAAGAGATCATCTCTGTGAACTGGAAATAGACAGCATGTGTTTGGCTATTGTCTACTTGCACTGATAGCTGCTCTCCATTATTCAGTGCAAACCTCTTTGTAATAAAACTCATGGTAATTTAATGGAATATTCATACTCATTGCTTAAAGATATAGCTTCTTGACTGTACCAACAACAAAAACAGGTACAGTCAAATGTGCATGCTTTGGTCAGTATTCTTCTCTGGACTTACAAAATCTCTGAGATAAAACCCCTACCCACAAGTATTTCCAATGTTTCAGTCTTTCCTTACAGTAACTATACAAGGTTTTTCTGACAGGCTCTGATTCAGGGGAATAAAGGAAGTGGGCTTCTTTCAAGAAGCAGAGACAGCTCATAGCCTCTGAGTACTGCTCTCAGGTATTTGAATTGTTGTTCTTTTAACCTTGGGCCCTCTTGGTCAATATCAGTCCTCATTAGATCTTCTTTGAGGGGAAACCCTGGGATTCCCCCTGAAGGCCAGAGCTCAAGATGAAGATCTCTGATTCTTGTGTCATCAGTCTTCTTTTTACAAAGGACACGAAGAGCTATGCATTGGATGCTTCCCTCAGGCCTTCCTAAGATAGATTTCTTCATTACCAACTATTCTTTTTCTTTTCATTTTAAATGTGTTTTGCTTTAAGAAATGCTACCATGCTGATACAGAAATAATGAAAGGAGAGAATAAATTATAAAGCACTCTATTTTTTCTAGATGGTGTATCAAATGCTGCAATCTTTCAATGAAGAAATCGTGTTTGATAAAATGTATATGAATTCAAAGTGAAATATAAATCCATCATAATTTGCAGATAATGTTATACATTAAGACTCTCAAAGTATCTATAGATACATTATTATAAGTAAGAGGATGATTTAGCGAAGTTGTGGAATACAGTACCAATATACCAAAAATATTTAAACTCTATTGACTATAAACTAGCAACAAAAAATTTTTAAATGACATATCAATGTTACCACTTACAATAACTTCAAAAATTATTAAATGAAAAAAAAAACCCACAACAGAATAGTATTATTCCTTCATTAGAATTTAAAACAGATAAACATCAAATGCTGGAGAGAGGATATGGAATAAGTAGGACTTTTACATGGTGCTTGTAACCAGAGACTAAAGTGTTAGAACTAATCTGGAAATAGTTTTGGCAATGTCTTGTAAACTAAATAGTCATCTTTCCTATTCCTTTATACACCCACTTCTAAATATTTACCCAACAAAAATGAAAATATGTGTCCTACACAAAGACGTGGACTAGAGTGTTCCTAGACACTTAATTCATAGTAGCATAAAGCTGGGAATAACTCAAAATGTCCCTCAGCAGAAGAATGGATAAACGATCAGTAGTATATTAATAAGAATAATGGAATATTTCTAAGCAATAAAAAGGAAGGAGCTATTGGTATACATGATGACATGAATATACATGACCAACATAATGTTAATTTAAAGATGCCAGGCACAAAAGAGTACCTAATGTATAATTCTGTTTATATCTATTAATCTATAGTTTAAAAAAAAATCAAGTATTTGCCTCAGGGGGATGATTAACTGGAAAGAGGCAGGGAGTAAATTTCTGGAGTAATGAAAATATTCAATATCTTGTTAGGATTATGGTGTATGCTGGTAAGTATAAAATTTACCTTAAAATAGGAATAGACTAGAAATTTTGAAACCATTTCCTCTATATTTTAGTTTGATTTAAAAAAGGAAATATATTGAGAATAATGGTAGACAGGATCTTACTATTGGAGAAAAGAGTTACACATCTGGAAATGGGGAAAACTGTATAATGTATTTCTTTTGGTTTCTAAATATTGTTTTTCACTATAGGGAATCAGGTGTCTCTCAAGAAAAGCCTGATTCTCAGGTGGGATGGAGAAAATACAAAATGAGCCTAGAAAACTTCTTTGAATTAAAAAACAAACAAACAAACAAACAAACAAAAAACAACTATCCAGAATTCTGATAAAGAATTGAGCATGGCCTGTACAAAGAAAACTATAAAATATCAATGAGAGAATAATAAGAACTAAATAAATGTAAAGCTATAACACATTTAAAAGATTGGACAAATGAATATTAAAAATATTTCAATGGTTGGGGCACCTGGGTAGCTCAGTAGGTTAAGCATCTGACTCTTGATTTTGGCTTAGGTGGTGAGTTCAAGCCCTATGTTGGGCTCTGTGCTCACAGCGTGGAGCCTGCTTGGGATTCTTTGTCTCCTCTCTCTCTGCCCCTTCCCCTCTTGCATGTTCTCTCATTCTCTCTCAAGAATAAATAAAATAAGCATTAAAAAATGTATTTCAATGGTTAACAAGTTTATTATAGATTCAATAAGCTCACAATAAAAATGTCAGCACCTTGTATGTCTGTGACTGAGTGTGGGTAAGCACGAGTATATGTGTAAATTGCTAAGCTGATTCTAAAACATATTTGGAAATACAAAAGGCCAATAATAGCTGAGACAATCTTGAAGAAGAACAAAAAAAGTTGAAAGATTTATACAAACAAATATCAAGGATAATCATGAGACTACAATCGTTAACACATTACGGCACTGGTGTAAGGACCCATGAATAGACAATGGAATAGCATAGACTCTAGAAACAGATCAACATATAAAGAGTTTGTCAAAAGCATACTGAATTAGAATAGGGAAATGATGAGGGTTTTTTTCTGGAAATTGTGCTATGACAATTGGATACTCATATGGCTAACATAATACCTCACCACACAGAAAAATTAATTACAGGTAGATTGTGAACCTACATGTCATAAAGGGGAAAATTTTTTCTAGAAGAAAATAAAAGAAATTATATTCATCATCTGAGAGTATTTATTGAACAAGCATAAAGTAAATGAACAATAAATTGAACTTCATTAAAATTTAAATCTTTTGTTCTTCAAGCGTGTTTTATCAGTGAAAGAGCCAGCTATAAGGTGGGAGAAAAGTTTTTGAAATATATTTATCTCACCAAGAACTCAAAGAATACATAAAAAGTCTTATAAATCAATCTAAATCAATGAGCCCAATTTAGAGAATTGGCAAAAATATTTACTGGGAACTTTCAAAAAAATCAAAATGACCAATAGAGTTATGAAAGATGCTCAGCTTTTAAATTCACCATTAAAGTGTGAATTATAACCACAGTGAGATATCACTACACAACCACTAGATTATCAAAAATGCAAAAGGACTGCAATATCAAATGCTATTTAAAAAATAGTAAAATACGCTCAAGGCTATTTGGAGATATATAAATAGATACAACCACTTTGGAAATCTATTTAGCCACATATAATAAAGTTGAACGTAAGTTATTTTGTGACACAGTAATTTGATTTATGGAAATATATTCAACAGAATATACATATATATGTATATATATACATATACATATATATGTATACACATATATGTATATATATTCGTGGGAAATCATTTTCTAGTTTGAAACCGCTGATTAACAAATATGCAATTTTCTAGGAAGTTCAGAGATACCTATATTACTATTGACTTACCCTCTTTTCCTAAGAAACACAAGCAAATGCAGAAAATAAGGACAAAAAAGAAAACAGCTTTATTGTTATTTTGTTAATAGGCACTATCAAAGAATATCTAGTATGTTAGAAATGATGATTTTGAGTCACTTGTTTTTTTCAATTCCTTCCTATTTATTTGCATTAAAAAATGAATTGAACTCACACTATTTGGTATAAAGTGGCAATAAGAGAAGATGCCTGCACATAAGGAAATTAGATTCTAATAGATTTTAATACATGGATTTATTCAAGTATTAAGTATAAAAATGTATTTGTGACAATGCAAGTATTTTTCCTTCATTCATATTCATTTAATACAAATTTGAAGACAAAATTCTCCATGGGTATCAATCAAAATCATTGCCCTTGAAACATTTTTTGTCACAATTTTTGTTTTCCAGAAAACTATATATATGACTATTAATAAGCTAAATAAGTGATGGCTACCTGACATCTCTCCAAAATTTGGTCCATGAATTGAATTAGAATCTCCTTTTTAAATTAATCACTTGCTTTATTATCTTTCACTATAAAATTTAATTTGGTAATTACAGCCTGAGATTCATTAATCTGTCATTCATATGCCTTCCAAACTAGCAACAACCTATTCCTCTTTTGTGTTCATGTATTTATGCATTCACTCATTCATTTAACTTAGCAATGCTGATTCACCAATTACAATGATCCTAAGCTAGTTTCCAGAGATAAAATAGTAAACAATGTAGTGCTTAACATTACATTTTATTTTTTTTCATTTGTGAGCTTCCTCTAGCCTCTAACTGAGAGAGTAGAAAGGACACAAGTTTTCATAATTGCTCATGGTATCCAGGAGGCAACTAATATTTTTCAGAAATTCTCATACATTATTTTCTTCTATTATTATAATGTAAATTTCTATCTGAACATAGGATGGCCCTGGTCCAGAAGGACAGATGTCCACATTTCTGGTAATAAAAAATACTTACCTCAGCCTCTATTACCTTACATAAGATGTTCACTTTTCAACAAAAATTACAGGCAAACAAAAAAGTAACACACATCAATTAAAACAGACTCAGGTGTGATAGAGAAGTTGGAATTATTTCACTAGGACTTTTAAATACTTATGATTATTATGTTAAAAACCATTATGGAAAAAGGTGGACAACATTGCAAACTCAGATGTATAATTTTCAAAGGCTGATGTAAACTATAAATAAAATGCTAATGAAATGGTAGAAATGAAAAGCACAGTTAAAAGCAATGAAGTATATATTCATCAAGCTCATCAGCAGATTCAACACAGCTCTGTGAACAATCAGTAAACTTTCCCCTAAAAACAGGAAAAAAGGCAAGAATGATCTTTCTCACTAATTTTGAAAGTCCTAGTCAATGAAATAAAACAACAAGAAAAAAAAAGGGCATACAAAATGAAAATAATTAAATACATTTCTATGTCCTATGGATATTTATATACATCACATTACATTCCCAAAGAATCTACAAAAAAGCCCTTAGATCTGATGGATAGATCTAATATAGATATGCCTCAGGATACTAAGTCAATATAAGAAATTCAATTGCATATATGAATAATGGCTTTGAACAATTGCAAATTGAATTTTTAATGTAACTTTTGCAATAACATCAAGAAAAATATTTTAAAAAGAAAAACAAAATAGTTACTAAGCTAACAAAATACATATAGAATCTGCATGTTAGTAACTATAAACACTGACTAAAAATATTAAGAATGTCTTAATAAATATACTTAGTGGATTAGAATAATTAACACTTAATGATGCCAATACTCTACAAATTGGTCTATAGAGTGAATGCAAACCCAAACTGATTTTTTGTAGAATATTTTTGTAATATTGATAAATTTGTTCTGAATTTATACAGAAACAGACAGTATCTGGAATTACTAAAACAAGTAGGAAAAAGAAAATCAAACTTGGAAAATTCATACTTCCTGATTTCAAGATTTACTAAAAAAAAGTTGCTCTAATCAAGATATTATGTTATAAGCAAAAGAAAAACCATACAGATGAATAGGAATGGAAATAAACCCACAAAATACAATCAGCAAAGAAAAATTTATTCAACACACGGTGGTGGACCAAGTGGACTTCAATACATACCTCCAATTCATGCAAATAATTAAATCAGTATGAAGCACAAACTGAAATCTAAACTCTAAAACTTTTAACCCATCAAAAAGTATATATAAAGGAAAAACTTTGTGGTTTGGGGTTAGACAAAGGGTTTGCTTTATGCCATACCACCAAGCACAATCTATTAAAGAAAAATATTGATAATGGGATTTCACCAAAATTAGAAACGTTTGTTACATAAATAAGTGACTGTTACCATGTTAAGCGAATGAAAACACAAAGCATGCATTCTCTAATAGAATGAATAAAGGATTCTTGGAGAAGTGGTAGATTCTAAGATGAGTCTGGAATACTCTGCTGTGCCTGAGAATAAGGGAATGTTCAAAAGAGTACAGAGTCATGTTGAAATGTTACAGAAAACCCAAAAGAGTTCTCAAAAGCTAAAACTAGAAAAAATTGAGCAAAAAAAAAAAAAATGATAGCATTGTTTTGTGATCTGGAAAATAAAATACAAATGAGCCATAGTAATACAATAAATAATTAAGTAAATAAACAAATAGAGGAGAATCAACCGCTATTCTTTGCAGAAGAATTCCAGTTAATACATGTATAAAGAAGTTGGGAAATAGAAAATCAGCCCTCAAATCACAATGTGGTAACTTCTGCAGTCTATATCTAATCTGAATTCTAAAATTATTTGCCAAATTAGAGGAAAAACAGGGTATCTTCATCATCTCCATGTTTCTCCCTAGAAATATTTATTAATAAAGGAAAAAATAATAACTTTACAATGAAGAAACTTGGAAGCCATAATCTTAACCAGGTGATCAAGATTAACATTATTAGTAATGGTATAATATCATCGTCTAACTTGTGACATGAAGCATTGAGAAGGACATATCTCTTCATTGGTTTTCTTTTCAAAAATGCGAAACTTCAATCTCATGGTGAGAAAACATTAGACAGCACAAACTGGAGGACAGTCTGCAATATAATTGACAACCACTCTTCAAAAATATCAAGGTCATGTAAGGCAAGGAAAGCTTTAGGAAGTGTCATAGATTGGAGGAGACTAAGGAAACATGACAAATGCATTATAAGATCTTGATCCTAGAACAGAGAAAAGCTTCTTTTCTGGAAAAGCTGGTGAAATCTGAATAAAGTGTGCAGTTTAATAATAGCAGCATAAGAAAATTTACTTTGTGGAAAGGCTAATTATATTTTTATGCAAAATATTAACATTAGGGGAAGTTGGATGTAGAGTAGAGAGAACTTTCTGTACTTGTTTTGCAACTTTTCTGTAAGGCTAATAATTCAAAATTTAATTTTAACTTTAAAATTTAGAAAACAGGGGCACCTGGGTGGCTCAGTAGGTTAGGTGTCTGACTCCTGATTTCAGCTTAGGTCATGATCCCATAGTCATAAGATCCAGCTCTATGCTAGGTGTGGAGCTTGGTTAGGATTCTCTCTCCCTCTCTCTCTCTCTCTCTCTCTCTCTCTCTCTCTCTCTCTCTCAATCTCTCTTCTTTTACCCTGTCCCCACTTTCACGCTCTAGCTCTCTCAAAAAAAAAAAAAATTAAAAACAGACACATACAAAAGTAAAAATTTTGAAATATATTTACCATGCAGACAGTAAACATAAGAAAGCTGTGGTAGATATTATGTAGATCTCATGAGGTAGAATATTACCACAAAAAAACAAAGCCATTTCTTTTCAAGCATGTCAACTTCATCAATTTTTGTAAATGTTTGTTACGTACCTGAAAAGAATGTTTTGTGGCTGTTTATATATAAAAATACAACACTTCAAACCCATTAGAAAGGCTGAATTAAAAAAAAAAAGAACTGACTTAACCCAAACAATCTACAGATTCAGTGCAATCTCTATCAAAATAACATAATTTTCACGGAACTAGATAGAACACATAATCCCAAAACTTAAATGGAACCACAAAAGACCCTGAATAGCCTAAAAAATCTTGAGAAAGAAGAACAAAGCTGGAAGGAAGTATCACAATCTCAGGTTTCAAAATCTACTACAAAGCTATAATAAAAAACAGTATGGTACTAACACAAAATAGACAAATAGATCAATGGAACAGAATACAGCCCAGAAATAAACCCATGCTTATATAGTTAATCTAAGACAAAGGAAGCAAGAATATACAATGGAGAAAAGAAATTATCTTTGACAAATTTGTGCTGGGATAGCTGGACAGCTACATGCAAAAGAATAAACCTGGACCATTTTATTACACCATACACAAAAATTCAAAATGAAACTCAAAATGAATTAGGGACATAAATATGAGACGTGAAACCATAAAACTCCTAGAAGTTAACATAGTCAGTATCTTTTTACATCAGCCTTAGCAACATTTTTTCTAAATATGCCTACTTAGGCAATGGAAGCAAAAGCAAAAATAAACTATTAGGACTACATTAAAATAAAAACCTTTTGCACAGCAAAGAAAACCATGACCAAAACAGAAAGATAACTTAATGGGAGACGGTATTTGCAAATGATATATCCAGGAAGGGGTTAATATCCAAAATACATAAAGATCTTCTACAACTCAGAATCAAAAGATAATTATAATAATAATCTGATTAAAAATGGGCAATAAAACATTTTTCCAAGTAAGACATAGAGAGGGCAAACAGACACATGAAAAGATGCTCAACATCACTAACATTCAGGGAAATGCAAATCAAAACCACAATGAGATGTTACCTTACACTTGTCAGAATAGCTACAATCAAAAAGACAAGAAATATCAAGTGTTGACGAGAATGTGAAAAAAAAAAAGGAATTCTGGGGCACTATTAATGGGAATATAAACTGGTGCAGCCACTGTGGAAAACGGTATGGTGATTCCTCAAAAAATGTGAAATACAGATACCATATGATCTACTAAAAACACTACTTAATATTTACCTAAAAAATATACTAATTTGAAAAATATATGCACTCCTATGTTTACTGAGACATTATTTATAATAGCCAAGATACGGAAGCAACCCAAATGTCTATCTATAGATGAATGGATAAAGACTGCATGGTATATATAGCTATATATTTCTCAGCCATAAAAGAGAAAGATCTTACCATCTGCAACAACACAGTTTGACCTAGAGGGTATTACACTAAATGAAATAAGAAAGAGAAACATAAATGCCATATGATTTTACTTATATATGGAATCTGAAAACAATACAAATAAACAGATTCTTAAATACAGAGAACAAATGTGTTACCAGACAGGAGGTGGGGAAAGCGTATGGGTGAAATAGATAAAGAGGATGAAGTGATACAAACTTCCAGTTATAAAATAAGTCACCAAGATGAAAAGTACAGCACAGGGAATATAGTCAATAATGTTGTAATAGCGTTTGGTGACTACATTTATTGTGGTGATGAATGAGTAGTGTTAGAATTGTGGAACACTATGTTGTACCCTTGAAACTAGTATAACACTGTATGTTAATGACACTTCAATTTTTAAAAAACCTGAAAATATCAAGGCAGATAATACCAAATGTTGGTAAAGATGCACAGCAGTTACAACTTTCATAAGTTGCTGGTAGGAAATCAAAAGTAAATACTACAGCCATTGAAGTCTAGTTTCTCATTCCTCATAAAGCTCAACTCATATATAGCATACAAGAGACTAATTTCCCTCTGGATGTGTACAGAAGAGAAATAAATACATTTTTACCCCCAAAAGACTGATACATGTATGATCATAGCAATTTTATGCACAATAGGCACACTGAAAGTGGAGCAAATATAATTGGCACATTTCCCTAATAGTATAAAATAGTTTATAAAAATGAGTAAATGTCCATTAACAAGTGAATGGTTAAACAAATTGTGGAATATGTGTACAATGAAACTCAGAAACTTAAAAGGGAAGAACTAACCGGTGGTTGACAAGAATTGGAGATGAGGAAAGCTTGATGCCATCATCACTCTATCATTACCAGAACTACTGACAAACCAGAGAAATCTGGGCATAGAATGCAGTGAAACAAAACATAACCAGTGAGTCATGGTGCCAGTATCCTGCTGGAAAAATGAGCAGTGTCTAGCCCAAGACTAAATATGGATTATCTAAATCCTACTCACAGTTAAAAGGAATAGAAACAGATGCAGTAGAATAATACTAACTTTTAAAATAATTGCCTTGTAGAAATGGAAGAATAAATATAGTTTTAATTATATTACACAGCTCTTGGATGATATATTTTCTATAAGTCTGAGTGTTATTTACTATCTCTATGTCTCTGAAATTTTGTGAGTTTTTGAAAATAGAAAAAGACACAACTTGTATTTGCAAGTTTGCATTTATAGAATTAGGAAACCATGTTTTAACTAACAGTTTCTCTCTCTCAACCTCTGTCTCTCTCTGTTTCCCTGTCTCTTGTCTCACACACACTTGTGCACAAGTGTGTATAATTTTTAAATTTTTCTATGAATTTGATATATTCCAAACTCCAACCAAAATCCTATTGCCTTGAGGATACTCAATACAACTCTGATCCCACACCTACTGAACTTTCTTAGGTTTCTACATACCCTATAATAATTAACAGGTAGAAATGAAAGTACACAGTTCCCTTTTCATTGCCTAATGAAGGCAACATATCTAACAACTGGAGTTTTTGAGGAAGACACATCAGTTGGAAAAAACTATTTTATGTTACTTCATCAAAAAGCCAACAAAGTGAGATTTTGCTCATTAATGAAACACAGGTTTAATCTCTTTTCAACTTGAGCTGAAAAATATTTCTGGATCTTAATGAAACTATTTTAATGGTATTTTTAGAGGTACAAATGTATTGATTTACCAAGATCTAAGTTAAGCAAAACTCATTTGAAATCATGATTTTCTGAACTCCTGCAGATTCTGGAACTTAGATCTTAGGTGCAATGTATGTATGTGTGTATGTATAATAATAACATACTCTTCCAACTAAAAGAAAAACTTTTAGTTTCTCTTCCTACAGCACAGAGAAAGCTGACAGACAGGCTCCTCTCTTCATCTACTCATTCATCATCTAGGTATATGACTAGAAATCTTCAGTTGTTTTGCTCATTTGCTTGTAGCTAATACTGAACCTTCTTTCTGCTTTCTTCCAAGATCAAAACTATTTTTAGATTCCTACATGGGCTTAAATATTTTTACAGAGTAATCACAGAGCCACAATAGGAAAGGAAAAATGTTCTGAATTGTATGGGGACTCAGAAGTTTATAAGACAATCAGGTCCAACAGTGAAACATCTTATGGGTGGTAATTAAGACTACACATTTCTTGGTCTTTGCCTAAAATATGCCTGATTGATAGCACCTTAACTGAACACAAGCCTTTTAACTTAATGCACAATTTAGCCTCATATTTGAAAATACCCAATTTCCCCAATTTCTTAATAAAATAAACAATATCTTAAGAAAGAGCTCCATATGAATCTCAAGTATTCTGCGATTCCTACAGAGATATCTGAGGTATCTGAGAACCCTACAGAGTTCATCTCATTTGTCATCCAATATAAAATTTCCTTCTACACAATTACTCAAGATGGCTTTCCATCTATATAAACTCCAAATACCTCCCCTTGTTTTCAGAGTAGCTTTTAGGTTGGGTATCTGCCCCCAGATGTTTGGAATTATCTCTTACCTCCCTGATACACAGTTTCTTGCTTTGATCTGGTCTATTCATTCCCATCCTGTGACACACCTATGAATTGTGCATTTTTACCAGCTCTTTTCAGTATGATATTTTATTTGGACTTTCTGCATGGCTTTGATTTTAAATCAGTGCTAAACTTGCCTCTTGTATCACACTCGGCTTCATGATCTGCAGGCTGGGCATGAATTGGACTTAGCAATTGCAGACCCTCAAGTTCCCCCAAATAATTATCCAGCCTCTTCTTGGCTTTTAAAAACTTCTTCAAGTAGCTATTGTGTCCTCACTTAGTTCTTTTGTCTATAGTCAAAGTATCCATAGTAACTTTAATGATTACTCATAAGCTACAAAATGTAGTACAATGATTTCAAACTATAATAAAGGATATCAAGGGATCATGCATATCCTTTTACTACTAGTGGGTTGGTTGGGGCTTGAGAGAAAGCCAGAATGTGTGTGACTCTGGGTCCTGCCTCTCTATCTCAAGTGTAGCTTGAGATATCACCTCACACCTGTCAGAATGGCTAAAATCAACAACACAAGAAACAACAAGTGTTGGCAAGGATGTGGGGAAAGGGAAGCCCTCTTGCACTGTTGGTGAGAATGCCAACTGGGGCAGTGACTCTGGAAAACAGTATGGAGATTCCTCAAAAAGTTAAAAATACAATTACCTGTGAATACCTAGTAGTGTAATCCAGCAATTACACTACTAGATATTTACCCAAAGAATATGAAACACTAACTCAAAGGGATTCATGCACCCTGATGTTTATAGCAGCATTATTTACAAAAGCCAAATATGTAAACAGCCCAAGTGTCCATCAACTGATGAATGGATAAAGAAGATGTAGTATATATAAACAATGGAATATTAGTCATATAAAAGAATGAAATCTTGCCATTTGCAATGATGTGGATGAAGCTAGAGGGAGTATCATTCTAAGCAAAACAAGTCAGTCAGGGAAAGATGAATATCATATGATTTCACTCATGTGGAATTTAAGGAAGAAAACAAATGAGCAAAGTGAGGAAAAAGAGAGAGGCAAACCAAGAAACAGAGTCTCAACTATAGAGAGGAAATGGATGGTTACAAGGAGGGAGTGGGGTGGTGGGATAGGTTAAATGGTGATGGAGATTAAGGACTGCTCTTGTGATGAGCACTGGGTGTTGTATGGAAGTGTGGAATCAGTACATTGTATGCCTGAAACTAATATTACACTGTATGTTAACTAACTGAAATTTAAATAAAAATTTAAGGAAAGAAACTCAGCTCAATACCTATTAGCTATATTACTTTGGATAGCTTAAGCCTATAAATACTCAAAATCATAGGGGTGCCTGGAGGGCTCAGTCAGTTAAGTATCTGACTTCAGGTCAGGTCATGATCTCACAGTTTGTGAGTTCGAGCCCAACATTGGGCTCTGTGCTGACAGCTCAGAGCCTGGAGCCTGCTTCAGTTTCTGTCTCTCTCTCTCTTGTCTCCCTCTCTCTCTGCCCCTCCCCTGCTCATGAGCACACACACACTCTCTCTCTCCCTCTCTCTCTCTCTCTCAAAAATAAACAAACACTCAAGATTGTCAATTGTAAATGGGGAAAGAAATCTGTAATTCATATTTTGGGGGGATATAAAATGAATTTATGTTCCCAAAACTCTGAAAAAAAACCCCACCTTCATGTAATATACTTGAAATATGATTCTTGGAATTCCAATTGTAGTCATAATAGAGTAATGAGTATCAAATTTAACCTTATGGTATAAAAATTTATAAAATTGGACAAGATATATGAAGCAACAACATATGAAGATATATGAAAACAATGCTTTTCAAGCAGTGGACAGCACAAACAGTATTTTGATCATTCAAAGACGTGAAATACCTTAGGAGAGTTACACATTTACCCCAATTTTCCACCTGGGGAATTTTCCAAATATCAGTCCAGAGAAGAAGAGACCAAATAAAGAGCAGTGGTTTCAGTACTTGGAGGAAAAGAAATCATTGTTCATGAATGCTGAGATTGTGGTAGAGCCCCTCCCTAAGGAATATGGTGGAGGCCCCTCAGAACAAAGGAAGGCAACTTGGTCCAGTCAACTCCTATACAAGTATGCATAACTGATACAACTCTGCAACTGGGACTGTGTCCAATCAGTGGGAGACAAAGAAGTAGAAATTGCATAAGAGCTCAGTCTTTTTGGGGTCTTAGCCCCCTGAGCCCATGCTGGTATGAATGAAGTTGCTTCCTGGACAAAAAGGCTCGGTGTCCCGTCTTTCTGTGAGAGAACCTGGCTACCTTTCTTGGGGGCTCGCTTCCAGGATTTGGAGATGGTGCGTTTCCACCTCCTTTGTCATGGGGGTGCGAATCTCGAAGTGCCAGAAGCAGCATCCTAACTTGGTGCCTGTAGACCGCTTGATCCATAGGAGACTAGCCTTTCCTGGCATGTCGGGGCAAGGGCCTCAGATGCACAACAGAACCCAGTGAGGCCCAGGAACCAGTTCAGGGAGCACCACCCATCAAACTGGTAAGAACCCAGGTTCATTTTGGTAGATCTGCCCCTAAGATGCAGAAGGGGAGGCTGATCACCTCCCAGAGTTGCCCGAATAATTCCATAAGGAATAAGGAAGGAAACTGCAACTCTAAGGTTCTGGGCACTGGGTGGCAGGTTGGAGTTGCTACCTGATTGTGTGTGAATTAGACAGTGGAAAGTTTTTGACCTGACCAAGGGCCAAAGCAAGTGTTGAGTCCCCATCTGTGGTTCATAGTTCCATGGTAACCTCATACGGCTTAAGGCAGTGTCAGACTTCCTTGTGAGTCTGGTCTGGGTCAGGGCTTGATACTGAACCCGCCAATGCTAAAAGGTGCCTGAAATATCTCCTGGAGGATGGGAGAGTCCTGGCCTCCTGAGGGAAGTATTCAGTACAGTACTCTCTCACAGTTAAGATCTGTATTGTAGAAGAGAGGGTAAACGGTCAGAAGTTCCTTATATGCAGGTCTTCTTTGCCTTAAAGGGGCCAAGAAAGGCAAGTACTTGCAGACTTGCCCCCTGAGGCCTCTCCTCAGGAAAAGCCACCTGGTAGACCTTCATGCCCTCCTTATCAAGGATTGCCAGGAATAAAAAAATTCTCCGCCTAAAATCAAGGCATGTTCAATGTATCTATGGATTGAAATGCCTCATGATGGATTTGGCTCCATAAAGGTCCCATTTTTCTTGCAAGATTTAGGCCAACAAAAAGGACCTGGGCAAATTTTCAGACAACTCTGATCAATATATAGAAGTGTCAAAAACCTAACCCAGGTTGCTGAAAAAACAAAAAACAAAAGAAAACAAACAAACAAACAAAAAAAACACAGGCCATCCCTAACAAAGGAGACTTTAACACTCTTTCTCATTGTTTCTCCTAATACACTCTGGTTACTCTAACTGTATGTGGGGGTTTCTCCCTCATTCATTTCCTGAGTCCATGACTGATGACTAGAGCCAACTGTCTCTGGTTAGTCTACCTCGGGATGGAGACTTTAAGGAATATTCCCAAGCAGCTCCCAGAACTCCTTTTGTTCCAGGGAAATTCCTGGTCTTCTCTAGCCCAACATGGACTGCCTAATTTCAATTGTTGGTGGAAAAAAAAAAAAAAAAGTTTGCATCTGCTCATCCGGTCAAGCTGACAGGCTTTAGGACCAGGAGACCTCTTTCTCTGCCCTCTTGCCTTTTATCCGCCTCCAGGCCTCATGGCAGCACCTCACCTCTTCTGCCCTCCCCTCCTGTTTCTGCACCCCCTTGGGTGTGGCCTGCGGAACTGGTTCCTATACCATCCTCAGTGCCTTAGGCACCATTGGCTTCTCCCATCCTCAAGGTCAAGGAGCAAAAAGCACCCCCTTGGACCACCCACTTCAGAATCCCCCACTGTTATCCCAGGTAAAAACTGACAATGAGCAAAACTGATTGACTTATGAATGGACACAGGTGAAACATATTTGGTGTTCAAACTAATTTAAGTTTGTTGGGCCTGTCTTTAAAGTTATCAGCATTAAATATAAAACTTTTATTCTACTAAGGTTTACTAAAGGTCAAATAAACTCATGTTATCTCTGTTGCAATTTGTTAGCAAACAAGATGGTTAATTTTGTCTGTTTCAAAGTTTTCATGGGTAATTCTGAAGATAGCTTTCAAAGTCCTTGGTAACCTGAAACTTTAAAGTTTTGACTGCATGATAAATGAGATTAAATTCATTGGATATCTAGGTCTTTTCCAAATAGGATGGAGTGCTAACGCTTTGATTACTGAACATAGGTTTGTGCTTTTAACTTCTTCTTGCAGAGAAACTAAGGCTATTTGGGTCTATTGGAAAACATGCTTTGTGTTTAATTGATTCATGAATTTGCCATCTAAAAATATTCTGATGTAAACACTTCTCAATTGGTTACTAAGTCCTCAATTGGAGACTAAGGTTTCTAAGAGTTAAAATTCTGCTAAGTGTACTTACGACTGATGCAATAAGGAAAGCAACTCTGTAGGAAAGTAGGAGATATGCAAGAAAGATAAAAGAAATGAGAATACATTTTTGTTGAAGGTCTAAGAAATTAATTTTGTCCTAAATGAGACTGGTTGTTTGGAGAAAAAGGGCTTAGGTCAAAATCTGAAAGCAAAGGAAAGTTGTAGAATGTTTGTGAAGGGAAATCTTTGGAAAAAAATTTTTATATATGGTCAAGACAGACTAAGGTTCAAATAAATGGATTTTAAAAGTACGCTGGTATAAGATTAAAATTCTGCTTTACTCTGTTAAAAAGGCAAAGTTTTCTTAGATTGTTGGTATGCTTTTGATAAAAAAAAGAGGTAAACAAAGGTTTTCCCCCCCTTTTTGTCTGCCTAAAAAGATAGGAAAAAAATATGATTTCAACCAAAAGAACAGAACACCCGGGCAACATGCCTTTATGAGTTGTTTCACTCAAGCCTTGCTTAAAATTGCCCCTCCTTTGATCCAAAGGCTGGGGTGCAGGTGACATTGTCCTCACTGTCGGCCTCCAAATGCTCCATATTTGTATTGTTTCTGTTTAGCAAAGGAATGGATGCCTATGCCATATAAGGGATAGATGAGTATGATATATAAAGGGCTTTTACTGGGATACATATGAGCCATTTTCCTACACTTAGCCCAGTGTGTGCCAATTTGTAAAAACCTAGAAACTCTGAAATGGAAATCCACATGGCTGGAACACATTTATGTGGGACTGCTGAAAAAGGCAAGGAAATAGACCTCGACTTTGGCCCTTTTAGCCCCCTTGACAGCCAATTTTATGCTTACAAAAAAAAAAAAGGTTTTTGCCACCCTTTTAAAATATATTTGTAACGAAGATTACTGTTGGGCCAAAATAAAATTAATGCATCCTTCTGCAACCAGGGATGTCTTGCTTGGTCACAGTTGATACCAGAAAAATCTCACAGGCAGAAGATAGAGGGATAGGAGAAATCAGGGGAGACAAGGTCAGCTCTCAGAGGTAGGGTCAAGCCTGGATAAGAGCAACTGCTCCCAGTACCTTGCAAGACTGACAAAGCTTTTGGCTGCCAATCGAATAGCTAGCCAAAACCCAGGGCCAAGAGATGAGGCTTCTCCTGGCCAACTATGGAAAATTAAGATAAGGGATGCCTCTTCCTCCTTTTTCCTATAGATGGGCAATTCCCCAACCAAGGCCAGTACTCCTTTGGGATGCATTCTGAAAAATTGGATGATTTTGATCCATAAACTCTGAAAAACAAACAAACAAACAGCAAAAACCAACTCATTAACTATCATGGAACTGGAGGTCCTACAGGGAACTTCCAGTTTCCTACTGGGGCCCAGGAAATCCCATCCCAAAATCCTAATTGGGACCATGACCAACCCATTGACAAATGGTATTGCCACCACCTCCAAGCTTGTGCCTTAGAAAAATTAAGAAGGTCTAAGGTTAAGCCGTTAAATTACGCTAAATTAGCCACTATTTTACAAACACAGAATGAGAGCCCAATGGCCTTCCTGAAGAGGTTGAGGGAGGCTCTCATGAAATATATGGCTATCTCCCCTGACACCCCTAAGGCTGAGATGATTTTAAAGGACAAATTTGTCACTCAATCAGCCCTAGATATTCAGAGGAAATGCAAAAATTGGCTGTTGGCCTGGAAGGGAACCTGGAATAGCTCTTATGAACTGCCAATAGGGTACACTACAACCGAGATAAAAATTAAAAAACAAAAACAAACAAACAAAAAACAGAAAAGAGACTTAAAAAAAAATCTGAGGCCTTAGTTGTAGCCTTACGCACTATGTCAGACCAGACTTCCGAAGGTCCTGGCACCAAATGCCACTTATGTGGCCAGTCAGGGCACTGACAAAATGAGATGACCTTAGAAGGGACAACAGAAGTCAAAGCCTCCCAAGCTATGCTCCTTATGTGGAGACAATCACTAAAAGTCTGAATGCCCTCGGGGACCTCTATCTGCGAGGGCTCAGATAACCAGTATCCCTAAAAAGGACTGATGGGGCCTGGGGCTCTTCAGGGTGGCTCCCTGGAACTGTTTACTGGAAGCCTTGAGCCTTGGGTGACTCTGGAAAACTCAGGTAACTAAAAGGCCTGTTCATTTCCTTCTTGATACTGGAGCCACCTTTTCTGTCCTCCCTTCCCCTCCAGGCCAACTATCCCAAAGAGGCATAACAATTAGAAGTGTCTTCGGAAAACTTATAAGTAAATTTTTCTCTCTGCCCCGGGGATGCATATGGGGAAAACTAATTTTTTCTCATGCTTTCTTGATAATACCAGAGAGCCTTACTCCCTTGCTAGAAAAAGACATTATAACTAAATTAGAGACTATAGTGCTACTAACTCCAGGACAGATAAACAATTGTGTGAGTTTTTGGGAATTACTGGGTATTGTAGGCTGTAGATACCAGGGTTCAGGAAAGTAGCTTGCCTGCTATATCAATTACTAAAGGAGACTCAATACCACCTACTCTCCCAAGGAAATAAACTGAGGTCTGACTCCTGGACACTGTCTCCAGCTGTTGGAATGGTTACAAAAGGAGCAGGGGCAATAACTATTGCCGAGCTCACAGAGCTAAAAGATCATTAAAACACTGCATCAGGCCTTTCATTTAGGGAGGGATAAAACTTTTCAAATGACCCAAAGGATGTTTACTGGGAAAAATTTGTCAAGGACAGTTCAGCAAGTAGTATCAGCCTGTGAAGTATGTCTTAGAAACAATATCTCAACCACAAACTTGCTCTCCCAGGCAATTAAGGAACTGGATGGAGGCTATCCAGGCAAGACTGACACTTAGGTTTCACTCATATGCCAAGGTCAAAGGAATTCCAACATCTGTTGGTATGGGTTGATACTTTTACTAATTGGGTAGAGACCTTCCCCTAAAAAAATGGAGAAGAAACAAGAAGTAATAAAAGCTCTACTTTATAAAATAATACCCAGGTTCAGCTTACCTAAAAATTTGCAAATTAATAATGGCAAATGGCTGCTTTGACTCTTTCTCTGGAAGGACTCCCAGCTCTTGAAAAAGTTTTACACCTCGAAATAAAACAAACTGCTTATACTCAGCAAAACTCTAAATAACACCTCCCAAGCATTAGATGCTTTAAATAAAAAAATAAGTAAAGTTAGGGCCTGACTCTTGGAGAATAGAGCCACCACTGATTACTTACTGCTTCTCCATCACCTGGGTTATGAGAGATTCCCTAACATGTGTTGTTTCAATATAACTGATAATTCTCACAAAGTCTTAGAACTAATAGATGATTTTCGGGCATAATTGGACAAAGTCGGTGTCTCTCCTGGATTGTTTGACTGATTCGGGAGCTGGGGACATTATCTTAAGATGCCATCTTGTTGGTCAGTATAATCTTTACTTTGTGTTTTTTCTCTTTGTGTCTGCCAATGTTTGTGCAGCCTCATGCCTGCCAGCCTTCCTATAGAACCATACCGTGGGCCCCCTGACCAACCCTTGGGTAGACTCTAACTGCTGTACCCCTACACCATCCCTTATCAGCCTGAAGAAATCAGAACAGTCATCATTCCTGTTCCCTAATGGCAGTTAGGGGCCCTATTCCAGGGCTGGGGGGGGGGTGCGAGTGAATTGGGAAAGAGGTAACATTAGGCAGGGAGAGATAAGGGACCTTCAGGGAGGCAGACTATAGCTGCAAGTGGGAGGCTGAAGAAGCAGACAAGGTTCTCCCCTTATGAAATCCTTTATGGGTGCCCTCCCCCCATTATCAAGGGCATAAGGGGGGATCTAAATGAGATAGGCAATCTAACCTTAAGGCAACAGATTCAGGCCCTTGGCTCTACCTTAACCACCTTAACCACCTTACACCACTGGGTTAGAGAGACCTGTGAGTCTGACCACAGACCCTCACCCCTTTAAACCAGGAGATGCTGTGTGCATGAAGGAGTGAAGTGTCCAACCCCAAAACCCCTCTGGAGGGGCCTGTTCACTGTCATTTTGTCCACCCCTTACTGCAGTAAAGGTAGCCAAGGTGGGTCCCTCACCACAGCAGAGGGAAGCCGGCATCTCAAAACTGAGAGTGCATTCCTGATCCTTCAACGCTGTGCAAGCTGACCACACAGAGGAAGCAGTCTGCAAGAACAGAGGCTCTGGGAAACTGCAGCCCTGCTTTAGTCACTCTGGAACCTGATTAATCTACACATGGCAGAAGCTTGAGGAATTGACGGTCTGGTGGAACAAACAGACTGTCCTTATTTTCTTTATCTGTTTCCTTACTGTGATGTACTGCCACCCCTTGTTTCTCACTGTTTCTGTGATTCTTGCTCTACTTTTCACCATAGGATTGGCAGAGGCTGTCCCGGCTGGCTGGAAGTGTGAGAGGTTTCTGTTAGCACTCACCTCTTTGTGGATAGGATGCTTCGTTGGTATTGGTTGCTTCTAATCTGGACTCCTTCTGTATGCCTAGATTTCTCATCATGTGACCCATGTATGTGCATAACCAGATCAGGTCAAGGAGTCACTTGGACCTTACTATACCATATCCACTTCTCATACCTGGGGACCTACAGACACAATAAGATCACCTATTCTATCTGCCAACAGGAGAGCCAAAACATTGCTTTGACCTGCAGTACTCCCCAGCTGAGGAATGGTTGGAGGTCTGACACTCCCAGGATTGGGGGGTGGGGGGTGGAATTAATTAGCCATACCCAGGTTACTAATCTTCACCTGCCAATATCAGTACTTTTTGACATTTTGTATAGCTATTAACAAAAACCCTTTGTTGTTTCAAAATTGCAGATGTTTACCATGGGAACAAGAATATAGGTTCAATGACAAGTATATGTGTGAACAGACCTCACCCCAACTCACATATTATGGTGATTGCTGGGCTTACTGACCCTATTGAAGCTGTGTCTCATGGGCCACTTGGAAAGGTAAAGATAATGTGGCACTCCTCTAAAAAGGGGCTACAACCTCCAGCTATAAATTGGGAGCCTGTAACCCCATTAATTCTACTATCTTTAATCCAGGAGACCCAAAATGAGAAAATGGCCTCAGGATGGGTATATATATATATATATATATATATATATATATATATATATGGCAGGAACCATGCGGTGCTTCAAGAGAGTTGCTGTCTCACTCTGAGCCTCAACTCACAAAGTCTTTCATTCCCTTTATGAGAAAATAGAAAGTATCCCTCCCCCCACCTCTGCCACAACAAGAAACATGTTTCTTGTCTTAGCAGAAACTATAGCCCAGACCCTAAAAATCTCTTCTTGCTATGTATGCAGTGGAACCACCATGGAGGATCAATGTCTTTGGGAGGCTAGAAAATTAGATCCCTGTGAACCCTATAATGGAACAGAACACCCCAGTTCTCCTACCAGGGTTTGGCTCTTCAAAACCTCAATTATTGAGAAAAACTGCCTTGCCTGATGGGGAAGAAAGTTCACCATCTCTGTTGGAAGCTTAGTGTGCCTAGGCCAAAAATTTTATAATGCAATCTCCTGGGATACCCAATGGTGGGGGTCCCCAGATCACCTTGAGCCAGATCCTCACCCCTTGTCTAACTTCTCTCATCTCCAAGAGGCCTGGGATAATGTCAACACAGCCATCAAATGGCAGGCCCCAGGTGGACTATACTGAATATGTGGAAGGACAACCTATACAGCACTTCTCTCAGGCTGGTCAGGGTCATGTATTCTGGGAACTATTCATCCATCTTTCTTCCTGCTCCCACTTGCCAGGACGGAATATTTGGGAGTCCAAGTGTATGGGGACAGGGAGACTCAAAGGAAATGACGTGCCCTACAAATTGGTAACTGAAAAGATGATGAATAGCCTCCTGAGCGTATAATCCAATATTATGACCCTGGGCAGAGGGTGGGTCTGCTACTGCACTCCCGTTTATGCCAAACTGCATAATCAGACTACAAACAGTTGTAGAAATTATAACCAATGAAACTGCCAGAGCTCTTAATTTACTAGCCAAGCAGCAAACTAAAATGCACAATGCTGTCTATCAAAATCGCCTGACCTTAGATTACCTGCTTGCTTTTGAGGGAGGAGTTCTTGGAAAGTTTAACTTGAGAAAATGCCACCTACAGATAGAAGATGAAGGAAAAGTCATAGAGGAGATCACAGATCGAGTGAGAAAGGTTGCTTATGTTCCAGTTCAGACCTGGAAATGTTGGAACCCCAGGGAGGTATTTGGAGGATGTTTTTCAACTCTCGGGGGGATTCAAAACCCTCATGGATATTATTTTCTTGATTTTGGGAAATTTGCTTAATCTTACCTGGCCTAGCTCCCCTGGTTATATGGTCTGTTACCAGCCTCACTGAGGTAATGGTCGAAAGGAAAACGGCCACACACGTGATGATGTTATGGAAATATAAACCTCTAAGCCAAGATGATGCTCTTTGATCCCAAATAGGGGGTCTGAGCATCAAAGAAGGGAATGTGATAGAGTCCTTCACTAAGGAATGTGTTAGAGGCCTTCTCAGAACAAAGGAAGGCAACGGGCAATGTGACCCAATCAACTCTATACACATATGTGTAACTCTGACATGACTCTGTAACTTGGACTATGTCCAATCAGACTATATGTGTCACCATATATGCAGACAAAGAAGGAGAAATTACACAAAAGTCTACATCCCGCTGTGCTCAGGGCTCAGCCTTTTTGCGGTTTTAGCTTGCTGAGCCTGTGCCAGGATGAATAAGGTTGCTTCCTGGACTAAAAGCCTTGGTGTCCCATCTCTCTGTGTGAGAAACCAGCTACAAGATGGCTGGGATTTGGAGCTCAAGGTATTAAAATTGAGGGATATTCACAGAGAAACCGTTCCAGGTGTGTGTGTGCATGTGCATGTGCATGAATTCTCCTGAACTCTTTGGCCAAATACTAATCTAACAAAGCAAGAGTCTATGGTAGAGAACACACCAGAAAGACTAGAGCTGAGCAGAGACTGCAGAGGTTGCAAAATGCCAAGCATCTTAAGAGTTTTGACAAAAGTGAATGGAGTTGATTTTGAATATATAAAGTTGATTTGAAGAAGACCCAAAGATAACACAGATGTTGGAATTAGCAGGCAAAGGATTTCAGCAATGATTACAAATACCTACAAGGAACTCAAGAAAAAAGGGGCATAAATCACTGAACACATGAAGAATCTTAGAAGAAAAATGAAAGCTATAATAAAGACTAAGGAAATTATAAATGAAAACATCTAATATCCTAACATCAGATTTTATGGTGTCAATTAACCTGAGTACAGGGCAATAGAGACTATCCTGACAGTAATGGGGAGGAAAAAGATTTTAAAGAAATCAAGATAGCCTCGTTGACTTGTAGGAAAATATTTAGTAGTAGAATATACATAATTGGAATTCCCAAAAGAGAAAAGGGGTAAGGAGATAAAGAGGATTTACAAGCTTGATGAGAAGTATCAACTCATTTTTTTTTTTTTTTTAATGCTCAACAAATCCTAGGCACCTGGGTGGCTCAGTCAGTTAAATGTCCAACTTCGGCTCAGGTCATGATCTTGTGGCTTGTGAGTTTGAGCCCCGCATCGGATTCTGTGCTGACTGCTCAGAGCCTGGAGCTTTGCTTTGGATTCTGTGTTTCCTCCTCTCTTTGCCCCTTCCATGCTCCTGCTCTGTCTCTCTGTCTCTCAATAACTAATAAACATTTTAAAAAAGTTTAAACAAACAAATAAATATATAAAATGCTCAAAAAATCCCAAGCAGAATAAATACATAGACACACATACACAGGCAAATACAAGCAGGCATATCAGAGTCAAATTGTTGAAAACCAAACAGAAAAATAAAAGTATAAAAGAAGAAAAAATGAAGCATTATATAGATTTAGATATATATGAGAACATCGGATATGAATAGCTGTCAAGTTCTCATCAACAATACATAAACCATAAAGAAATGGAATGACACCTTTAAGAAGCTGAAAGAAGAAAAATATCATATCAATTAGAATTCTATGTATCCATCAAAACTATCTTTCAAAAATGATGGTGAAACAGGATTTAAAATGGAACAATAACTGAGATAAGTTACTGCCAGAAGCCCTGCCCTCCAAGAAATATTAAAGGACATTTTTTTTTTTAGTTTTTTAAATGTTTATTTATTTTTGAGAGAGAGACAGACAGACAGAGTGGGGGTGGGGCACAGAGAGGAGACACAGAATCTGAAGCATGCTTGCTCTGAGCTGTCAGCACAGAGCCCAACACGGAACTCGAACCCACGAACTGCTAGATCATGACCTGAGCTGTAGTCAGAGGCTCAACCGACTGAGCCACCCTGGCGCAGGACATTATTAAGGATATTATTAAGGCTTATCGAAAATTATACTCAATGGAAACACACATTGTCATATATTCAAATGATGACATACTACTTAACGTATGGAATAAAGAAGAATGAATTAATGGAATGTTAACAAGTAATAAAGTATATCCTGTAATTTCACAGATATTATGCTGAATCTAAAAAGCCAGATGTGAAAGAGTACATGGTGTATGGAACATTTATATAAAGTTCTAGAGCAGACAAAACTAATCTATGGTGATAGAAATGTGAACAGTGGTTGCTTCCAGAATGTAGGATATAAATTGAAAGGGTAGGAGGTTACTTTTTTGAGCTATAGAAAAGTTCCATATTGTGATGGCTTTCTGAGTGACACAAGTATTTGAATTTCTCAGGGCTTATCAAACTGTATACCTAACCTCTGTGCACTTCACTATATGAATACTATGCAATGATGCTGCTGCTGCTGACAATAATAATAATAATAATAATAATAATAATAATAATAAATGGTTATCTTTCCTTCTTTCTCCTCTTCCCCCTTCTATTTCCTGGTTGCCTCCCTCCAAACCTTCCCCTCTCAAGGACACTATTTTATTTTTGTGCTTTTTCAAATGTGACCTATAGTCTGGTGGCTTTTAAAAGATTAATCATTGCTCTTTTCCCCAGGAATATGATTATTAATTTAGAGTCACAATTTATGTAATTTTATCTCCTTGCCTAATATTTATTTTATTTTAAGAAATATAAGAATTTACACAAATGGATATATTTCTTTGACTTCAACCAGAATGTTTCTCTTACTCCAGTTTAAAAAAAAATTTTAATGTTTATTTATTTTTGAGAGAGACAGAGACAGAATGTGAGTGGGTTGGGGCAGAGAGAGAGGGAGGCACAGAATCTGAAGCAGGCTCCAGGCTCCAAGCTGTCAGCACAGAGCCCGACTTGGGGCTCGAACTGACAAGCCGTGAGATCATGAGCTGAAGTCAGACGCTCAACTGACTGAGCCACCCAGGTGCCCCATCTCCTATTCCAGTTTTAATATTATTGTTCAAAGTGCTTTTTAAAAAATTAAAGCCCCTCCCTTTGACATTCTCCTTGGATCATGTTTGGAACTCACATGAGAAAGTTAGTCTCATAAGTTAATGGTAATATGTTGGTTTTAATGGAAATACTACTGTGGTATTAGAGTTCCCTATTTTTCACTAGTAGTTGTAAATGATTGGTTCATTTGATATATGTATAGTCCGTAAATCAAGTCGACTCTAAAAATGGGAAGGTTCTCTCTACTAATTCTGTCCAAACAACTATACCAGGAGGCCAGGAGTTGAGCCCCTATTGTGTCATAAAGAGACACAGATTATAATTCTTCCATTCATACACAGAGACACACGGACACTGAAAAAAAAAAAGGTATAATTTATAAAGCCTAATGTAGACAACAAATTAAGCCTTAAAATTAGAAATACAAAAACATAACTGAATTTATTTCAAGTATATTGTATTTATAAATTTAGGTGAAGTATCCTCTTCTATTAGGTTCAAAATGGTACACTCAACCAAATATTATATATATTATTTTGTGAAAAACATGGATTGGGGCACCTGGGTGGCTTAGTTGGTTAAGCTTCCAACTCTTTATTACAGCTCAGGCCATGATCTCACAGTTCATGAGATCGAGCCCCACATCTTGCCCTGTGCTGACAGCATGGAGCCTGGTGCAATTCTCTCCCCCTCTCTATCTCTCTCAAAATAAATAAATAAACATTATAAAAAACATGAATCTACAATAATCTCTCCCTCTTATGAGGACAAATACAATTAAAAATGAGAAAAATAGATGTTAGTTTTTCTTAATTAAAAAAAAAGAGAGACTCTCCCCCATCCTATTTCTTAGAGCACTTGCTTTAGAAAACTTGTAATAATGTGTATTTTCCCTGCTCTTTTGAAGTATCTGCATGTCTTTTGAAAAGCTAAGCCTCATGTCAGCTTTACCACCCCGGAATATTTTTCTAAAGAATTTGGGGGGAAAATGTCTTTAAAATGTAATCATCAAGGAAGATGGAGCTCTTATCTCCCAGTTTCTATGAGAGGAGAGGAGTCTAGTTTCACCTGGCATCTGGTTCCAAACCCACCTCTTTTCACAGATATAAGAAATTTATTTTTCCTTTGGATAAAGGCGATTAGCAAACACCGGTGGCTTTACCCAGTGAATTTAGGACAAACTATGTGTGACAAATAATGTTGTCAAGACTTCTTATTTGAAGAATAATTGTTTATTTTGAAAAAGGTATGCAATGAATTGTATCTGTTTGACTATGAAACAGTAACATTTCTTCTTGTCTTTGTGATCTCTTTAGTGGATTGTCTGCAATGAGCATCTTATTCTGTTTTAATGCTTATTCAATAATAAAATTGTTTTCTTACTGTGCTACTTTTTGGACAGGTTATCTGGTTTGACTAGAGAGAGATTTTGCTTTTAATTATATTTCCTCAATCCCCCACACCCCACCTCTGCACTTCTGACAGACTAGTGGACTAAGGTTATCCCACAGAGCTTGAGTTTACATGTGTACAGGCCAGAGACAAGTTACCATTTCAGTAAACCTTGCAGTTCCAACCCAGATTCCCAGAGAAGGATTGATGCTTCATAAAATGTATTAACTACATGATTATTCTCCTGATTTTACAAAGAAGAAAGAAATTAAGTTTTAGGATAGTTAAATATCTTGAAGCAGAATTAAATATATATTTTTAGTCTGCAATGCCATGGAACTTTGGAACTTCATGGCAATATTCTTTATTGAATGTTGAACCAAACATGATTATTTGTTTAGATGTCTAGCTATGGATTCTTTAATGTGATGCATATTAATTTAATCATCTAAATATGAAGGGTTTTTTTCTTTTGAAGCTAAAATTTACTGAGTGAACAAATTATATAATAATACTATTGCTTCACAGACCATTGTAGGGAATCTTTATTCTTTGTCTGAGAGTACTCTCAAGAAGAATTAAAGTTGGTTTGCCAAAGGGCATATAGATATGACATGAACAATAAGGTTACACATTTATAAGAATCCCTGACCTCTTTCAGTAGACATGAGAAGACAATATGAATCCTAAAATTTTATACTTCATTCAAAATAATCTTTCAGTTTGAGTAAGATGTCTGGCGCTCAGCATAGTTAAATTATATGATAAAAAGACCAGCATCAAACTTATTGAAATAATTTTTTCTAGACTTGTTTTACAAAATATTTCTCCCTGTCACCTCTTCTAAGATTTTTTGAAGTTTTTTAACTGAATGGAAGTATCTTCAAGGTAAGGAGTATAATTTGTATCCATAGGTTGCAAAATCACATAGCAAAAATATCAGCAAACTTGAATTCAGCAAAGTCTTGTACCTGTTCTGCCTTTACAGCTAAGAATTACTGTGATCCTGTGAAAGTAATTTCATCTCCTGTACCTTTATTACTTCATGTGTAAAATAACAGCATTGCACCAGAAGTGTTTTCCATTGTGTGTTTTTCAAGTGTTCTGGTGATGCCATTCCAAATTAATAAAAGAGCAATGACAGAGAAATAACATAGTGATGGAAATATAAACACAAACTGTAGTGTGACGATTCTTTGTTCAAGTAACATTCCTGGCTAATCAAAGGAAAGCAAATTTTCTTTATGATTGCTTTTTTTGTCGCATCTGTTCAGATATTGACATAAGAATGTGATGTCTATATTTTTCTCTTTCTTTCATATATTCGACCTTTGATATTTCTTTTTTCTTAATTTTTCTAAAGAGAAAGTCACTTAATTTATAAGTTAACATGAGAACATGTGCAATTGAATGTGCTTTTCCATTTTCAGTGACCTTTTCCTGGTGAATGCATTAAAGTGCATTGTCTGTATACTCAGGAGCTGCTCAGGAGGCTTAGTGAGTCCAGGAATTTCTGAAAGGTCATAGATTTTATTGCTATTCATTTGACAGCTTTTTTTTCTTACTTTAAATCTACTCCATAAAACTCGTTGTTAGTCAATAGATTAATTTATATATCTTGGATCTTTACATCCAATTATTTACCACTATAATTGAGATTCTTTACTGTTGGGACATCTGGCTGGCTCAGTCTGTAGAGCATGCAACATTTTTTTTTTTTTTGACAGTGAGAGAGAGAGAGAGAGAGAGAGCGCAGACATGTGCAGGAGGGGCAGAGGGGAAAGGGAGAGAGAAAGAATCTTAAGCAGGCTCCACATGCAGTGCAGAGCCCCACATGGGGATTAGTCTCACAACCATGAGATCATGACCTGAGCTGAAATCAAGAGTGGGATGTTTAACCGATTGAGCCACCCAGGCACCCCTCATGGGACTCTTGATCTGGGCATTGTAAGTTCAAGCCCCACGTTGGGTATAGAGATGACTTAAAAATAAAATTTAAAAAAAAAAAGAAATTCTTTTACTGTTAAAATAATTTGGGAAAATTCTATTTCTCAATAAGGATAATAATTCCATCAAGGAGACACATGTGCAAAGGATGTCATAAACTTGAAACAAGTCAACTATACTCTAAGGTGGATCTAATCCTTTTTCTGTTTTGCCTAACATGATCATGATCCCAAGGTGCTAATTTGATTGTGCTTTTTTTTCCTTTAACAAGTCAACTGCTTGATAGGGTTATCCATAATTTTAAAGGTAAGTATATCATGCTCTAAATGAATAAAACTTATCAAAATCAACATTTTCTGGCTTCAAAAGTAAATTCACATTTATTTTAAAATCCTGAAAATGATCTAGCTCTACTTCCTGTATACACTGTCATGAGTTTTATGAAATTAGTTGCATATTTTGGTAAAGGTTCATCAAACTTGCAACTCTCAACACATTTGACAATTTCAGACTGAAAAGATTAAATAGTTTTATTATTAATCATGGTGTCAAGGCTAATAAACCACTCTTACATTTATAGAAAAAGAATGTTTTATTATTGAGTCTATACTGAAATTTAAAAATCATTTTTCGGGATGCCTGGGTGGCGCAGTCGGTTAAGCGTCCAACTTCAGCCAGGTCACGATCTCGGGGTCCGTGAGTTCGAGCCCCGCGTCAGGCTCTGGGCTGATGGCTCAGAGCCTGGAGCCTGTTTCTGCTTCTGTGTCTCCCTCTCTCTCTGCCCCTCCCCCGTTCATGCTCTGTCTCTCTCTGTCCCAAAAATAAATAAACGTTGAAAAAAATTTTTTTAAATCATTTTTCAGTTTTTCAATGTTTATTTATTTATTTATTTATTTATTTATTTATTTTTGAGAGAGTGCACATGAGTGGGGGAGGGGCAGAGGAGAGGTTGAGACAGAGAATCCCAGGCAGGTGCCATGCTATCAGTGCAGAGCCTGACATGGGGTACAATCTCATGAACCATGAGATCATGACCTGAACCGAAATCAAGACTCAGATGCTCAACTGACTGAGCTACCCCAGGCACCCCAAAATCATATTTCATTTTAAATGCTTATTCTAAGCATACTACAGCTATATTTAGTAGCACCTTCATTAACAGTTCCCAGTTTACAATTTTAAGTCTTCCTTGGTGGCACTAATTAGAGACTGAAGTCTTTAGAGATATTGTTAAGAATGCCTGCAGTGTTCTCTTGGTAAGAGCTTTGTCTCTGCTGACCCTTTTTCATAACTTTTAAAAATCTGCAGAGGAATTCTCTATGTCTTTAAAACAGTTCATTTGATGAATCAAAAGAGAATAGTAGATCTTTCTACAAAATTTATTTAATTTAGATTTAATAGCTCTGTTAAAATTTTAATTGAGTTTTAACAGACCATAAGATTTTAATAGTCAATTTGTTGAGAAAATTTCTGTGAAAAAGAAATCTCATTTTCCCCACACCAGTATTATCAATAATAAAAATAATTAAAGCTAATCAATTATTTACTATGTTCTAGGCTCATATATTTAAACATATAGGTGATACACATAAAAATAACACTGTTCTGTAAAGTACAACCTTGTCATGACTAATTTGATCTAAGGTACCATTGAACCACCGATTCAGGTAGTAAGATGTGCCATTTCTATGTGCCACCAACAAAGAAAACAAAGCTGACAAAGAAATTATTACATCAACTTTAAGATACAACAATTACAATTAGTGATGGTATCTATCATTCCCATTTTGCATATAAAGTCACTGTATGAGGAACTGCAGGTTCTACAACTTGCCTAACATTCACAAAGCTAGTGAGTGGCAGAGCTTACAGTCTCGCTTCAGGGTCTTCAGGCATTAACCACTACCTCACACTGTCTCTGATACAAAAAGCACATAATTTAAACCTGTATCAGAATCCAAAATATCTGGAAGAGAGCAACAAAGCCAAATCTGGTTGGGTTCTGATAAAAAAAAATCATTCTGGTATCTGACATTTTAAAATCAGAAAGGAACTCATTTGGGAAAAAAAATATCACGCGGCATATGGTTTTTAGGTCAAGTCAGCTGTAAAAAAGATATTTTATACTGATTTAATTTTTTTAATTTGGTTGATAATGTGATGTTTTATTTAAATGGGATGGTGGAAATTATTAATCAGAACCAGCAGGTTGCAAGACAGGACATATACTTATGATCTAATTTTTGTAATATATATATATATATATATATATATATATATATGCACACATATGTACAGAGAAGGCTCCAGAAGGGTATTTATAGTAGGAGGCTAGTAAACCTGCTTGGGGAATGGTGCTTAATTTCTAGCACTTGCTGATCGTAAATATGCCCACTATGGCAATCAGCCATATGGCAATCAACACAATACCAATACAATGTCACTGAACGCACAACTGGAGAAGATGTGCACAATTAGGTCTAGGAGACAGTAGGAACCAGTTAAAGCATACCTCTGGTTATGCGCTAAGGTATTAACTGTGGTACTCTCCGGGTGAGGAAAATGTGAAGTTTTGAGTTTTTGTTTTTATTCTGCTTATCTATGATGTCATTTGTTTTACAAATGCAAATTGTTTATGTATATATGTTTATGCGGGGCCATGGGCGTGTGCATGTGCACACATAGCCAACTAGGCAAAGACTTTGCTTCCCTAACTCTCCTTACTCGATGGAATGTGATAGCATTACCTTATAAATCAAGGAATTGGAACCCATGTATCAAAAGGAATATTGCTTTAACGAAGTAAAGGGTTTTAGTCCTCAAAAATGTTTCATAAAAATTCTGTTCAAAATGGCTCAAAAAAGCAATCTGAAAAGCAGTCAAAGGACAATTATTTTGTGGTCCACGCTTAGGAAATACTAAGAAGTTTATTTCTGGGCGTTAATTCCTTCTGCCTGTATGACAAGTATTCATAAAGTGCATTTGTTCAAGAGTACTTCTAATATTTTCCCTTTGGATAGTACACTAAAGTAACAAAAATCTCCAAAAGGAATATGGATACAGCATGTTTCAAGATTTGTTTTCATTGGTGAAAAAATCTTCATAATTTAAAAAATATATTCAGTCAATCATGCCATTTATGGCGGAAAGGGTCTAGTAAAGTAGTTAAAAAAATGTGAAACATTTATGACTCATTGTTCCCCAGGAGTATTCCCCAGATCCTTAGAATCTGATTCTTGAAAAAGTCTTGAAAATCAATGAGACTTAGCCATAAGATGGAAACATCACTTCAGTGACCTAAACTAACTTTTTGCAAAATACTTTAAATCCAAATGGAAAATTATCTCCACAATCTGAAGTTTATCTCTAATGGAAGAATTATGCTGGGACAGTGAGTCACTCTCAAAAAGGTAGGTATCATATGTATTGGACAAACCATTTCTACCTAAAACATTGGTTTAGCCTACCTTAAAACATTGGTTACGAACAGTCTGTCTCAAGCACCATTTTACTAAACTGCTATTTCTTCCTAAATCTTTGCAGTGTGGAAATAAAAGAACTTCTGTTTGTTGTTTAGCACTTACATATGAAAAGCCTTTTCCATATTTATAAGCTTTTGCCAAATTAAAGGCAGAATTCAGAATATATCTATATGATTTGTTCCCATCATGGACTTGTGCATATATCTACACTGTCTCCTCATCATACATATGGAAATGAATTAAATGTATTTAAAGACATGAAATCTCAAAAAAATATGCTTCAGGAATTTTGAAGATTAAGATTCTCTCATGATTGAGTACATCTATTTCCGGGGAAAAGACTTTTCATGTGTAATCTAAAAGAAAATGGGAATATATACAAATTATGCAACCTAAATAATGCTTTTTAAAGAAGAAAGAACAATACGCATTTAATAAAAATGCAGATACGAAGCCAGGCAAGGTACAATTTCAGCCATAATTTTAAACTATCCACTTAGCCTCAAAAATTTGCCCATTAGCAGTTCATCTTCCTGTTCGCTAGCATTCAATGGTGGTGGACGTCGAGGGGCTTTTAGGAGTGAGGAGGGAAAATTACATAAAACTGAATTATTTATTTCGGAAAAGTGAATTACTTTCTGCTTTTCATCTCTCTAGAATAGTCGTGTTGGTTAGGTTTATGTTGTTTTACTTCAGAAGCACAATACCTGACAATTCCCATTGTGTATGAAAGAAATACAACATTACGATGAGCCCTACATTATTTCGCCATAAGTATAGAATGCTAATTATTTCTTTATAATTTTGAAGTGCTTTTTGTTATTTCTTAATAAATTTTTAGAGCTTTTGAGTTGAAAATATCAATCTTAGTTTAGCTCAGACTGAACGGGGTGATGGGAGAGATGCTGAGTTGCATTTTAAGACAATGGGACAATGACCAAATGAGTACAATGTCCAACATATCCGGGGTGAGTTTTTTTTGTTTGCTTTGGGTTTAATACAATTAAGCCATTAAATTGGTACTCTATACATAGGAGTGTGCTAGATGCAGATTAAAACTTTAACATTCAAACATATAAAATATCTGGTCCTGAAGAAAATGGAAAATGTTTCTATTTGAATGAATCTTAAAACCTGAATTTTAAGTTCGTATTCTCTTGTATGTTTTCATATTCTGAGCTTTATGCCTAAACGCGCTTTAGAACTGCTTTGGGTCAAAGTGCAAACTTGCAAACTTGGCTTCTGCAGGCTCTGCATCTCCATTCATTGCCAATACTTTCTCTTCCTCATACACTCATCTGTGTGTGTGTTTGTGTATGTGTGTGTGTGTATGCACCCAGGATTTAAAGAAAGGTTAATCTTAATCCAAAGCAATACCAATAGCCAACCACCAAACATATCACTTCTTAGCATTTGGTTTTTTTGTTTTTGTTTTTTCCTTATACCTGTGAACTCCAGCAAGAGGTTGGCCTTGATGTAGCAGCACCAAACTCGGGGAGGATAAGGATAGAGGCATGGGACTGAATACAGAGATGTTAATAAAATGAATGGAGAGACTCTACTATATTTCCAACTCTCAGTTCCCCAAATCTCTCAATAACAGCACTCAGAAACCTCTGGACAACAGCCCAAGATTAGACTTAGAGCAACTGACTTCACAGTCTCTCAATTAACTGTCAGGTACTTTGGATGAATACTCTCCTCATTCTTCTTTGGCTCTGCCCCCCTGTGCCCAGGCTGACTGCCTCCCTCTGTCCCCCAATTCCCACCTCATGGGTATCTCTTCATCCATTTGGGCTCCATTCTCCAAGCAAGGCTACCTCTTTTTGTGGATGTCTTTCTTTTCTTCTCAGGCTCAGCCAGCTCTGACTCTCATACTGTGCTCCTGGCCACCATGGCCCCTCACCATCCCCCCCAGTACAGATGCCCATCTTGTCTTCTCCTACCTAATGACTTGAGGATTGAATTGTTTAGTAAAGGAAAGAAAGAGAAACAAGAAGAATAGTATATCACTTTTAATTTTTTGTTGAACAAGCTCATCTCATGACAAAACCTAATGCAACTTTGTCTCTTGCTAACTCATTAAAATTTATTCAGTAGGGGAATATTTGCATCTTTTTTTAGATAAAAACCTAAAGAGATTACCCCATCAATTTTCTCTTTGACTCATGTGTTAAGATTATCATCATGAACTGAATGTGTCTCCCTTCTCTGCCACAAATACATATGTTGAAATATAATCCCTATTTTTGCAGTATTTGGAGAGTGCTGCCCCCTCATGAATGGGATCAGTGCCTTTATAAGGAGAGGTCAGAGAGCCAGCACCCTCTTTTTCTGTCCTGTGAGGATGCAAGCAGTTGGCAGTATGCAAACTGGACAAGAGCTGTCACCAGAACCCAACCACAGTGGCACCCTGATCTCTTCCCAGCCTCCCCAAACTGTGAGAAATAAATTTCTGTTGTTTATTAGCCACCCAGGCTATAGTAATTTGTTATAGCAGCCCAAGTTGACTAACACACTTGTGATTCTCTCAATTCACAAGGTAAAGTCACAAAAAATCTCCGTTTATTAGAATGCCCAGTTCTATATAGAAATGTAGTAATCAAGTTTCAAATTTGATTTACTGTGAGATCTTCTCTCTGTCCTATGACTACAGGAAATAATGACTCACAGTTGGCCTCTGTTGGGGATCTCTGTCTTGTGTATCTTCACCCTTTCCAAACCCCTGCCCACTCAGCTTCGGATCTCTCTAGAGTCAAGGTAGTAGTGGAGAGAAGAGAGCAGGAGAGGCGACTCTGGGCACTTTTTATACTGACTTTACTCTCCCTGACCCAGTAGGTGTTGAAATTGGCCCTGTGGGGGCTCTTTAGAGTGGTGGGAAGTTGATGGATTAAGAAGAATGGATTAAAGTTTTATATATCACTGGAGAGAGCCAATTGCAGAAATATCATAGAATTGCTGGGAAATATTAAGGGCCAATTGATGTTCTCTATCAGAAATCTTTATAAAATTCTATACAATTATTCGAAATAATTCAATGTGCTGTTATTGTGCATTACTGCTAATTGACCCCTTTTATACCTCTGCCACTGGTAACTCTAACCAAAGGATCCACTGCACATATGAACGAAAAAGAAATCCCCTTCCCCAAATCACTGTGAGCTATGATTTTTTATTATACCTAAATGCATTTTTATCCTTTACAATTGAAAATTAGTAGGTAACATGATATTTTAAAAATTTATAATTCTTGATCTACTTAGTTATATTAAGCTTTTAGCAGTGAATATCTTATAAATATTGAAGCCACATAAAAGTTTAACATTCTTAACCCTTAAGTGAAGGAGAAAATTGAACTACAGAACTAAAAGTTACATGAAGTTGCAATTATTCAAATAAATTTCAAAAAACTGTCCTTGGATCTCAAGCCTAATCTTAGGCTACAAGTCCAAAAATAGGAAACAAAGACCTTGGACATAAAAATACAATGAGACCTGCAGCTCGTCCCTCATGGTAGGAATGACTAGTCTAGTTCATGTCCCCATGGCTGGCAGTAACCACTTTAAAACATGCTATATAGTAATATAATATATATAGTGATATATATAGTAATATATATATATATACATGTATATACAATATGTTACAATATATTACAATATATATACTATATATATACTATATAAATAGTAATATAATATATAGTGATATATATATAGTAATATATATACATATATACATACAATATATATTACAATATATTACAATATATATATACAATATATATTACTATATATATTGTTCTGTAAATCCCTAAGAAACCTATGACCAGAACATTTGCTGTCATTTTCAAAGCTTTACATCATTAAACTGGTGAAAGACATGTATATAATATATACAATATATACGCAGCAAAAGGTTCATATTCAGAATGAGAAAATAACCACCTCTAAATCAAAAATAAAAAGAAGGAAAACAACAAAAAAAGGACAAAAGACTCTGATAGGCATTTCACAAAAGAATATATTTAAATAGCACGTAAGTATTAAGAAGGTATCAAGCCTTTGCTAAATTCAAAGTATAACTGTATTTAGGTACTACTACACACTTACTAACATGTATGGAGAAAATATGTAGCAGTTGGAGGTCTACGCATTTCTAGTGAGACTGTAAATTAGTAAAAGCTATTTGGAAAACAGTCAGTACATTCCAAATATAAAGATATATATATATATATATATATGTGTGTGTGTGTGTGTGTGTGTGTGTGTGTGTGTGTATGGCTTCCATATGACTCACCAGTTCCACTTTTAAGTGTATACCCAAGATAAGTGAGAGCAGTGTCTAGCAAAACACCTGTGCAAGAATCTTCAGAAGGATTAATCACAGAAGCCAAAACCTATACCTTGCTCAAATACCTATCAACAGTTGAATGGGTAAATATAACAATGCTTATTCATACAATGAAATACCACTTAGCAATAAAAATGACCAAATGGTTGCTACTTGCAACAATGTGGATGCATTTTATTGATACCATGATAAGCAAAATGAGTCAAACAAAAGAGTACAAAGTATATGATTTCATTTATATAAAGTTCAAAATTAGGCAAAACTATGTTTAAATTATGTTGCTTTAAGTCAAGAAAAGTGTTTATTTCTGGGTGTGGGTGTGGGTGTGGGAAATGTTCTAAATCTTGCTGCGTGTGATGGCAGGTGTATACAGGTGTATACATTTGTGCACTATATTATAACTCAAAAGTGTAACTTTTACATCTTATTTCTTAAGACTTCTTTTTTTTTTTTCAAAGAAGTTTTAGGTTCACAGCAAACATAAAAGCAAGGTAGAGAGATTTCCCAAATATCCCCCGCCCTCATACATACGTAGTTTCTTCCATTATCAATCCTCCCCCTCACAGTCGAGTAATACATTTACTACCTACGTTGACACATCATAATCACTCAAAGTCTATAGTTTACATTAGAGTTTACTCCTGGTTATATGTTCTATGGGTTTGGAGAAATATATAATGACATATGTACATCATTAAGGTATCACACATAGTATATTCACTGTCTTAAAAATCCTCTGTACTTAACCTATTCAATCCTTCCCCTCCATCCAACCCCTTGCAACCACAAATCCTTTTGCTGTCTCCATAGTTTTGCCTTTTTGAGAATGTCATATAGTTGGAATCACAGATATGTAGCATTCCTTTCCCTAGTAATATGCATTTAAGTTTCCTATAATTTCTTTTCATGGCTTGATAGCCCATTTATTTTTAGTAAGAATAATATTCCATTGTCTGGATGTACTATATTTTATTTATCCATTCACCTACTGAAAGATGTCTGTGTTACTTCTAAGTTTTGACAGTTATGAATAAAGCTCCTATAAACTTCCATATGTAAATTTTCCTGTGGACATAAGTCTTCACAAGTAGTATGACTGCTGGATCATAGGGTAGAGAGTGTGTAGTTTTGTAAGAAACCTTCATACTGTCTTCCAATATGGATGAACCATTTTGCACTCCCACCAGCAAAGAATGAGAGTTCCTGTTGCTTCACATCCTCACCAGCATTTGGTGTCATTGGTGTCTGGATTTTGATTTTGGCCATTTTGATGGGTATGTAGTGGTATCTCATTGTTGTTTTAATTTACTGATGACATATGGTCAGGAAGGTTTTTATTTGTTTGTTTCTTATTTTGTTTTGGGTTTTAGGTTTTATTTAAATTCCTGTTAGCAGCTAGAATGTATGGAACCACAAAAGACCCCAAATAGCCAAAGTTACCTTTAAAAACAAAGCTGGAGGCATCACAATTCCGGATTTCAAGTTGTATTGCAAACCTGCACTGATCAAAACAGTATGGTACTATCACAAAAATAGACACATAGATCAATGAAACAGAATAGAAAACCCAGAAATGAACCCACAATTATATGGTCAATTAATCTTCAACAAAGGAGGTAAGAATATGCAATAGGAAAAACAACCTCTTCAACAAATGGTGTTGGGGAAACTGGACAGCTATATGCAAAAGAATGAAACTGAACCAGTTTCTTGCACCATGCATAAAAATAAATTCAAAATAGATTAAAGACTTAAATGTGAGACCTGAAACCATAAAATTCTAGAGGAGAACACAGGCAAAACTCTTTGACATCACATTGACATTGTCTCCTGAGGCAAGGGAAACAAAAGCAAAAATAAACTATTGGGATTTCATCAAAATAAAAGTCTTCTGGGGGCAACTGGGTGGCTCAGCTGGTTAAGCGTCCAGCTCTTGATTTCGGTTCAGGTCATGATCTCACGGCTCTCAATTTCCAGCCCTGTGTGGGGCTCTGCACTGACAACACAGAACCTGTTGGGATTCTCTGTCTCCCTCTTTCTCAGTCCCTCCCCCACTCATTCTCTCTCTCTCTCTCTCTCTCTCAAAAATAAACATTTAAAAATATTTTTAAAATAAAAATAAAACAAATTAAAGAAAAATAAAAAGCTTCTGTATGGCAAAGGAAAAACAACAAAACTAAAAGGAGTATCTTTCAATATGGTTATTTGCCACCTGTATATCTTTTTTGGTGAGGTGTCTCTTAACGTCCTTGCTCATTTTTGAAAAGTGTTTATTTATTTTGAGTGAGAGAGTGTGAACAGGGGAGGAGCAGGGAGAGAGGGAGTCCCAAGCAGCCTCCTTATCACCAGCACAGAGCCCAATGCAGGGCTCAATCTCATGAATGGTGAGATCATGGAGTCAGGTGCTTACCAGACTGAGCCACCCAGGTGCCCTGGTTTTTGTCCATTTTTAAATTGGGTTGTTATTTTTCTTATTATTGAATTTTAAGATTTTTTTTTGCATGTTTTGGATAATACTCCTTTACAGACATGTATTTTGCAAAACACTACTATTTTTTAAAAGTAATAGATCTTTGAAAATTTGTAGATTGTGTCAAGACTCATGCATGAAAAGGCTTAGATGGCCACATCAGAAGTGTCTCAGACTCTTGTTTCAATGATATTTTAGCCCAATGATATTCAAAGCATTAGACTGAAATTATTTATATCGATGTTAATCCCTGATAGAACAGTTGGCTCTGAAGTCATCTAACATTTTGTAGCAAAGCTGTGCCCTCTTCAATAAGTACATCATCACCATCTGAAAACCAACATATATCTTTACATTTGTAAGTAGTGAATTCTAAATGTCTTACCATGGAGGACCTATGGACTGGGCTATCCAAGTCCTTACTATAAATTGGGCATTAGCAGATCCATCTGCCACATCACTGAAGATGCCCAGAAGCACTTTCTGTGCTCGTCCCTGAAAAATTTGATCAGGCCCTGAATGGCACAAGGAACTTGTCCATCTTTTTAACATGATAACAGCTATCCTACAACTGACCTTCTCTTTGGCCCCTCACCCAGAATTCCCTAAGTACTGTTAATTGATAAGAAAAAAACATTTTAACTCTGGTTTACAGATAAGGCTGCGCAGTATGCAAGCACCAACCAAGAGGGGATCTTTTTAGCATTATTTCCTAAACACAAATGCCCTGAAGAAAAGTGAAGAAGAGAAATCCTGCCTGTGGGAATAACTATGCAGTATGTGTCATTTTAATGGGAAATCAAAATAGCCTGAGGTAAGGACCTATACTTCTAAATGGACAATGGCTAAACTACCGGTCGTTTAATGGGGACAGAATAAGGGCTTGGAAACAATGTGACTAAGAAATTTGGGAAAAGAATGCACAAATGAGTCTAGAGCACTAAAAATGAACCCAGAGAATAAGAAAATTTGTGCCCCTTGTGAGTGGTGTTAAAAGAGCCTCCTTTCAGAGGATATTTCCTCTAATCAAGAAAACAAGATGGTCTTTCGTACATGTTTCAGACATTCTTTAACATTCACACCTCTGTTCCGTCAGTGGACTCATAAATACATTGGCAAGTTGACAAGTCAGGTCAGGCTTGCATGGGCTCTATAACATTGGACTTTGCCATTACCCCGATGAAATGTCTAATGCTTCCGTTGAGAACCCAATGATAGCAATAGGAGCTACTGAACTTGAGAGAGGATTGCTTGATTACTAAATATCATGTATGTCATCATTGTATTTCATAAAATATTTCTTCTGACCAAGGGAATAACTTTTCAGAGAAAGAATAAGTCAGAGAAAGATACTAAGTCCATATAGTATGCTTTCTTCCTACCACTTACACCATAATCTGGAAGCAGATATTGAATATTCCATTATGGTGCTATGTGTGAAGACAATACTTTTCAAGGTTAGGGCATTGATTCAGGATGTGTTATCTAGCAGCTTTTCCTTCCATAGTCAAATTTTAAAGGCTCTGGACTTTAGGGATGAAAGCATGAAGAGCAACTATTATTACTCACATAATTATTTATTCACAAAACTTTTCCTTGTTGTCTTTTACTTTGGGCTGTACTCATAAGAGTTAGTATTAAAAAAAAAATTGGAGACGGGGGAGCACCTGGGTGGCTCAGTCAGTTAAGCATCCAACTTCGGCCCAGGTTATGATCTAACAGCTCATGAGTTCGAGCCCTACGTCCAGCTCTGTGCTGACAGCTCAGAGCCTAAAGCCTGATTCCAATTCTGTGTCTCCTTCTCTCTCTCTGCCCCTTCCCTGCTCACACTCTGTCTCTCTCTCAAAAATAAATATTAAAAAAAAAAAAGAAATGTTTTAACGAATTCTACCAGAGAACAAAGTAGCTGCACTGAATTGAAAGTTGAGATTCTCACCTAACCTTTTTTGTGCTTTATGACTTCATGACCCTGGGTGAAACAGTTAAAAAAGGAATTTCTGTGTTGGTTTGCAGTAATTATCACTGCTACCAAGATGAAACATAGTTTCAGAGAAACTAGGAGAATAAAGAAGTAGGGGAAACCCCTTGTAACTTTACCTTGAAAGTCTAGGTTCAGTATTAAAGATAAATAAAAGTTCAGATCTCTACTAATAAAGTTGACTTACCATTATGAGCAAAGAACCCTCAAGAAACTGGGGTCCTGGACAAATGCTAACCAAATACCAAATAAATATTCCAGGAGGGTAATCAGAAATTCCCAGAGAAGGCCACTTACAGAACACCACTGCAAAAAACATTATTAGAAGTGAGCACTGTAGCCTATCCCTGTATTTATTTCCTTGCTGGAATTGGCAAATGTCTAGTTGTTTTAACTAGTTCTCGTTTTATTTCCTTAGTCTTTTTGCCTGAAATAATAGATAATAGTTCCGTATTTATAAGTATATATTTAAAGATAAAGTAAGGGTGAAGAAAATTTGTTTTAGTCCACAGATTTACTGTCAGGGTTGTAGCAGGACTAGAGGAAGGATGGCTATTGCTCAGAGGTGATAGACTTGGGATCTCTTCCCTTTGCAGAGTGGATAAATACCTTTTTAAGCTACATGGACAGTAGCTACTGTATTATACAGGAGACATTTTTAGAAGTGTTTGCATGGGAAGATGACCTGTGGATGTTAGATTATTAAAAGCAGAGACTTGTGTTAGCATTTGTTTTATTTATAGCTAACTAGTATGAAGCCCTCAATCCTCATGGACTGAATTTCCAATTTCCTATTATGGAATTACTCTGAATCCTTCAAAGTAATTCATTAACAGTTCATTGTTTTCATGGATAACAAATTATCTTAGCCTTTACTTCATCTTTAAATATTTGTCAATCTTCTTTGAATCTTTAGCACCTATCACAGTGTCTAGCATATGACAAATAGTTACAAAATGTTTGTTGAACTGAACTATAGTCAGTCATCCGCATGATGAAATTTTGAACCTGTCTTGTATTTTTGTTGCTTAATTAACTATGTAGTATTCAGACAATGAATTCTGTATTGTTTCTGAATTCTTTTAGAATTTTTGTTGTCACAGAATATGAGATTTCTTCCGGACATTCCATAAAAAGTCAAAAAGAGGAAGTGACTCTGTAGGACAAAAAAAAAAAAATGTGTTTTACACCCATAATTCTAGTTAGTCACACAAGAATATCATCTGCAACTGTATTTTTATGATGAAGTTCTAATTTTGCCTATTTTTTGTGTATTTCTAATGGTTCTTGCTTTGATATCTGTGGCAATGCTGTTCATCACAGAAGACTTTTAAAATGTTATTTTTGTTCTTAATTATATACACAGGAATGAATGACTTCTGTTCCTTCATACTTTTAGTTTAAATTCTATCTCACCTGACATGAAATACCAAGGAAAATGCAGTTTGTCATAGGCAATCAGAATTTTTCTCTTGGCCGTTGAGCCACTTGATCTGTAAATCACTCAAAGTTTTCCCTCCTACTTACATTATTGGAATTGTAATCTTGCTTCTAAGTTTTAACTTCTTCCTGAATTAATCTGTATTTGGATTATCTTTATTCTCTGAAATTATTTATGGTTAGTTGTCTTATTTCTCTTATCACTTTTGACAAATAACAAGTTATTCTTTTTCACCTCTCTTAAGACAGTAAGATCTCTCTCTTTCCTTAACTATTTGACTATGCATTTATCCTAATAGTGGACTCTTCATTAAATTGTCCTGGCTTCTCTATGCTACACATTGCCAACCTGTTTCCATTCCCCATCCCTTAAGAAAATTTACCTCACGTTTAAGAGGAAGACTCACTTCTGTTTTGCAGAATGGCAATCCAAATTTCACCCTAACATAATTTTCTTACTAAATTTATTCCTGCCCCTTCACGACATGATTTATGTAATGAAGAAAATGGGAAGTGTTTCAAAGGTAGGAGCTAAATGGAAAAGTAAAAAAAAAAGAATGTAAATAAATGCTAATCACATTTATATAAAATTACCAACGCCTTTTCTTTCTTACCCTACACATTCTTTTTCTTACTTATTTATATCCTATCCCTATTTATATCTGATTCCTCACCTTCACTCAATTTAAAGTTGCACAGAATTATTTATTAGACAGACAAAACATTTTGCTTTGGCCAGTCTCTAGTGTATTTTTTGCTTGTTACCTTCAAGTACTACTTTCCCTATATCTCTGAGCTTTTTCCTATAGACAGCCAAGTATCACTCCCCCAACTCTAACTTATAGATATGCAGAAGTCGAGATAATTTTTAAAACCTCACTTCATAGGATAATGCTGATGAATCATCTTCCAAAGACCAACTGGTCTTTGTGGCAATCATTTGATGCATCCCAGTAGTCCAGTGTCTGGTTCTCCAAATAACATCCAATTAAACCAAAATTAAAAAGGTGAATCAGGGGTCTATGACATAGATCAAATCATAGGTGTGATTTATTTTTAAGACTGCAGAGTGATTTAGAAAGGTAGTTTGGTAGACGCTCTCAGCTTGACAAAGATGTAAGAATCTTAAAAATACTGTCGCATAGTATTCCGACAAATCCAGAACAACTCTAAGTCTAGAAAAACAAGCATATTTTAAAATTAACTTTGAGGGGTGCCTGGGTGGCTCAGTCGGTTAAGCGTCCAACTTCGGCTCAGGTCATGATCTCACCGTCCATGAGTTCGAGCCCCGCGTCGGGCTCTGTGCTGACAGCTCAGAGCCTGGAGCCCGTTTCAGATTCTGTGTGTGTCTCTCTCTCTGCCCCTCCCCTGTTCATGCTCTGTCTCTCTGTCTCAAAAATAAATAAACATTAAAAAAAATTTTTTAAAAATTAAAAATAAAATTAACTTTGAGTCTGGCTTTTGTTGAATGCAGTTAGAGTCATAGGAAACCAGTTTTCCAAAGATATGTATTACGGAATATGTTGCAACTTATACCAAATTTATTGAGATTTTTCAAACTGCAAGATATTTTTTAAGCTCCCAAATTTCTATGGGTAGAAAGCTGCTTAGCTGCCAAAATAGTCCATCTCTTACAAAAAAAACGAAGGGCATTACATAAGTTGAAATCAAGAGTCTAGATGGTAAAGTCAAGAGCCATGGAGAACAAAGGGATCCCTAGGGGTTAGTAGGAAACAATGGACCAAGGAACCATTTCCACAGAGTGGAAATGGACACTAACTGAGGAGCATTTCTTCTCCATGGATCAGGGCAGCAATGTTTATCCAGTGGAATTTCAGAATTGCAACAGAGCAGTCACTGTGACAGAGAGTCACTTCTCGTGTGGCTCTTTGACAATGACAGTATCTTTTCTGGCTATGCTATCTGCATCTCACCACTGCATATTGGGTGGGGTGGGAAAGGGGCAGATAACTTGTCTTTTTAGTTAATAGATCTCTAAAATATGGAGAGATTTGTCTGGACATAATATGGGTCATACAGTTCTGGGCTTTGTACCTGATGCCATAATTAAATGAGTCTTTTGGGAATCCTTGAGTACAACAGAAGCACATTTCACATGTGAGAGGAATGTGAAACACCATGGCAGACGGGCAGACTGAAACAGAATGCAAAAAATGGCCATAAATTATTCTCTTCCCCAAATTCATGCCTCTTTGCAATTTGCAATGTCATTTTTCAGCTACTTCCATCAAAAGATGGAAACTATTTCTTTATCCCGTAAGCTGGACTGGACTTTTTATCTCTTTGGAAAGTAAATCAAATGTAGGGGAAGCAACATGGCATCAGTTCTGAAGCCAGGCCTCAAGACACTTTGCACACTTTTGTTTACACTTTTGGAACTCCACTGAGTTACCATGCGAACAACCTTAGTTGAATGTGTTGCATGAGTGACACATTATCTATACACCCCTATTTTAGTAGCAGCTAACTTCTGGCCAGTTCCCAGAAGCAGAGCTACTTAATTTGACAAGGCAACTGCAGATGTATCAGTGATCCCAGCCATGACCAGAACTTCCCAGTGGAGTCCAGACTAAATAACTTCTGGCCATGATAAGTGGTTATTGTGAGATGCCACAAAGTTACTCTTTTAGGGTTTCTGGATCCAATTCCAATGTCAGAAAGTTGCCCCAACATACAACACCAAGCAATTCTCAGACACCAGCTGAGAATTGAATTCCATTCTGACACTACCCAGAAATAGCATCAGATTCCACAGGTTAAACATTTAGTCTTACAGATTGCTCTCCACCCCCCAACGTCAGACACCAGTCACAAGGCTCTTTTACCTGTGTTTCTGACCAACTGGCTACAGATTAGAGGTTCCAACAACCTCCTCCTTAGGTTCAATTAATTTGCAAGATCAGCTTACAGAACCTGAGGAAACACTTACGAATGCCAGGTTATTAAAGGGTATGATAAAGGTTATGAATCAATAGCCAGATGGAGAGATCCATAAAGCAACATCCTAAATAAAGGAGCTTCTGCTATTGTAGAGCTTGGGGACTGGCTCCATGGCATGTGGAAGCATTCTGGTTTTCTGAGCACGGAAGCTCTCCAAAAAGGGACCAAAAGGCTGTCTTCTTGTTTCTTTATGGAGGCTCCATTACATAGTCATGATTGACTAAGTCATTGGCCATTGGCTGATTCAACCTCCAGCCCTTCTTCTACTCCTGATTTCCAGGGAGGCACCAAAATTTCCAAATCTCTAATCACATAGCTGATACCCCTGGCAACCAGTCCCCACCTTTAGGTGGGGTTCAAAGGTCACCTTCATTAATAACAAGATGCCCATTTCACCTTTATGGCTTTGAAGCAATTTCAGGAACTGTGGGTGAGGATCAGCTATATCTGAATAATTTGAATGAGCAAATATATATTTCTATAAACTACTATATCACAGTTACTAAAACAACAACAACAACCACACACACACACACAAAAAAAAAAAAACCTAATACACAGTATTCTTGGACAACTCAAGAGAATCAATGATAAGTATAATACAAATGATAAAATAATTCAGCATGGTGGCAGAATATAAAATAAACAGACAAAAATCAACGCATTTAATACATATAAAAAACAAAAATTTAAAGATTATAAGTGAGGAGAAAATATTTTTTACCTTATATTAGTTATAAATGGCTAAAATACTTAGATAAATGTAATGAGAATTGTGAAAACCTGCTGGTGAAAACTTAAAAATTCAAGCAATAACCTGCACAAATGGAGAGGCAATTATTGTTTTTGGAAAAGATGGCTCACTGAAGATGTTGGTTCCTCCTAAGTAATAAATCAATTTAATGCCATTTCAATAAAAATACCAATGTCAGAGCCTAGACAAGTTACTTCTGAAGTTTATATGAAAAATAAGTTTACATGGCAAATAAGCTTCCAATTATATCTAAAAATTCAAAGAAACAAGAGCAATAAAAGGTTAGCTAACTAATATGATACAAATCCTCTATAATTAAAAGAACATAGTAGCACATATATATACAGATGGACAAATGGAATAGACTAGAAATTCAAAGTGCAAATCAATGTTTATATGGCATTTTAATACACAATAAAGGAAGCATCTCATACATAAGTTAGGAATATAGTGGTTTTTAAAATATGTAAAGTTTGGAAACTTAAAGAGCCAACTAGACAAAGGTAAGAATGAATCCACATCTGATGCCATTCCCTAGAGTAATTTCCAAATGTATCTGAGATATAAATGCAAAGCATGATTCTACTTATATGAGATATTTAAAATAGTCAAATTCATAGAAGAGTGGAAGAATGGCATAAAGTTTCAGTTAAGCAAGATGAATAAGCTCTAGACATGTGTGTGCTATGCAATAATTTTTTTTTAATTTTAAAAAAAAATTTTTTTAACGTTTATTTATTTTGAGACAGAGAGAGACAGAGCATGAACAGGGGAGGGGCAGAGAGAGAGGGAGACACAGAATCTGAAACGGACTCCAGGCTCTGAGCTGTCAGCACAGAGCCTGACGCGGGGCTCGAACTCACGGACCGTGAGATTCATGACCTGAGCCAAAGTCAGACGCTTAACCGACTGAGCCACCCAGGTGCCCCTAATAATTTTAACCTATAGTTCAAAACACTGTATTGTACATTTTAAATTTTATTGAGAGAGTAGATCTCAGGTTCTGTTTTTAGCATAGTAAAATATAATTTTTTTATTGTAAAGCAAAAAAAAAAATAGTAATTTATAACCTGGATAGGAAAGGCATTTTAATATTCTGTTAAAATCCAGAAACAATAAAAGAACAGATGGCTAATTGAAACAATTAAAACGGTCTTTTTCATAGGGAAAAGAAGGCATAAGCAAAGTCAAAAGAAAACAGAGAGAAAAATATTTTCAGCCAATATAACATAAAAAGTAGATGAAAAGGCTAATTTACTTAATACATGAGATTTTTAAAAAGAAAATAAAATAATAAAACCAAGCCCCAAATCAAAAATTCTGCTCAAAAAGTCAATCCTCATGAAGATACAATTCACAAAGTAAGATTTATAGTCATTAACATGTAAAAACATATACAACTTTACTCATAATAAAATGCACATAAAATTAGACTCAGATACCATTTCTCTTGAAATTTTCAAAAAATTTAAAGCTACAGATCACACAGTCAGCAAGGCTGTGAGGAATTTATTGCCAAGAGAGTGCAGAGAAGTGGACCATACCCATGGAAGGGAATTTGGCAATTAATACAAAATTACCCTTTCTTACTCCTAAAAGCTCATCCTAAGTATATACCCCACATTATGAAATCATGTATGCGCAAGGTTATTTGCAATGATATTATATGTAAAAGCAAATATTGGAAAAATATTAATGCTCATCCACAGGAGCCTAGGTACAAGCACTATGATAGGTATCTTACAATAAAGAAATATACTAATGTGAAAATAATTGGAAAGATCCACATGATCTGATTTGGAGTGATTTCCAGGATACAATGTTAAATTAATAAAAATACTTAAACATGAGAGAAAGCCCCATTATATCTCTGTATTTTCGTTCATTGAGACATCCCCTATATCTTTAAATAAATTTCCCTATTAAGTTTAAATCATTTCACATGAGCTTTAGTACTTGCAATCAAACATACTAAGAAAATTTTCAGTGTCTAGAATGATACACACTTTCACATTTTTCATTCTTCAAGGTAAGGTGAAATCAAAAACAGAACTTTAAGAAATCCCCTTCTCAATCTGATAACAGCTCCAACACCCTCAAGGGCATTCAGTGTTGAAGGAAGCAATTTTCTTCTTTTTTAATCTAATTTTCTCTTATTTTCCTTATCACTTCCCTTGTGCACTCTGTGTCCACCTTGCCAAGTGCCAACATTTACATGAATGTCTGAGTGTCAAGTGATGGGAGCAAGGTAAATAAAACGTTACACTCTCCAGCAAGCCTGTCTGCATATTAATGTGAAAAGAAGTAGGTAAGATTTACTAAGAAACAAACATAATTATTTTCTAAAATATAAGGCTTCCTGAAGTTACATTGGAAAACAAAAAATAAAATGTGTCTTGTGAGATTATTTTTTATCAGAGTTTGCTGATGGAAAATGGAATGCTTTTGAAGAATAATGTTATAGCAGTGAAAAAATAGTTGCAAAAAAAAAAAAAAAAGAATGATAATGCTACCTACCTCAAATTATTATGGCAATGATGGTTTACATTGAAATTGCCCCTACCACCTCTCAGCCGAAAGCAATGGTCAGATGGAAGAGGTGATTAGAGGAACCTGACCCTGTAATGTCTAATGAGACATTAATGAGGCAGTTCAAATTTCTACGTTAAAAACAATTTGGGTTATATCACATCCTCAGTTGGTAGAAAGAAAACAACTACAGAGTTGTCAAGGGAATTAACTCCTTTTATGTGGCGACATTCAGCCAAGGTCACACTCAAGCACACTTTTAGTAAATTCCCCAAGTTTTCCCACTCTTTTCCAATTTTCCACTGTTTCTCTACTACAATAGTTGCGGTTTTCAAAAATCATCAGGGGAAATTTTGAATTCATGAGTTTTGGAAAGAGAGTTAGCTTCCGCATATTCCTAAGAATGTGATTTTGAGTGATTTTATGTCCCCTTGCAGTTTTAAATCTTTTAGAAAATGTCTAGGGAATACTGCTCAGTAACACTTTCCTTCTTTTATAGCATTCACACTTTTGTTTATACAAACTATATGCAAAGAAACTTCATTAGGAAATTATTCAGCAGGTTTTTTGGCTATTTCCCATTTGGGGGCAATAGTAGAGAAAAGGTTTCCTAAAGAATGCAAGACAGTCAAAGGACTTTCAGAAGAAAATGAACACTTCTGGCATATTTTGCAAATGTGATTTATTGGCAAGCATAATTGTCATTTTAGAATTCACACCTATTTGGTGTTCTACGAAAGTTTAAAAATCAAGAAAAATGAAAAAGAAAAATTATTATTGTGGACAAAAACAATGAATGAGAAAAGAATGCAGTTTTAGGTATGAAAAGATTTGTCTTTCTACATGTTCATTATTTATTTATTTAGGAAAATTTTTTTAATGTTTTATTTTTTTATTTTTGAGAGAGAGCATGAGTCAGGGAGGGGCAGAGAGAGAGGGAGACACAGAATCTGAAGCAGGCTCCATGCTGTCAGCACAGAGCCCTTTGCGGGGTTCAAACCCACTACCATGACCTAAACAGAAGTCAGATGCTTACCTAAGTAACCCACCTAGGCACACCTACATTTTCATAATTTAATCTCAGATATTCTAAAAATGTAAGGTGTTATTTTTTTTAATGTTGTTTGTTTTTATGACATTTAATTGACTTGAGAGTGTTTGTGTATAAATATTCTCTATCTTCTCTATTAAAATATTTATTTTTTACATTATTATCCCCAAGCAGCAAACACTGCCTCATGAAAAATCCAATTTTCTGTATTTACAAAGTGAAAAATCATCAAAGTTTGGTTTTAAATATTTAATCATTTTTAGTACTTAAAGGTTCAAGATATTAAGGGAACATTTGAACTTAACTTTTTAAAAAAGTGCTTATTTTTCTGACTTGAAAAGTAGTATCTGTATTTTATTTTTTTTTTAATTTAATCTTTATTTATCTTTGAGAGAGAGAGAGACAGAGCATGAGCCAGGGAGGGGCAGAGAGAGAGGGAGACACAGAATCTGAAGCAGGTTCCAGGCTCTGAGCTGTCAGCAACAGAGCCCGATGCGGGGCTCAAACTCACAAACTGCAAGTTCGTGACCTGAGCTGAAGTTGGATGCTTAACTGACTGAGCCACCCAGGCGCCTCTGTATTTTATTTTTAATGAGTAGTCTAGCCTGTGCTTATAATTATATCATCTCTTAAAAACTGAAAGCAAATGTATTTAACAATTTCTGCAGTGACGGACGTAAGTGAATTCAGATGGGGTTATCCTAAATGTAAACCTATAATGATGGAGAGTTCTGCAGTTGTCCAGATTTCTTGCCGTTCTCCCGTAGCTAACTTATGATAAGAAATCGAATCTAATTTTACAGTTTGATGAGAAAAATGTGGCTACCCTAGAGAAAAAGTGAACACTTTAATTAGCCTGAGTCTCAGTGCATCCTTGGTTCCCAATGACACTGAGCAATACAAGGTATTCTCAGTTCTCTATGCTCCTGGTTTCATTTATAATGAACATGAAGTGGGAAGGGAGCTACTATGAGGGTCAGCAGATACTTCTATGGTCTAATCACCAACTGAAATTTTCTCACTTTGCTCAAGACTATGTTGCTTCTATGGAAAGTACTTAATAGCTCCAGGCACAATCCTAGTTGTTCTGAACAGAACTAAGTAGTTGCAGAATGAGCATTGTAACTTACCAACCAACACAAACTTTGAGCTGTATAAATAAATGTCTTGGTTTTCTGACTGTCATTGAAAGACAAGTGATGTTGGAAGGAACCTAAATAATGTTAATGCCACTTCCTTGGCCTCTCAAAGTAATATCTAGTCACATGAAAATTATTTTAAATCTTCATTAACTGTCTACATTCTGTGCCAAGGTTTCTGATGATTTCTGAAGATCACTCTCAGGATTATGCATGTAAGCTGCGAAATTGTTGTTATAATAGAAATTTCATTGAATCTGGGAAAGTTTTAGTGAGGTGGTCACTTTCCAGAAATACTGTAAATGCAGAAAAGGGTAAGATCCTCCCCTGATTACTTATTGAGTACAGTGCACATAAATTAATCATTGTTGCCTCTGACACGATAAAGTTGTTTGGTACAAATAAGGGCATATATAAAATTGATGGGCAATTTCTTTAGAATTACAATTGAGAAGGGATGAGCTGCCAAGATGCCTTTTAAGAAGCAATCTCACAAATGTTCTCTTGGGCTGAAAATCTTGTCAGAAAATGTTAAACTCAGTCTCTGCTACTTTTTAAAACATGCATATCTAGATTACACATTCAACTGAAATCAGCCAAGAAATGTCACATTTCTATCCTTAATTATCCAAAACAGAATCAATTCAAGTAATATGGAAAGGGCCCCGGAATGGGAATTAGGAGTCTTGAGTTGTTATCTCAGCTCAACCTTTATCACTGTATGATCTTTGCCTGGACCCCAAACCTGTCTGGGCTCCATTCTCTCATCTATGAAGGAGAAGGCATGGTTTAAGTCAATGGTTTTCCACCTCACAGTTGGTTATGAGTTGAATTATGTCCCCCCAAATTCATATAGTGAAGTCCTAACCCACACTACTCCAGAATGTTATCTTATTTGGAAATAAGGCCCTTGCAGATGCAATTAGTTGTATTAGGATGAGACCATTACTGGAGTAAGGTGGGCCCCTTGATACAATATAATTGGTTTCAATCTGGAATGACACAGAAAAGTGGGAAAACTACTTAAGCAAGAGGTGAGAATAGACATGTCAGTAAAATGCCAATTTTACTTTGATAAATTAAGATCATGTTTTATGAAAAGCATGACTAACTACTCTTTAATTATAAATAGCACAAATTAAAAAGTGTTTTGGGGACCATACTTACTTTAACTATTAAATGATCACAAGTCATTCTATATAGAGAAGTTTTTTTTGATGGAAGAAAAATCCTAGCATATTTAGACAAAGATAGAACTCTACTGTGGTAGGCTGAATCATGGCCTCCAAAGACTTCTCGGTTCTAAACCTTGGAACTTGTGAATGTTACCTGGCATGGCAACAGGGCCTTTGCTGATATGATTCAAGTTAAGAATATTGCAAAAATTATCATGGAGTATCTTGTTAGGCCCTAAATGTAACTATAAGTGTCTATAAAAGAATGAAGAGGGGGGTGCCTGGGTAGCTCAGTTGGTTAAGTGCCCAACTTCAGCTCAGGTCATGATGTCACAGTTTGTGAGTTGGAGCCCCGCGTTGGGCTCTGTGCTGACAGCTCAACAGCTCTGAGCCTGGAACCTGCTTCAGATTCTGTGTCTCCCCCTCTCTCTGTCCCTCCCCTGCTCACACTCTGCATCTTTCTCTCTCAAAAATAAATACAATTAAAAAAATGAGAGGGAATCTGATGGTAGAAGAGGTGTGGGAGATGTGATGACTGGACAGGAGATTGGTATGGTCATGAGCCCCAGCATACAGGAGTCCTCCAGAAGCTAGAGAACGGAAGGAAACAGATTCTCCCCTCAGAGCCTCCAAAAGGAACCTGCCCTACTGACACCCTGACTTTAGCCCATTGGAAATGACTTCGGATTTCTGACCTCCAAAACTTCAAGAGAATAAATTTGTGTTGTTTTAAGCCACTGAAAGTGACAACACCAAGAGGAAAGTAATACATATAACATTTCTCAGAGTCCTCTCTGAATTAGGTCTTTTCCCAAACTGTATAACTCCTTCTCAGTCTCAGGCAACATAGGTAACTTTTAAGCAGTTGACTCCAATTCTTTCTAACCCAATGGGCTACTTAAAAATTAATGAGTCATTAATAGGATAGCTTTTCCTCTCTGCTGTACTGTGAAGGTGGCAGTTTTCCACCTATTTAACCCAAAGTAATGAGAGTAGACACATACTGTGTATGTCATGCATTACCAGGAGCACCACGAGTAAGAAATATGGGTGTCATTGATATACTCAATATATAGCGACAAGCTACTACTACTAAAACTGTCGTTTAGGTGAAGTGATTTTGTGAAGCCTTTCAAATCATACTACTTATCTTGTACAAACAGATTTAAAATACTCTGAGCCATTGGAAATATATTTATTGAAATAATAGTATTCATTTTCTTTTTCAACCTAAAAATTCCATGCATTTTAAGAAAGCTCAATGAGTTTGGAATCAATAAGAAATACTGGCTATCCAGCTGCTGATTGTTGTTCATAAGAGCCAAAGTGGTTAAAGGAATGTATTTCCAAAAGATGAAAAGCTATTTTGAGGCTTGGCTCTCTTACTCTTGTTGAAATGGTCACTGTAGCAGATAATTCCCCTGAGAAAGGGCAAACGGAGATCCATTTTTTTTTTTTTTTGAGGAATTTAAGGTCATGCTATAATATTGGATTTGTTGTTGTTGTTGTTTTTAATGGAGGGAGCAGTTTTATTCTGTTATCATAATAATATCAACACATTATACTAAGAAAAATAACAAAATATGAAAAAGGAACAGATAAAAGGTAAAAACCCATGACAAAAAAACATTTGGAAAACAGGCAGAGGAAAACAGACACATTACAAACAGGGGGAAAAAAAAGTGCAAAATGATTGCAAACTTCTTGTTGGGAACAAACCAAGGAGAAGTCAAACAATATTCTTAAAGCAATAAAAAACTATGCCAACACAAACTCAACAAAACCTCTCTAAAGGGTCCGTTAATCTTGTGAAAATCTTTCAAAGGCAAAATAAACAAATTATGTGTCCAGCAGACCTGTACTATTAGAAATGTTAAAAGAAGTTCAAGTGCGAAGCAAATGATAGCAGATGCAAATTAGTTCTATGAAAGGAATGAAGAGTTCTGGTAAATGCATGAAAAACAGAAGATAACTGTTTATTCAATTTCCTTAAAAGGTAATTAACCACTTAAAGGAAAAATAACAATATAACATGTGTTTTGTCACATATATAGAAGTAGAAAGTATGATGACCGCACAAAAGATGGAAGAGGGTTTTGAAAGAATGTTGCCAACATTTTGTCACACTATTCTCGAAATAATATTATCCTCTATATAATATATGGAATATGGCAGAATAATATGATTTAGGGGATCCTGGATAATTTATTATTTATTGTAAGCATGAGAGAAATTACTAAAAGAACACATTAAATTTACATGTGTTATATGTCAAATACATTTCTATTAAAAAAGTCACTAAAATGGAAACAAAGAATAGTAATAATAGTCCAATAGTGAAGGCAAAATTGAATAGTAAAAATAATAGAAGACAAGAAGAGAAAAAGAAGAAGGAATAGATGGAATATATAGAAAACGAGTAGCAAGACAATAGACTTCAACTCCTATGTATTGATAATTACATTAAATAAAAATGGCCTAAATACTGCAAATAAAAATGTATATTCACTGCATTTTTTAATTTTTAACTTTTTAAAAATTTTAACTGCATTTAAAAAAAGCAAGACCATCTATATACTATTGCAGGAATCATGCTTTAAATTAAAAAAAATACATATAAGTAAAATTAAAAGAATATGAAATAATATATGATACAAACTCTGATCATGAGAAAGCTGAAATGGCTTCATAAATATCACTCCAAGTAGATCTCAGAAAAAGGAATATTCCAAAGGAGAAGGAAACATTTTATAATGTTAAAACCGTTATTATTCATAAATAAATAATTGTAAATGTGTATACCCTCAATAATTGTGTATCAAAGTACATGAGCAGAACAGAACTGAAGAATAAATAAAACTGCCATTGTTACTGAAAATTGCAACACTCTTTTCTCAATAATTTAAAAAATAATTAGACACAAATTTAGTAGGAGAATACAAGATCTGAATATCACGATCAACCAAATTGACCTAATTATATTTTTAGACCATAACAACACTTTTAAAAGACTCTATTACTAAAACTCATTCAAAAACAAATACAAATCTCAATTGCCTGTTAATATATTAGAGAATATATTGAAGACGTTCACAATGAATAAACCTGGGCACAATGTTAACCCTAAACTCAGATAGCTTTGCTAGAATACTCTATCTAACATTTAAGACAGAGATAAACCAATCCTACAAAAAAATCTTTCATAAAAAAGAGAATATTCTCTGACTTATTTATTAGGTCAGCATTATCCTAACACCAAAAACAGGCAAAGACAGTATAAGAAAAAAAAATTATAAACTAACTTCCTCATGAATATAGATTCAAATATTCTTAGCAAAGTAATAGCAAATTGAATCCAGCCAAGTGGAATTTATCCATGCAGTGAAAGGTCAGTTTGGCATAAGAAAACCAAATCAATTTAATTTACCCCATTAACAGAATAAAGGAGAAAAGTCATATTAAAATTTCAATCGATGCAGAGAAAGCATTTATCAAAATTATAAACCCATTTATGATAAAGTCTCAGAAAACTAGGAAAGCCAAAAACATCTATCAAGCAAAAATAACCAACATCTATTTAATGATAAAGTAGTGAAAGCTTTCCCTCTATGACTGAGAACACGGCAATTGGATTGGTTATCCATTTGAAAAAAAAATTATCTTTATCTTATGTCAGACTCTGTACCCCCCCCAAAAAACAAAACAGAACAAAAACAAACAAACAAACAAAAAACAACCTCTAAATCATATTCTAAAACACTGTTAAAACTATAAAAACTTTTGTTGGAACACATAGGAAATTATTTTTGCAAAGTCTGATTAGGCAAATATTCTTAAATAGTATGTAAATCTTAAAAGATAAAAACCCCATTAATTTGTTTCAAAATTTAAGGAAATTAAAAGGCTAGCATTTACAATACTTATTTCAGCTGTGAAACTAATATCTAAGAATATACATATTTTATCTTCCATAGCTCAAAAATAAGAAAGCAAACAACCCAGTTAAAAAAAAATTCAAAAAGACAACCAAGGAATATTTTGAGGGTTATTTTTATATGGATAAAATATTTTCATGTGTGAATATATTTTTACAGTGATACAAACCTTTTATATATTGATTCTGGAACAGGTTCTACAAACCCATGCCTTTGTCTAAATTCACAGAACTTAGAGCAAGTAAATTTTATTGTATTTAACTTGCTCAAAATATTTGAATAGGCAGTTCCAAAAAGAGATATGTAAACCAGTAACAAAAAGATGTGCAACATCATTACAGTCAGGAAAATGCAAATTAAAACTACTCTACACCCATTATCATGGCTGAAATTTAAAGGGCTGAAAACATCTAGTGTTGTCCGAAATGGCGTGGAGCAACTGGAATTTTCATTCTCTGAAGTTCCAAACATAAAATGGTACAACACTTTAGAAAATAGGTGATTTCACACAGAATTACATATACACTTACCACATGGCACGGTAGTTCAGCTCAGAGGCATTTCCTCAAGAGAAATAAAAACCTACATTTAAAGAAACTCAAATTTAAATAATGTCCCTATGGACTAGTGAATGGATAAACAAATTGTGGTCTATCTATACAATGGCATACAAGTTGGCAATTAAAAATAACAATGTATAACTTATGTATGCATATCCACTAAAATATTGTTCTAGTAGAATCCAGAAGCTGGAGTCCATAATGTAACATTTCATTTATATGAAATGGAAAAAACGAATTTGTAGTGATACAAAGCAGATTGATGATTGCTAGGAAGCCAGTGATGGGGGAGCAGGGTAGGAAATGGGGCTTGAGGGATAGCAGCAAAAGGGCACAGGAAAACTCTCTGGGTGATAAAAATATTCTGTATCCTGATTGTGGTGGTAGTTATAGGGGAGTCACTTGTTCTGCATGCTTTCTATGTTTAGATAAAATACCTACATAAATATACAAAAGATGCAGAAAACCAAAATGATATTTTAACCGGTATTACTGAGGTATGCAAGCCCATTTCTATCACAGGAAATGATATATAGCTCTTTACATGTAATGACATTGAAAATTAACTTCTAAGATTGTTAATTTAATTTTTAGTATTTCTGCGATGGAAACTATGAGCAACGTCATGTCTTATATACTAAGTTTTTCTTTCCCTCTGCTTCTCTGGCAAAGGGAACTAGGGATGATATTTAATCAAAGTATCTACTGCAGTGGCTCCAGTGAGTAGCTACCCACCACTAACGTGTGACTGAGTTTGAGCCTTTAAATCTTTCACTAGATGAAGTATCGCGCACAAGTCTCGTCACACACAAAAAATTCATATTCACTGGATAAAATGGGATACGGAGAGGTTTTCATGTGTGGATACTATTGCCTTAAAAAAAAAATCCAGCTACAAAGACCTCTAAGAATCCAGGAAATCCTGTTGGATGACCTTGTTTTGAGCAGTATACACTGAGTTCTTTTAAGCTGTTTTCATTGATAGGTTGTTTCTCCACCTTTACCTTATTGAGTGGAAGGCCTATTGAAATTGGATAATGACAGTCACTGCTTCCTGACAATTGAACAGCAGTAAGACAAAAGGGAAATAGAAATGGGCTAGGGTGATGGCAGCCAGGCATTTACTTGTCAAAGAATATTTTGAGACAGGTTTTTGTAAGATTTCAGCTTGCTGTAGGCATCAGTGCTTGGAAGGCACCAGGACATATTTGTTCAATGCTAGTTTTGCTTTTAGAAAATATTCTAATATTTTAATAAATACAGCCTAAATTTAGTGACTAGAGAGCAATAAAGGGAAATCAGGACTGTGCTTGTTTTGGAGCATTGGGTTTATGGGTGATTTTATTCAATATCATGAATATACGTTTAGACCTCAACACCTATCAGAGGAAGAAAAAAAAAAAAGCAACCAAACAAATAAGCATAGTTGCCTTAAAGGACTAAAATTAGCTGGTCTTGCTTCTGGGAAAATGTGGATATTTTTAAACCCATCTAAATTCATTCACCTCCTATTCTGTTTGAAAAAATATATGGATTTTTAAAGATACACAAAATCTTGCATCAGTGTTAGATGCCTCTGAAGAGGAACATCCAAATAAATGCACAAATTTGGGGAAGTTTTTTTTTTGTTTGTTTTGTTTTTGTTTTTGTTTTTGTTTTTTTTGCTACATGCAGTGCAGATTCAATGAGATTAGAAGATTTATAAAAAGAGGGCACTTGGGTGGCTCAGTTGTTAAGTGTCTGGTCTGACTTAGGCTCAGGCCACGATCTCTCGGTTTGTGAGTTCAGGCCCCGCGTCAGGCTCTGTGCTGACAGCTCGGAGCCTGGAGCCTGCTTCGGATTCTGTGTCTCCCTCTCTCTCTCTCTGCCTCTCCCCCACTCACACTCTGTCTCTCTCTCAAGAAATAAACATTAAAAAAATTTTTTAAAGAAGATTTATAAAAAGTATTTGTCAAAAAACATATTTGTCAAGGAGTGACCTAGCCTTTCGAAAGGGGAAAAAAAAAAAAAAAAAAAGGAAATTGAAGGGTGTTTTTTATACCAAATAGGCACTGCAGGTTGGAGGGATGAATGGTGACAATGAAGAGGGGTTGAGAGAATGACAGAAAAGTTGCTGTAATTTGGCAGAATTAAAAAATAAGTGGTGGGTGATAGGAGCTCATAAAATTGTAAATATCGCGGGTTGGTGATGAGAATGTCATTTCAAAGTGAGTAGGTGCCGGTGGTCTCTGGTCCAGTACGAAGTCCCACAGAGCAGTAAGCCCTTTGCCGTGCTGTATGATGGAGTGGGAGCTTTGGAGTTGGGTTTCCCTAGGGACTGTAGTGTCATCCTTCACAGGCACAATGCTTAGCAACTTAAGGGAGGCCAAAGAAGTACCAGACCACAGAACTACTTCCTGTTTGCACAGGCACAGCATCTTTGGTATTGACTCTTGTCCTATAACCCATTTTTATGCACAAGACAAACCCCATGCCTCTGGCAGCAAAAAAAAAAAAGCAAGACAGGCAGTTAAGGGAGCATAATGTCATCATACCTATCATAGTATAAAATATTAACCCCGAGAGAGAGCTCTACTTTCGTCACAGTACTGGAATTTCCTCCCAAGTAACCAGACCTCCCAGGTGGAAAAGTAAAGAAAACCTGATGTATGTCACATTTAGTGTATTTACACTGACTCAACAAGCCACCTGGAAACACAGAAGTACACATTAGCGTAAAGTCCAGGAATAACAATGCTGTATATTCTTTCAGTTTTTAGTTGACCTCCCATGTCTGTTCTCTCTCTGTGTAAACTTCAAATCGTTTCCAAACTGAAGATACCTAAAAGCATCTCTACTGCAGAATTAACAAGAAGCACAAACCACCGAGGAAATTGTTGACAAATCTGACTCATTAAACCTCGACTCTCCAATAATAAAAAAGATTTCATAAAAGAATATTAAATGAGGGGCGCCTAGGTGGCTCAGTTGACTGAACGTCTGACTTCAGCTCAGGTCATGATCTCACGGTTCATGAGTTCAAGCCCTACGTTGGGCTCTGTGCTGACAGCTCAAAGCCTGGAGCTTGCTTCGGATTCTATGTCTCCCTCTCTCTGCCCTTCCCCTGCTGGCATTCTGTCTCACTCTGTCTCAAAAATAAATAAATTTTTTTAAAAAGATTAAATGATAAATCAGAAAAAGGATTTGTATATAGAATTTTAATTCTTCTAAATCATGACCTAGGGGGTCTAATGTTCCCCCCAGTTCAACTAATGACAGGTTGCTTTCTGACTATAGGAACCTGATTTCCCTTTTCTTAGAACATTACTTTAGAAAATTTGTCATTGTAAACTCTTTCTCTGCCTCTTTGAGATAAAAATCTTCCCCATCCTCTTTCAGTTGTACCAGGGATGTCTTTCTCAAAGACAGAGATGTCCCTTTGAAATATAATCATGCAAGGAAAGAGCATTTCCTCTACCTCCCAGTCCCTATGGGAAGGTAGGAACCTAACTCCCCTAAGCACCAGTTAGTAAACAGTAATTACATTGACCAACCCCACCTATAACGCCTTCCAATATTTTTCCACTAGCTCATCCTAGGGCTTAAAATTTCCCCTATTTAAATATTTCAGTGGGATTGAGTTCAGTCTCTCTCCCCTAATGCAGTAGTCTTGAACAAAGTCTTCCTTGCTTTCTTAACTTGTCCAGTGAAATTTCTCTTTCATAAACCAATATTTAAAAAAAAAGGATAAATGTGCACTAAGAAATGGTCAAATGATTTCTTCCAGAGAGAGTGTGGATTGCTAATAAGCATATGAAATGATGCTCAGTCTCACCAGAGAAATACAAATTAAAATATCAGTGGCATACAATTTAACAGCCATCAGACCAGCAAAATTTAAAAAGTCTAAAGATATAAATAGCACACAGTTGATTTTAGGGTAAATAGATACAATTTCTTTAAAAGTAATTTTACAATGTTAAACTGAGGTGAAAAAGTCCATTATCTAACGCCCCAGCAATTCCACCAGTAGGTATGGCACTAGAGAAATTTCTCACAACAGAAATGTGGACAAGAAGAAATGTACAAGGTGGGGCGCCTCGGTGGCTCAGTCAGTTAAGCATCTGGCTTCTGCCCAGGTCGTGATCTCACAGTCCATGAGTTCAAGCCCCACATCTGACTCTGCTGTCAGCACAGAGCTCACCTCCGATCCTCTACCCGCTTCTTTCTCTGCTCCTTCCCTACTCATGCACACTCTCTCTCTCTCAAAAATAGTAAGTAAAAAAAAAAATTAGGGGCTCGTGGGTGGCTCAGTCGGTTGAGCATTGGACTTCAGCTCAGGTCATGATCTCACAGCTCATGGGTTGAAGCCCCATGTTGGGCTCTGTGGTGACAGCTCAGAGACTGAAGCCTGCTTCAGATTCTGTGTCTCCCTCTCTCTCTGCCCCTCCCCTGCTCACGCTCTGTCTCTCTGTCTTAAAAATAAACATTAAAACTTTTTTTCTTTAATTTAAAAAGAAGAAATGTACAAGGAAATTTATTAAGGTATTCTTGATGATAGTCAAAAATTAGGAAAAAAAAGCCTAAATGCCCATTAATAGAATAAACTATGTATTCATAGGTTTGAATATTGTTATAGTTCAAATCAACTACATTTATTAATCTGTAATTCTTATGCAAATGATAAGAATTGAAAAAAATTAAGGGTAGTTGTATGGTAATAAATATAAGATTTTTTAAAACCTGTCAAGCAATATAATCACACATATACACATACAAAGTAAAATTTACAAACAATAAATTTATTACAATAGTTTAACAATGGTGAAGCACAGCAAAAGATATGAAATTTCAATGATCTTATGTAAATAAATGAAGACAACCTAAATGACTTTGCTATTGAAAGGAAATCAGTCACCATCACTTGCATTTAGCAAAGACTCAGAGGAAGACAGAGGACTGGGGAAGATTTACAGTTATAAAGAGATAGAGACAGACAGACAGACAGAGGGATAAAGCTTCAGTTATGATCTGGAAACTGTCGGCTTGGGGAAACTGAAGTCAGGCTAACTAAAATGAGGGCATCCATGTCATTGGTTAGGGGAGCATATTTGCTTTTTCCAGTTGGTCCTAAATTGACTGTGAGGGCAAAACTTAGGGAAGCTGTCCATTATCCATCAAGTCCTGGCCATGTGGGGCCACTTGTTATAAGAGTTTTTGTTTGGCTTCCTGGACTGGCCACTACACATAATGGTTTGGCTTTGTGGGCTGCTGAAGGTTGTGGGTCAGACTTCTGCTTTCATATATGGTCTGACCACTGGCCGTCTGTCAAGTCTATCACTCTGAAAAGTTTATACCTTAAGGAAGACTCACACTATTCACATAAGACAACTGTCATTCAGTGGATACTTCAAATGACGAGAAGAATAACTTTAGAGTAATAAAGATAAAATCTAAATTAAGGTATAACCATATGCATTCTGGTATTTTTTGGCATTTGCTAAAGGTTATCACTTATCTGCATGTATATATAAGCACAATTTCTGAGCGAAAACTACGCAATGTGTTTCCAAAATTCTGATTCTTAAAACATACAGCTCAAGATATTTTTGACACTCATAATGCATATTATTATATAATTGCAAATAAAGTTTTATGAATACATATTTTCATCACTGAGCATTGTAATTGAGGCTGGGCAATGCAATTAACATATTGTATTTCTCAAACATTATTTTCTTTTACCTTCAACATTTCAATTTATGAGACAGAAATCTATGATATTAGATATTGTGAGTAGCTATCTGACAAATGATCATTTACCCCTCAGCTAGTATAGTGTAAGTGTTGATAGATAGTAGTAGCTTTTGTTAGAAGAGAATTAGACAATTCTAGTGTAATAAATACTGTATTTTAGGGGTCAAAAGTATCTATTTGGAAATGGGGTGTTTCCTTGAAATAAGTCCTATTATTACCAAGCTGAAAAACAAGCATGACTTCATATCTGATAAAGTATTATAGCCCATTTCAATTTCTTTCTGGATTTTATTTTGATGCTTCAAACTCTCCTTAGAGAAGAAATGGCAAGGGCTGTTACTGAGGAAATCATTACAGTTTATTGAGGAACTGACTGATTTGAGGAGGGGTCATAAAGATTTACTAATGATCTAGCCTTTTGCTTCTTAGAATATATGTCAGATGTTTGGAATGATTAAAAAAAATAACTGTGGATGACTGCGATTAGCTTTTGTGAAATTTGTGTTGGTTCCATTTTTAGGGACACAGTGCCCTAGTCATCCAAATGGTATTAACAGAGATTGAAAATTAGCTTCTTCCCCCCTCACTAAGCTTCAAAATCAGGTCAGGTTGTTCTGTAAATGAAAACCCGACTGAAGCTGTTTCTCTTATCCTCTTTGACTAAATCAGGATTCTAGACTTCAAAGCTAAAAATGTAGTCTTTTCAGGAGCAATACAATCAGTGCAGACAAAAGTAAAACTCACAGATCAGCCTCTTCAAACTTTGAAATTCAGATGAAAAGACCCACTTTAAATTCCATTGACAGGGAGATGTCATACTAATCACAAAATTGACCCACAGGTATGATTTTCTTTGACATGTTTAAGAGCAGTGGGCTTACTCATGTAGTCTTTAAACTGAGATAAATTAAATAAGTTTTGCTTTAATAAAGGCTATAGATAGTTTCTACAGGTTCATTCAGAAGTTGCAAAACATCTCCATAAATATGTGTCCTTTCTGGATTATAGTTGCCCAGTAAAAATCATCTAAAATCTGTTTTAAAGGAAAATTTACAATCCTGTGCACCATTGCTGAGTGCCTGTCTTGTAAATCTGGAGATTGACCACATTTCTATTTTGTCCCTCATGTAGAAAAAAGGAAAAGGGGGGAGGGGACGGAGAGAGGGGGAGAGAGAGAGAGAGAGAGAGAGAGAGAGATTTTTAATTATCATGTTGAGCCTCTTCTTTTAAATCTCAGAAAAATATGTCGAATAATACTTTAAAAAATACCCAAGTCCTCAAGAATCTCAAGTTCAGTATGGAAGGCAAACTCATAAATTCATAGTTAATAAACTACATATAATAGTGTTATAAGTGCTATCATGGAGTTTATGATACTGCAGATAAGAAAACAACCAACTCTCTAGGAGAACTGAGAAGGCATTGCAGGAAGACAACTTTTAATATGAATTTGGAATTATGAAAAATAGCACAATAGGCAAAGAAAATGGGGAAAAAAGAACTGCTAGGCAGAGGCAAAGAATGGTCCAAAAAGCATGAAAGAAACTTCAGTGTATTTGAAAAAGTTCAGCTTGGCTGAGGCATGGAAACTATCATTGAAGATACAGCTTGATGAACCTTTCCTCACATGACAAAGAATCTCAACACCAGTTTGTAGGCAATGAGCAGGCAATACACATGATCACATTTTGAATTTATGTTTGTTTGTTTGTTTTTAAGATAATTGCCAATGGTGCCATGAGCTATGAGTGGAGGATGAGCTATGAGAAGAAATCAGTGGCAGGAAGTTGGTAATGAGGCTGTTTCAGTGATGAATAATTTAATTCAAAAGCCTCTAGATAGGAAGTAAAGAATTCAGCTTTCATTACAGAGGTAGCAATTAACAAGTGATTAGTCAAGAATCACTTATTAGTGATTTTTATGATGAGTCATGGAAAAAAAATTGGAGATTAAGATTCTAGTTTAGGTAAGGATAGTGGTAACAACTTAATCCAAACAGGGGATATTATAGGAGGAGTATATTGAGACCTCTGGCTGGGACAGAGAATGGAAGTAGAAATACATGAGATCTTTGTACCTTCAGTGATTCTGAATTCCTAAAGAAAGCTCACTAGAGAGTTAGACATACAGGTATAGATCTTGAACCATTAACCCATCAATTCAGTAACTGATATCCTGACAGCTGAGTAGTTCACCCAGAAACAGTATAACAAACGAGAAGAGACAAGGTCAAGAATAAAACTTGAAAGAGCTATAGCATTTGAAAGCATGTGGAAGAAAAAGATTCAAAGAGGGACACTAAGAAAATCTCATACAATGAGTTCTCACTGGTGATGATAGCATTCTAAAAGCCAAAAAAGATCATTTTCAAAAGCTCAGTCAACTCTGTTACATGACAGCACATATATCACAATGTTGCCACAATGTTACTTTTATTGATGTTTTGTTATTTTGTCAAACAACCAGGTGGTGATTATATATGTAAAAATGCATGTATGTATGTAAAAACACACTATCATAATGCATCCCTTTTTTTTTTATCTTGCACACACACACAAATGAATATTGCATTTAACAACATTTTTGTTTTGTTTTATTTTTTTTAATTTAGCTCTCTGTCACTTATAGATTGCATTTAACTGGGAGTAATAGAATATCAAAATATTGTGACATAAATATTCAAGGATTTAATTTTTCATGTTAAAAATAAATGGATGCAGCCCTTTTCAATCTGCTCCATTAGCTTCATGGTATCTTGGATCTGGCTCTTTCATTTAATGGCCTACTTTACCAACTTACCATGTGGCTTCCATTCTCAAGGTCAAGATGGCTGTTGAAGTTTTGGTTAACACATCTGAGTTGCCAATCTAATGAAAAAGAAAGAAGAGAAAGATAAAAACAATGCTTCTCTCAGTTGATTCAGATCTTTTGAAAGATTGCAACACTTAGGTTTATTTGGTCCACATCTTGCTTGGGTGAAGATTGGAAATGTAGCCTTTACTTCTAGTAGCAATGGATTGCAGTAAAGTCTGGTAAAGAAAACAGATATTTGGCATGTTACTAGCTGTCTTTCCCTCAAGTTTCCAATATGTGGGAGAGTTTGGCTAGTTTGTAAACATAAAAATACTTAAGGGCAGGGGCTCCTGGGCGGCTCAGTTGGTTAAGCGCCCAACTCTTGGTTTGGTTCAGGTCATGATCTCATAGTCATGAGTTCTAGCCCCAGAGCCTGCTTGGGATTCTCTCTCTCTCTCTCTCTCTCTCTCTAACCCTTCCCCATTTGTTCTCTCTGTCTCTCAAAATAAATGAACTCCAGAACATTTTTTAAATATTTAAATGTAGTCCCTTCCTTTCACCAAGAAACTAATAGCCAAATAGAAAAACATATGTAAAAACAAATATAGAAGCTATTTTTACAACTAAGAAGAGATTGTACAAAGTGCAATAGGATATAGTGGAAAAATGATCCCCGGTGGAATGCATATTTTCCAGGTGGCAAAGGCTGGCACAGGACACAAGAGGATGGAAGACTGATAGGGAGAAAAAATGTGATAAAGTACCAAAAATAGGATTGTGAGAATAACACTGAGCCACAGAAATTGAAACAGAAAATTAAAATCCACATCAAAAACTTAGAAATACTAACTTAGAGAACATTAGGCACTTGGGTATATGGAAGCTTCTAGGTCCTAACTATCAGCTCCTGAGGAATTTTTCATGAAAGCCATTTCCCAAAACTGTAAGGCAAATTATTCAGTAAAGCCCTAAGTAGCACCTAAATTTGATGTTAATCTGCTAGAAGTCCTTACCCTTTTCTAAAGAATAAATTGCTAAGGGCATTGTACCAAATAGGAAGAGAAAGAAGTTTGCTGTTTTATAAATCTTCAAGCATTCAGTTTAGATTAAGTTTATTGTTTGATGAGAATTGTGAAGTTAATTAAATAAGGAGATTCTTAGATGAAAGTGGCTCTAATGCCAGGGAGGTCTGTGTAAGCAAACCCAAATCTAAAGCTGGAGATCCTTCAAGGTTACAGAATCAAAATGCTAAGGACAACCAATTACAAACAGCCAATGAGGTTTTAAGCTCTAGCCAATCAGCCAATCAAATGCTGCTGCTGCTGCTGCTGCTGCTGCTGCTTCTCCTTCCCCTTCTCTTCTTTTATTGCTTCTGCACTTTATACAAGTCTTTTAACTGGCTCCTGTCCTTGGAACACTCATAACCATTTCTGGTTTTATGCTGCCTAATTCAAACAGGTTTTCAATAAACTCTTAAAACTTTTAATATGCCTGAGTTTATCTTTTAACATGGTGAAATACAAAATGTATTTTCGACGTATACTAAACTGTATTCCAAATGAAGATGCTAAGGCGATGCTTAGAGACGTTTAAAACATTCACTTGAAATGATTTATATTCAATCAGATCTCTTTTTGTAACATGAGCAATTTGGCTTTCTGAATTTTCTTTATAGACCCTTGGACCCTGATAATTGTCATTAAGTACTTTGTTAAATTACTAATTTCTGATGTCATGAGTTAACATATTTCTATCAGGTTAATAGTACTAGCATTTACATTTACTAACTTGCTTACCTTACAACAACCCTCTGTAATACATACCATAAGGATCAAAATGTTACAGACACAAAAATGTAAACATTGTATGTTCTAGTCTTTTCTTTCAGGGAATAGGGAGATGTAACTTTCTAAATGTGGTAATCATTAGCTACTCATGAGCTGTGCTGCCTACCACATAGACTGCAGCAGCATATTCTACAGGAAGATGAACTTCCTTCTTTCCATGAATTAGTTTTACTCATAAAACCAATTTCAACCATTCTTTCCAAATCCAAAGAAACAAAGAGTTATGTAATGATAAAATCAGCATAGTCTTTGAAAACTCAATTCTGGGAATTAAAATAGTGCCTATCCAAACAGGTTCATGGCAGCCTTACTCCTCTCTCTTACGTGTCTTTTCTTTTTTCTTTATTTTTATTTTTTTAAGTTTTATTTATTTATTTTGAGGCAGAGGGAGAGAGAGAGAGAGAGAGAGAGAGAGAGTGAGCAGAGGAGGGGTACTGTCAGCTCAGAGCCCGAGGTGGGGCTGGAACTCAGGAACCGTGAGATCATGACCTGAGCCCAAATCAAGAGTTGGTCGCTTAACCGACCGAGCCCCCAGGGCGCCTCTCCTCTGTGTCTTTTCATAGAACATTTTGCCTGTATCGAACACACCTTTTTATTGAGGCAGATTGAGTACTGAAGCCCTGTGCGTACAAAGTGGCACGCATTCGGTATCATGACGGTTTTTGTCAATAACACAGGTGCAGTCTCCAAGAAGCTGATGCAAACCCTAGAGAATAAAAAGGCACATGATTCTCACAACTGAACTGAGCAACCACTTCAGGAATTTCAAGTGAAGGAGAACAGGGAAAAACAAAGCCCTAAGATTTTTTTTTTTAAATAACACTTCTTTAGCAAGGCATTTATTTTGGGAATAGCTCTCAGTCTCTAGGGGCTACGGTAACCTTGTTTGCAGCTGTCAATTCTACTTTCCTCTCTTCCTTTCTGATTCCCTTACAAGTCCAGAGAGCTGCAGTACTTCAAAAGAAAATTGTCTCACTTATTGACCTTAGTGAGGTGTGATATGGCAGCAGAGTCAACAATAGGCTTTTACCCTCCCACTGTTGGGACCTTTAAAACTTCAAAATCAAAACCGCTTCAAATAGAACCTATCAACTTCCAAGATAGAATTTTTCGAGTACATTGGAACGTTGCTGAAATAAATAATTTACCTTAAGTCAGGGTTGTGGCAAGAAACAGATTTTTCTTGCACTCTATCCACGATTCTTTGTTAATTAAGAATCTTAAGGCAGTTAAGTGTAGAAAATGATTTCAGACTTGGAGCATGATTTTGGAGTCAGACAGGTACGTAAATGAATTTGGCACATGGACTATTTTGAGCTAAAGACAATCAAGACCCTCTCAGCTCAGGAGAAACTGTTCTCCCTCCCTTAACAACCTAGACTAACCTGAACGGGGGTCTTTCCCATTATAAGAGTAATTACCAGAGATAAGTTTGATCTGAGTGAACCATCTGTATGGCAGGGCACACATCTAATTTCTAAACATCTGCTCTTATTGCCCTGTGAATTGCCCTTCTTTCCTTCAAACCCTCAGGCCTGCATCTCATTCCCCCCACCCCCTTTTTAAGTTTTTTTTTTCTAATATTTATTTATTTTTGAGAGAGAGAGAGAGAGAGAGAGAGCCCAAGCAGGGGAAGGGGAAAGAGAGAGGGAGACACAGAATCTGAAGCAGGCTCAAGGCTCCAAGCTGTCAGCACAGAGCCTGATGTGGGGCTTGAACTCAAGAACCATGAGATCATGACCTGAGCTGAAGTCAGACACTTAACCGATTGAGCCACCCAGGCGCCCCCATTCCTAGCTCAGGATGGCATATATACCTCATTTTACCGTTCTGTCTTTGAACCTTTCTTGTGTGGGCTTCTTGTACATATGAAATTAAATTATACTTTCTCCTATTAATCTGCCTCATGTTGGTTTAATACTTTGAGGGTAATGAAAAAATGTTCTTCCCCAACAATACAAATATAGATTTAGTCAATTTAAAAGAATATTTTAATTTCATATGCTTACTAGGCCTTGAAAAATCACAAAAGCTTTGGATGATTACTTTTAACATATTCTAATTTATCACTAATTTATAACAGCATTTTCCTTAGGTTTAAATGAATAGAATATTATATTAAATGTGATTGCCTTTAATAACCTGAAGGGAATATACATTTCAGTCTATTGCTGTTTTAAATTATATTTTTATATATTTTATGTCTTTCACATCATATAAATATACATCAATTTTCCATAAATCTATAAATTGTCTGTCCAGATTTGCATTCAACCCTCTCAGAAATAATAAAATGTGTAGTTTATCAGGAGCCGGTAGGTTGGCATTTAGACTATAAAAAGTAAGTAGTAAAACTATAAATCTAGTGCACAACTGGAGGCATCTTTTGAAATAGCATTTGTATTGCATTATTATTTTCAATTTATTAAGAAAGATACTCGATAGCCAAGAATGGATTTATTCCGTAAATATATCACTATTTGAATAATAGGTTTTGAGTGATATATATTTTTTAATCCTGTCCTTGGCTAATATTTGATAATAGTCCTCAGTCTATTCAATATTTTTGTTTTTCTTTCCCTCAGGAAGTTCCAAATGTGCTTGCAGATTTTAACCATAATGACAACAGTAAAAACCATGGAATCGAACAAATAAGTCCCCAGAGGCTCCAGAGTTAGATTTTTTTCATGCCCTAGAAGGAGAGAGCAACCTAAAATATTGTGTGAACGGGATCACAGCATATGCACTGTCTATGGAAACCCTCTTCTGCTGATTTGGTGAAGGTCTGAACTGAAGTAAACTGACTCTACTCCTCTGTGTGAAAGGATGACAGAGGCAAAACCACAGTAGCAATGACAGAAAACATGCACAAGCACTCTGATCTCATGGGGAGCAGCCACCCAGACAGAATCATAATTCTGAAAGAAATCAGGTTTAGGACACCTTTGAAATCCTGTTGAAAAGCTTGCGTGTTACACCTTGATTTCCCTCTGCCGAAGACAGTCAAAAGAAAATAAACTTTCACAGCCAGAACTGACAATAATGAAATCCAGAGCATGAGTTTTATAAAATCTCATTGAATCTACTGAGGAGATCTTGGTTTCTAGTCTAAGTCCACATCTAGGACAAATCAATGAGTGGAAGAGAAAAAGATGAAACCAGCACTCACAATTTTGTGCTATAGATGCTTATTACAAACGTCGGCAGTTGAAGACTCCATTGTTTTGTAGGACACTTCTTTGATCTTATCTCCAAGTCCCCCCTCCCCTACCTCACCTGTTACTTATGGAGGATTCCTAATAGTTCATTTTTTATTCCATAAACAAAACTTTGGTGAGGACTGATGAGCTAAGGGATTTTTGATGTTTTGTTTGTTTGTTTGTTTGTTTTGTTTTTGTCTGTCATTGGTTGTTATGCGTTTTCTTTAAGGAAAAAAATAAAAATTCATACAAAGAATCAAATGGGAAAGAGTCAGAAAATGGAGGTAGATACATGAGAAGAGTTCCCAACTTCCAGATCCTCCTGTGAAGCTGGCCCTACTGATAATCTTAAACTAAATTGTCTGGACACAGAAGTAATATATTTCTGAGAAATGAAGTAAGTTTTTGTTTGTTTGCTTGAGAATGTTACGTGTCTAGGTAAGCTGCCAGTGTGGCATTATGTTCACAAGAAGAGAACAAAGAAAGGTCTCAAGGGTGTCGCCACTGAATGTCCTCTGCACAAGAGACTGAGGTCATGGGCTGCAACTCCCAGGACACAGAGTCTGCCCTGCCCACACCCCCCGGGGTGGGATAAGCTGCCCTCAAGGACATTTTCAGAGTACGCAGACTTATAAAGCAATTACTGCATTCAGGTGCTTCACATGGTAACATTACCTTCAGTCTGGACCAAAAGTATTGTTTTCCTTAAGACCTCTTCAAAGGGGTTTCCTTTAATCACTGATTCCATGCTACGCATGCCGGAAATCCCTAACAACCCAGCGAGCAAGTTCACTTGTGTATGGAAAGTACAAATTCCACACTTGCTCCCTTGTTTTGTTAAGTGACATTCTGTTTCCTTAGTTTACTTTTTCCTTCTAAGACTCTCTTACCCACCAATTCTCCCTTTCTGTTGGCCATATATCTTATTTCCTGTTTTACATGTGACCTTTTTGATTAATGTCTGTTTAATTCCATTACCTAAATTTTTCTCCCAAAATCTTACCGAGCTAAGACTTGTATTGTCATCCTTCTCCATCAATTCTTGAGAGAGGGAAGTGAAAATACCAACTATGATGGAAGAATTGTCTATTTCTCCTTTTAGTTCCATCAGTTTCTACATAATATGTTTTGAATCCTGTAATTAAGCACATTTACAAATATGATTATGAGGTTTTCCTGATGAAATATCTCTGTTATCATTATAAAGTTTCCTTCTTTATCAATAGTTACCTTTGCCCAAAAGCCTGTTTTTTTTCAGATATTAATATAACCAACCTGATTTTCTTAGGCTTATTGTTTGCATGGTATATTTTTTCCACTTATTTACTTTCAATTTATTTCATTCTTTCTCTTTACTGTTTTTCACTTATAGGCAGCATGTTTTTTCAGTTGTTTCATGTTTTTACCAATTCTGATAATCTTTGCTTCTTAAGTGAAGTGTATAGTTCAGTTATTTATGTAGTTTGATTTAAATTTACTTTTATTATTTGTTTTATATTCTGTGTTAGTCTATTCCTCTGTTCCCCTTTCATGCCGTTATTTATGATACCTGAACATTTAAAAATTCCATTTAATTAGTCTGTAAACTTTTTAGCTAAACTTTTTTGTATTATATTTTCTACAATTGTTTTAGAAATTACATCTTTAACTTTTCAGTCTGATTACAGTTCATATTCAGCCACTTCATTCAATGCATACAAATTTTGCAAATGTATAGGTCCATTAAGCATTTTCTGCTGTCCTTTATGTCATACATTTCATAGGCATTACATTAGCATATGTTATAAATCTCACAAGAACACTGTGGGGGAGGAAAAATAATTTTTCCTTTACCCTTCTAGGTTCTTGGCTGAGACCCACCTCCCACCTTGTAATAAAAAAGGTAGGTTAACAGGAGAAAAACAAACAATTCAAATAACATGTATACCTCCTGTATACAGGAAAACTGAGTATCTCTCCAAGAGGGCTCTAGCTATCACCTTAAGTAACATCTCCAGCTAAAGACAAAAGATGTTGGTGGGGAGGTTGTGGGAGGCCACCAGGAAAAGCTTACAAACAAGGGTAAGGTTGGTATGCAGATTTAAGTCATTGCTTTCTCTCTTGATATGAGATTCTAGCATTTTAGTCTTCTCTTCCTGGTACAGAGAGGGAGACACACTTACAAATAGAATTCCCTTATAAATGTAAATGTCTGCTCACCTTCAGTGTCATAATGTTTGCTTAAACAGTCAAATGTACCTTAAAGAAATTAAGAGAGAAATTACTTTACATTTACCACATAATTAATTATCTGATGCTTTTCATTCGTGCTCGAAAATCTAAGCTTTCCTGTAGTATCATTTTTCTTTCAAATGAACGAAAATCTATTTCTTGGAATGTAGGTCTGCTGATAATATTCTCGTAAGTTAACTTTATCTGAAATTGTTTATATTTTGGGTGTGCCTGGGTGGCTCAATCAGTTAAGCATCTGACTCGATTTTGGCTCAGATCATGATCTCACAGTTGGTGGGTTCAAGCCCCGCATCAGGTTCCATGCTGGCAGTGTGGAGCCTGCTTGGGATTCTCTCTCTCCCTCTCTCTCTCTCTCTGCTCCTCTTCCATTCATGCTGTCTCTGTCTCTTTCAAAATAAACACATAAACTTCAAAAAAGGAAACTTTATATTTTGCTTAATAATTGGAAGATATTTTGATGGATATTGAAATTTAGTTGACATTTTTTTTTCTTGTGCTTCAAAAGTCTCCTGGTACTTTAAAATCTATGCTTTCTTGCTTCCATAATTTCTGATGTGATGTCTGTTTATTTGAATTTTTTCACCCCTATATTTCAGATATCATTCTTACCTAGATGCTTTCATATTTTTTTTTCTTACATTTATTTTAAAACAGTTATAATTTGATGATGATGTGTGTAAGCTTTGTTTCCTTAGAATTTATCCTGTTTGAGCACCATCACTGAATTTCTTGAATCTGTAAATTGTTAAAATTTATATATTTCACCTAACTTGGTAATTTTTGAGTGGTTATTTCTTCAAATATTTTTTTTTCTCCTCGGCTTCTGGAATAGCAATTACTTACATGTTAAAATTCTCCCACAAGTCACTGAGTCTCTGTTCATTTTTTAAAAATCACTTTTTCCCTTCTTTAAACTTGATGATTTCTATTGATGCAATTTCAAGTTCAGTTTCTCTTAACATAGTTGATTCTTTCTTTTTGTTTTTCAGAGATGGTAGGAGGACTATAAATCTGTGGTGTTTTTTGTTGATATCTCTATTGAGATATAATTTATATATCATACAATTCACCTATTTAAAGTGTACAGTGAATAGCTTTTAGATTATCCACAGAGTTGTACAATTGCTACCTCATCAATTTAGGACATTTCATCACTCCCCCAAAACCTCTTATATTATAAGCAGGAAGAGTTAGGGGGTCCCAAGAAAAAGAAAGAGAAATCATTTTATGCAACCAGCTATTGGCTCTACTTGCCCTAGCACACTTTTGCAGACTTTCCTAGGAAGTGTCAGAATTACAAAGAAATGCAAAAACCTCGGTAGTTAGGGAATTTAAGAGGAAGAAAAAGGAACACAAAAACTCAATATCTAGAAGGCCTGGAAATAGCCTAATCACTCCCAGTGGTGTTTCAAAAGTAAGCAAGACTCTGCATTCCTGACCTGAGATAAGGATCCCAAGAGCCCATCCAGTTTATACTGAATCTTGTAGCCTGCCCATGGCCCCCTCTCCCCATTTAGGTTGCTTCTGCTTCATTATAATGTTACAGTTTCTGCCTGAGGAGGAGCACAGCTTCATTAACATAACCTAGGATGTTTGTATAGGCATGTTTTCTAAGTACACCTGTGCAACTTATGCCTGCCTTTACATGCCACAACAAAGCTCTCCTTTCTGAAAATGCATCCTGACCCAAATATAAGGAGCCCATCCATCCCTGCTCAAAGTCACAGTTTTGGAAATTATTTCCCATGATCTCCTTATGTGTTGCAAATAAAGTTTCCTTTGTGTGACAGCTACATCTGGTGTAGTCTCTATCTGTAACTCACCAAGGAGTGAGCTCAGGTTAGTTCAGTTACAATGTCACTTAGCCCCAATTTTATCTCCCAATTATCCCATGTTCTACAACCCTTGGCAACCTTGAATCTATGTTCTGTTTCTATAGAGCTGCCTATTCTGCATATTTTATGTAATATATGTAGTCTTTGGTGACAGTTTTTTTTTTTTTCACTTATCCTAATGTCTTCAAACTTCATCTCTGTTGTAGCATGTATCAGTACTTTGTTCTTTTATGGTCATGCATCATGTTTTATTTATCTGTTCATCAGTTGATAGACATTATGGGGAATTCTCTGTGTTGAGTTTCTCAGTTACTTATTTTCAGTAAGTGTCTCGGTTTTTTTTAATAAATTCCCATTTATCGGTATCCTTGGTGGAATCAGATCATTTCTTTTAATTCTTTTTGTGCATCCATTTGGCAGTGTGGTGTGGGAGGGCACTATATAAAAAGGTGTTTTTCATATGAAGGAGAATCACTAGGGAGAAAACAGATAGAGGCCCTATAAGCCTGTTGTGCAAGCCAAACCACAGCCTGTTGAGTTTGTGGTTCTCACCAGACTGGTTTTCTGGTGTCATCCAGAAAAACTTTGCAGTGGGCTATCACCAAACCCAAATGTGAATATAACCCAATCACAGAAGAACAAATACTATATGATTCCACTAATATGAGGTATATAAAATAGTCAAACTTGGGGCGCTTGGGTGGCTTAGTCGGTAAAGCGTCCGACTTTGGCTCAGTTCATGATCTCACATTCCTTGAGTTAGAGCCCCGCGTTGGGTTCTGTGCTGACAGCTCAGAGCCTGTAGCCTGTTTCAGATTCTGTGTCTCCCTCTTTCTCTCTCCTCTCCCGCTCATGCTCTGTCTCTCTCTTCTCAAAAATAATAAACGTTAAAAAAATTTTTAAATAGTCGAACTCAGAGAAGCAGAGAACAGAATGAGGATTGCCTCTTCTATTTTCCCCAGGTCCACAATTCAGACTTAAAAGTTACAAATTTTGTTTTGTTCGTCAATTCTGATAAAATATGTAGATGCTCTACTTTGTTCGGAGAACAAGTAAGCCTACTTAAGAGAAGTATTCCACTTTTTTTCCTCAGTCTTAGCAGAAAAGGTACATAAAGTTTCAAAAGATAAATAACAATTTTGCCAAAACACCATCCATTATTCAGGGTATAACTTATCTAAGAATGAAAAAACACTCTCTTAGACCACACACACACACACACACACACACACTCGCATAGGCACACACACACACAAAATGTTAACCTTTACTCAAAAACTACACTTTCTGTGCCACCCACAATCTCCTGGAAAGGTTGAAATGACCAATGACATCCTTAAATTAAAATTACCAAAACTTTCAGAAATCCTCAAGTCCCTTTGGCCAAAGGTACTCCCACTCCCTGTGATGGCCACTTGGGTCACTATCTGACCTATAATTCCCCATTAGGGAATTTATCTCTGATACAAGGCCTTGCCATACTGCATGCAGGCATGGCAAAACACTGAAAGGCACTGATGTGCTACACCCATGTACTATCCACATTAAGCCTGTCTTCTCACAACATCCTCCTAAACAGACTCTTCATGATTGTCAACCAAGACATTTTCATCTATTGGAGGAGAGATCAGAGAAAATATGTTCTTGAACTCTGTCACAAAAGACATTAACAGGTATTGCGAAGAACAAATTCCAAACAAACTCCAGAGAGTCAAACCTTGGGTTTGCATTTCAAAACTAAGAAGAAATTTAGAATTCTACACAACTGTCAGACTACACCAATAGGGAGGCTCAAACTGAAAATTCTCAGAGATGGCCTAGAAGCAGCTGATCTTTGAAAGCAGATAGTTGATCCAAGACCTTTGGTATAAGTGAGTGACTTCAAATAGTAAACAGCTTCTACCCAAGATGTAGGACCAACATTCATAAATAATTCCTGTTTTGCCTTTGATACACTTTTTAATAATTATTTTTCTTTTCATTTTCTATAGAGTCTTGGCTGTTATCCACCCGTAGTAGCCTCTATCCTCCTTCATTACTATAATTGTCAATTTAGAACATTCTCACACATCACAGGACCTCAGTGATAAATAAAAACCTCTGGGCAATGCTGGAATCATCAATGAGACCATAAGGAATTATAGACAGTGGCATATCTACCTTTATTTACATGGACAAATGATGTTTAAAAAAATCAACCTATGGCTTTGCTAGTGTCTCTTTCTCAGAAAAAGGATCAACTATTAAAATCTATATATTGATCAGACCATACGAAGTTTTAAATTTGAACTCAACAGTCTTCATAGAACAGTGGGCAAATACTTTCAACATAGAAAAGACTAACAGAGGTCTATATGTGTAACGTAGCTTATGTAAGGACTTGGATCTTATGTTGTATATAATCGTTTTTTCCCCGAATCTCCTCTATTTCCTTTGCGGTCATGGCACTTGTCCTGTTTACCTCATAATAACACCTCATGCACATTCGCAATTATATTCTAAGACTCGTCCATACACTAAGACCCTAATTTTATAAATCACAAAGTCTGGAAATTCCAACTCAGAAGCAAGCTCCACAATGAGGCCACCTTGATTATTCAGGCAGTCTACCTGAGGGAATTACTGACCTATTTTTTTATGTGAGGAAGCAGAACAGTGTTCCCATAAGTAGCATGCATTCAAACAGAAAAGACTATAAGAAATGTATCACTAACTCAGGGAGAAGTTATTAATGATACCACCTCTCTGCCCCACCTGGAAAAATGACCAGTCTCAACTCATTGATACAAGTGGTGACGGAAAATCACATTGCTCTAGATATTTTTGTTGGCCAGTCATGGTGGCTTCTGTGTCATTGCGATATTACTTGTTGTACTTAGATCAATAGAAAAGATATGGTAGAAGAGGTTATGAATGAACTTCAGAAAAATCTATTTAGTTCTCTAGGGTCTATCTTCAGGGCCAGTGGGATTTATTTTCTTCACTTGCTTTGGTAAATTGAGGCTTCTGATTCTGAGGCATCTTATAAGGACTATTAATTTGTTTATTTTTTTCATATTGTTCATGATGCTGGTCTAGTGGATTCTATGCAGAGTCTTACATGTTTCTGCACAACTGCCTCTCCTCAGATGATCATTAGGATAATGAAACAACACAAAAGGTCAAGAAGGTCATACAACAGAGCTGGCTGTGTAGGTCACTGAAAAATAGCTCTGAGTGGTGAAGATCTGTATCACTGACCTCCCTTAAATTTCTCAACTTCTCCCATGCTAAAGCATGACCAAAAGAGGTACTGGGACACTGAATATACAAATGGAAACTTTCCAGATCATATATGAAAATAGAACTCTGACCCCCAATTTTTGTAGCAAACAGTCCAAGAAGCCAAAGCACACATCTGTAGCAAATAGCTAATATTGGTCAGGATTTGGTCAAAAACTGCCAGCTACCCTAATTTTTGGCCCCACCTCTATTTTGAGACCAAGCAAAAAAGCTGATTATGCTCACCAAACCAATCATATCAGATGCTTTTCTTGCTCTGCATAGAATACTTCCAGCTTCTCCAGGGCAGCAATCTTCAGAGTTCATTTGAATCCCTCCCTGGTTTTCACTCTAAAGTTTTTCAAGTCTCCTGCTTCGACCTTTGAGCCTCTGTCAGACACAAGTGATGGTGGCTGACTTCCTTACTGTAGTAAGCTCCGATCAATAGCCTCAGCTTGCCCTCATTTAAGTGGACTGCATTTATTCACATAATACCTTTATCTTAAATTTCAAAATTTAAACCAGATGAAAATTGTTTTTGACATTGTAAACCTGCATCTGGAAAAAGACGCACACAAAACAAACAAACAAACAAACAAACAACAACACAAGAGTTAAACCTTTGAATGGACCACTTAGGGAAATTTCTTGTATAATATGTACAGTATTTTATCTGTTAGAATTGTATACTTTTCTACAAATATTATTATTTATACAAAAATCACATAGTGGACTCTTCTTACTAGTTAATTTTTGATAAAATTTTTATGCACACATCTCTGTGTACTAAATGGTCGCTTCGTAAAGTTGCTGTATTAGTTTCTGGACTGCTTTCTCAAATTTTTATTTAGCTTTTCTCTCTTGTGTAAGCATTTACAAAAAAAAATGACAAGGAGAAAAAAATTAAAACTTCATAAAGAACAGTCTTTGAGGCATAATCTGTTCTTACTTTCTTGGGTTTGTTCACAAAGTCTTTGTTTACTTTCTACCATATTCTAAAAACTCTGCATGCTTCCACAATAGAAAGGCAAAAAAGACATGTCCCTGAACTTGATACCCCCAGATGCTAGTAGGGGTTTTTTATTACCTATATATGTAATAAAAATCAAGTAGTGTGAAAATTACATTGTATAAAATGGAAGTACACGCAATTCTAAACAAGCACATTGAGGGGAGATGTACTGTCTTCCCACAGTATCAAAGATGGCTTCATAAAATAATTCATACTTGAAAAGAAAAGGAAAGCTGTAGGCATCACAATTCCAGAATTCAAGTGATATTACAAAATGTAGTAGTCAAAACAGTATGGTCCTGGCACAAAAACAGACACAGAGAACCATGGAACAGAATAGAAATGCCAGAAATAAACCCACAATTATATTGGCAATTAATCTTCAACAAATCAGGAAAGAATATCCAATGAAAAAAAGACAGTCTCCAACAAATGGTGCTGGGAAAACTGGACAGCTACATGACCACTTTTTTTTTTTTTTTAAACGTTTTATTTATTTTTGGGACAGAGAGAGACAGAGCATGAACGGGGGAGGGGCAGAGAGAGAGGGAGACACAGAATCGGAAGCAGGCTCCAGGCTCTGAGCCATCAGCCCAGAGCCTGACGCGGGGCTCGAACTCACAGACCGCGAGATCGTGACCTGGCTGAAGTCGGACGCTTAACCGACTGCGCCACCCAGGCGCCCCAATGACCACTTTTTTATACCATACCCAAAGACAAATTGAAAATGGATGAAAGATCTAAATTTGAAACCAGAAACCATTAAAATCCTGGAAGAGAGCCTGGAAGGCAGTGATGTCTCTGACATCGACCATAAGAACATTTTTCTACATACGTCCTCCAAGGCAAGGGGAACAAAAGCAAAAATAAATTATTGGGACTATATCAAAATAAAAACCTTCTTCATAGCAAAGGAAATAATCAACAAAACTAAAAGCCAACCTACAGAATGGGAGAAGATATTTGCAAATGACATATCTGATGAAGTGTTAGTATTCAAAACCTATACAGAACTAGTACAACTCAACACTCCAAAACACACAATCCAATTAAAAATGGGCAGAAGACAGGGGCGCCTGAGTGGTTCAGTCTGTTAAGCCTATGATTTTGGTTCAGATCATGATCTCGTGGTCCATGAGTTCAAGTCCCATGTCGGGCTCTGTGATGACAGCCAGAGCCTGGAAACTGCTTAAGATTCTGTGTCTCCCTCTCTCTACCCCTCCCCCACTTGTGCGCATATGCTCTCTCTCTCTCTCTCTCAAAAATAAATAAAAATTTTAAAAAATGGGCAGATGACATGAAGACATTTCTCCAAAAAAGACATCCATATGGTCAGCAGACACATAAGAAGATGCTCAACATCACTCACCATCAGGGAAATGCGAATCAAAATTACAATGAGATATCACTTTGCACCTATTACAATGGCTAAAATGAACAAAACAGAAAACAACAGATGTTGACAAGGATGTGGAGAAAGGGGAACCCTCTTATACTGTCGGTGGGAATGCAAAATGGTGCAAGCACTGTGGAAGACAGTATGAGGGTTCCTCAAATAGTTAAAAATAGAATGACCCTAGGATCCAGCAATTAATCTTTAACAAACCAGGAAAGAATATCCGATGGAAAAAAAGACTGTCTCTCTCTCTCTTTCTCTCTCTCTTTTTAGAACACACTCTACTGAGTGGTTACACATAGAATGCAAAAACACTAATTCAAAGGGATACATGCACCCTATATTTATAGCATCATTATTTACAATAGTAAAAATGTAGAAGGACCCCAAGTGTCCACTGATTGATGAATGGATAATGAAGAAGTGGTGTATATATATATTAATTTATATATTATGATATATAATAATACAATATAATAAATATAATAAATAATATATAAATAATAAATATAATAATTTATATATAATGGAATATTATTCAGCTATAAAAAGGTATGAAATCTTGCCATTTACAGTGACACAGAGCTAGAGAGTATAATGCCAAATAAAGTAAATCAATCAGAGGAAGACAAATACTGATGATTTCATTCATACGTGGAATTTGAGAAACAAAACAAATGAGCAAAGGAAAAAAAGAGAGAGATAAATCAAGAAACACACTCTTAACTATAAAGAACTAATGGTTTCCAGAGGAGAGGTGGGGGGGGGGGAATGGGTAAAAGAGGTGATGAGGATTGAGGACTGCATTTGTTGGAATGAGCACCAGGTGATGGAAGGCATTGTTGAATCACTATATTGTACACCTGAAACTGATATAACACTATATGTTAATTATACTGGAATTAAAATCTAAAAAAAAATGGTACTTGAATTCTATCCTTAATTAATTAGGTTGAAAAAGGACAGAGAATATGACAATGTACAGATTAGATTGTATACACTTACGGAAGTAGGAAAAAGTAATGCTTTCAGTGAAAAGCAACTATTTAAGTGTAGCTATATATAATAATATGGTGGGAAGTAGGGAAAACCTAGTGTAGGAAAATCTGGTGAGTCCAAATTATACAGGACCTCACATACTGAGTTAATTCTTTATCTTAAAGGAAATACTGAATCATTCATGTTTTTGAAGTGGGAGTACAACACAATCCCATTTCTATGTTAGAATGGTACTGCTAAAACTGGGTAGTGATTAGTAATACAGAATCTGAGAGAGCTCAGTTCGTATCTATAGTAGGCAGAATAATGGTCCCCAAAGATGTGTATGTTCTAATCCCTGGAACCTGAAAATATGTTGGGTAACATGGCAAGAGGTAAATAAGATTGCTAATTAGCAGATCTGCAAATAAGATTATTCTGTATTACTAGATGGGCCTAATGTAATTACAAGGGTCCTTTAAACGTGGAAGACGGAGGGGTGCCTGGTTGGCTCAGTCGGTTAAGTGTCCAACTCCTTGGTCTCGGCTCAGGTCATGATCTCACGGTTTCATGGGTTTGAGACCCACTTCAGGGTTTGTGCTGACAGTGTGGAGCCTGCCTGGGCTTCCCTCTCTCTCTCTCTGCCCCTCCCCTGCTCATGCTGTCTCTCTCTCTCTCTCTCTCTCTCTCTCAAAATAAATAAATAAACCTTAAAAAGCATTTTTTTAAAAAAATGTGAAGAGGAAAGCAGAAGAATTAGTATCAGAATGAATATAGTTTAAGAAAATAATTGGCCATTGTTGTCTTTGAAAATGGAAGGGGACCCTGAGCCAAGGAATGAAGCTAGTCTCTTAAGGCTTGAAAAAGCAATAAAATTGATTCTACCTCAGAGCTTCTGGAAAACTCAGTCACTGAGCCCACTGAGACCCATTTTGGACTTCTCACCTCCAAAATTTTAAGATAATACATAGGGTGTTGTTTTAAGTCACTGTTTGTGGTAATTTGTTACATTAGCAATAGGAAATTAATATAAAATATTATCCCACGCACTAGGTACATGTGACCTTTGGTAAGTCACGTGACTTTACATTTATCCAATTATAATAAGAGATAAGGATATTATCCTATTTGTCTTCGAGGAAAATTTAAATAATGTATATAACGTTTTTCCTATTGTTAAATAAATAGTAGTAGGCAATAAAAGTAGTAGTAACTGTAGCATCATCTCCACCTTATTCATCATCATTGGAAGTTCTATGAATTAACCAATTTTACATTAGGCAAAAGAAGACCAATTCTGAATTATTTCAATAGATCATGTTAGACATAAATAGGTTCTAAACAAGGAGAGTAACAGTGGGGTCGGTGAGGAGAGGATGATCTGAGAAGTATTTAAGGGAAGAGTCAGACTTTTTGGAAATGGATATAAAATGTAGAAGGAAAACTTCTATTTGGATGATTGAATATATTTCCAAAGTAGCAATATGGGTTAATAAATCATGCCATGCCCTGATACATGAGCTCCTGCGTGACTCAGGCTGAGAAACATATGAGAAGTAGTTTCAAACGCACAGCCCTTTCCCACTTTCTTGAAGTATTAAAGACATTAAGTATCTCTGTGCTGAGCTTGCAAGAAAAAGTGATCCAGTATCAGATATGCCCTGCTGTCCATTGCACCTGCTCTGCAAGATCTTCAGTAACATCTTAAAATCTTCTTAATAACTCCATTAACACCTTTTTCTCCCTGGCAGACTGACTCCCCACTTTTTTAATAAAATGCTTGCCTGCAGGGTGATCACACTGTCTCTGCTTGTTGATGGTGCCTGAATGTTCTAGCCTAATAATTATTTTCTCCAAATAGCTCCCCTTTTCACCTAGGCTTCCAACAGCAAAGTTTCTTTGTTGCTATGGCTTCTGGACATAGAACATTTTGTCAACTTTTGCACCTAACACTCTCCTTCCCACCAACAGTTATTTAGGTAGATATTTTCCTTTACCTTATTTCCTTGTTAACAGACAAACATTTATATATTAAGAACATACTTAATCTGGCATCCTGCTGAAATTAGTCCTTGGACTTCTGCTGATTTTAATCTTTATAAATGATCTAGAGAAAGGAAATGACTGTGAACTAGCTGGAATTACTAATCAGCCAAAATTGCAGGGGAGGAGAGTAGAAGAAGCTACAACCAAACACAGGCAGGGTTCAATACGCCCTGCAGCTAAGTGAGTATGTGGCAAACAGAACATAATAGGGAACCTTGTGAAGAGCTCCATACATCGGGCCAAAATGATTAAGAAGTAAGTAATGCTATTCAGTTGAAATGCATGAAGTTTGGGCCATAATTATGGATCAGTCACTCCAAAAGGGTAGGAACTGTGTGAAGCTTCAATTAGACCGGAAAAAGGGATAAGACTCACTAATATGGCACATTTGGAAAGAGATTTGCATTTCAATGTATTTTAACTTTTATAAAAAAAAAAAACTGAGAGAGGAAATGAAATGAGATATCAGGGTTTGCTGTCAGAGACTCATCTAATAAACTGGAATATGTATGCGTGTGCTTGTGTGTATGCCTATATTTGAAATTAAGTGTACAATTTAATAAATTTTGATACATGTGTACAGCCATGTAAGTAGCACCTCAATCACTATATATATAATTCCATCCACCAAAAAAGCATACTTGATTCCCCTTAATGGCAATCTCCCTCTCCCCATAGGCAACTACAGTTCTTATTTCAATTTCCATAGATTTGTATGGAATGTTTCAGAATTTCATATATGTGGAATCACACAGTATGTGCTCAGTATTTGGCCACTTTCACTGAGCATAAGGTTTCTAAGATTCATGCATACTGTTGGGTTTATTAGTATTTCTTATCACAATTTGTTTATCCATTCTCTAATTGATGGACACTCTTGTTTCCAGTTCAGAGCTATATATATATTTTAAAGTGTCTACGAGCTTTCTTGCACAGGTTTTTGGACATGTTTCAATTTTTGTAGAATTGGGTCATAGAGTAGGTATATATTTAAACAGTATAAAAAATAGCCAAAAAGGTTGGCAAAGTAGTTGTACTAATTTATATTCCTACCAGCAAAGACAGAGTTCTAATTAATCCATGTCTTTGCCAACATTTTGTATTGCAAGTTGTTACATTTTAACTATTCTACTTGATGTGAAATTATTTCTCATTTTATAATTTAATTTGTATGTCTATGAAGACTAAAAGTGCTAAGTATCTTTCTGCATGCTTTGGGACCACAAGTCTTTGGCTCGTTATAATTGAGTTGTTTCTGTTTTCATTATTTATTAAAAAAAAGAAATATATATATATATATGTACACACATATATATATACACACACACACACACACAGTACTTTGTCAAATATATATATGTATATATATAGTAAATATTTCTCCTGTCTATAACTTGCATACTCATATTCTTAACAAAATGTCTTCATATAGAAGAGGTTTTATGCCCAATATATATATTTTTCTTTTTTTAAACAGTCCTTTTTGCATTCTAAGAAATCTTGGTCACAAACATAATCACTTATGTTCTCTTCCAGAAGTTTTAGATTTAGTTTGTGTTTATATCTATGATCCATCTGGAATTAAATTTTATGATATGATGATGGATCAAGGTTCATTTCTCTGTTCCCCTCATGTTTAACTAATTTTTCCATCCACGTCTGTTAAGAAGATAACCCTTCCTCTTTCAATTAGTTTGGAACCTAAGTAGAAAAAAAATAAGTTGATAGGATGTGTGTGGGTCTGTTTCTGTGGCCTCTATTCTGCTCCATTCATCATTTTAACCAACCTTATACCAATAGCTCACTGAATAAGTTTACCTTTATTGTGGAAGCTCTCCAACAGTAATGTTGTTTTCAATTCTTTTATAGAATTTTCTGACTTCTCTTTTAGTTGTTTTCTCTTTCCTCTTTCATATACACTTCAGAAACAACTTGTCAATTTCTACTTTTAAAAAGCCTAGGATTTTTGTTAAGATTGTGTTGAATCTATAGATCAATTTATAGAGAGTCATAGTTAGTCATCCAACTCACAAACATGGCATAGCTATTTACTTAAAACTTCTTTATTTTCTCCTAGTAATAATTTGTGTAGTTTTCCTATAGTAATTTCACATACTTAAAACTTTATTTCTAGTTCCATACAAATTTTAGGATTGCTTGTTCTGGCTTCGATAAGAATGCTGGGGCAATTTTGATTGGGGTTGCATTGAATGTGCAGATAGCTTTGGGCAGTATTGATATTTTAACAATATTTATTCTTCCAATCCATGAGCATGGAATGTTTTCCATTTCTTTGTATCTTCTTCAATTTCCTTCATAAACTTTCTATAGGTTTCAGCATACAGATCTTTTACATCTTTGGTTACGTTTATTCCTAGGTATTTTATGCTTCTTGGTGCAATTGTGAATGGGATCAGTTTCTTTATTTGTTTTTCTGTTGCTTCGTTACTGGTGTATAAAAATGCAGTTGATTTCTGTACATTAATTTTGTATCCTTCAACTTTGCTGAATTCGTGCATCAGTTCTAGCAGACTTTTGGTGGAGTCTATCAGGTTTTCTATGTATAGTATCATGTCATCTGCAAAAAGTGAAAGCTTGACTTCATCTTTTCCAATTTTGATGCCTTTGATTTCCTTTTGTTGTCTGATTGCTGATGCTAGAACTTCCAACACTATGTTAAACAACAGCGGTGAGAGTGGACATCCCTGTCGTGTTCCTGACCTCAGGGGGAAACCTCTCAGTTTTTCCCCATTGAGGATGATATTAGCTGTGGGCTTTTCATAAATGGCTTTTATGATGTTTAAGTTTGTTCCTTCTATCCCGCCTTTCTCAAGGGCTTTTATTAAGAAGGGATGCTCTATTTTTGTCAAATGCTTTTTCTGCATCAATTGACAGGATCATATGGTTCTTATCTTTTCTTTTATTAATGTCATGTATCACACTGATTGATTTGCAAATATTCAAACAGCCCTGCAGCCCAGGAATGAATCCCACTTGATCATGGTGAATAATTCTTTTCATATGCTGTTGAATTCGATTTGCTAGTATCTTATTGAGAATTTTTGCATCCATATTCATCAGAGATATTGGCCTGTAGTTCTCTTTTTGCTGTGTCTCTGTCTGGTTTGGGAATCAAAGTAATACTGGCTTAATAGAATGAGTCTGGAAATTTTCCTTCCCTTTCTGTTTTCTGGAACAGCTTGAGAAGGATAGGTATTATCTCTGCTCTAAATGTCTGGTAGAATTCCCCAGGGAAGCCATCTCATCCTGGAATCTTAATTGTTGGGAGACTCTTGATAACTGATTCAATTTCTTTACCAGTTATGGGTCTGTCCAAATTTTCTATTTCTTCCCATTTGAGTTTTGAAAGAAGAAAACCAAAGCAGGAGGCATCACAATCCCAGACTTTAGCCACTACTACTGAATCAAAGCTGTAATCATCAAGACAGTATGGTGTTGGCACAAAAACAGACACATAGACCAATGGAATAGAATAGAGACTCCAGAATTGGACCCGCAAATGTATTGCCAACTGATCTTTGACAAAGCAGGAAAGAATATCCAATGGAAAAAAGACAGTCTCTTTAACAAATGGTGCTGGGGAACTGGACAGCAACATGCAGAAGAATGAAACTAGACAACTTTCTTACACCATTCACAAAAATAAGCTCAAAAGGGATGAAGGACCTGAATGTGAGACAGGAAACCATCAAAACCCTAGAGCAGAAAGCAGGAAAAAAAAACCTCTCTGACCTCAGCCGCAGCAATTTCTTACTTGACACATCTCCAAAGGCAAGGGAATTAAAAGCAAAAATAAACTACTGGGACCTCATCAAGATAAAAAGCTTCTGCACTGCAAAGGAAACAATCAACGAAACTAAAAGGCAATGGATGGAATGGGAAAAGATATTTGTAAATGACGTATCGGATAAAGGGTTAGTATCCAAAATCTATAAAGAACTCACCAAACTCCACACCTGAAAAACAAATAATCCAGTGAAGAAATGGGCAGAAGACATGAATAGACACTTTTCTAAAGAAGACATCCAGATGGTCAACAGGCACATGAAAATATGCTCAACGTCACTCCTCACCAGGGAAATACAAATCAAAACCACACTGAGATACCGCCTCACGCCAGTCAGAGTGGCTAAAATCAACAAATCAGGAGACTATAGATGCTGGCGAGGATGTGGAGAAATGGGAACCCTCTTGCACTGTTGGTGGGAATGAAACTGGTACAGCCACTCTGGAAAAGTTTGGAGGTTCCTCAAAAAATTAAAAATAGATCTACCCTATGACCCAAAAATAGCACTGCTAGGAATTTACTCTAGGGATACAGGAGTGCTGATGCATTAGGGGCACTTGCACCCCAATGTTTATAGCAGCACTCTCAACAATAGCCAAATTATGGAAAGAGCCTAAATGTCCATCAACTGACGAATGGATAAAGAAGATGTGGTTTATATATACAATGGAATACTATTTGGCAATAAGAATGAAATCTGGCCATTTGCAGCAATGTGGATGGAAGTGTTAAATGAAATAAGTCAGACAGAGAAAGACAGACACCATATGTTTTCACTCTTATGTGGATCTTGAGAAACTTAACAGAAGACCAGGGAGAGAGGGAGGCGGGGGGGGAAGTTACAGAGAGGGAAGGAGGCAAACCATAAGAGACTCTTAAATACTAGAACACACTGAGGGTTGATGGGGGGGGCAGGGGAGAGGGGAAAGTGGGTGATGGGCATGAAGGAGGGCACCTGTTGGGATGAGCACTGGTTGTTGTATGGAAACCAATTTGACAATAAATTATATATATAAATTATTTCTAAATATTTTATGTTATACTGATGCTAGCGTAAATAGAATGTTCTTAGTTTCCCATAAACTAAGAAAATACCACAAAATGGGTGGTTAAAACAACAGCAATCTGTTCTTACGGTTTTTGTCAATGTCAGAAGTCTGAAATCAAGGTGTCCAATCAGGAGCCCTCTGAAGGCTCTAAGGATAAATCTTTGCTTGTCTCTTTGAGCTTCAGCTCTGGGGACTCCCAAGTTCATTGGATTATGGCAAATAACACTTAACTTCTGCTGATATCTTCACATGGCCTTCTCTGCATGTCTTTTATCTATTCTTCTTATGAGGAAATTAACCGCTGCATTTAGAGCCCAGAGGAGTATAGTATGACCATTTCTTAATTGCAAAGGCTCTGCTTCCAAACAAGGTCATGTTGTGAGGTCCTGGGTGGCATGAATACGGAGGAAACACCACTCAATACACTGCATCTAGTCCAGAGAAATACTATTTACATTGTTTAATGAGGTAGTTAGTGTCTGGTCACCTTGCTAAATTCATTGATTAGATACTGAAGTTGTTTTATACCTTTTCAGGGTTTTCTTTTTGCACAGTCATCTGTGAATTACCAGAAGTGTTACATCTTTCATTCCAATCTGTTTCTTTCATTTCTCTTTCTTGCTTTGTTGCTCTCAAGACTTCCAGTACAATACTAAATAGAAAGAGTGAGCACGAGCATTTCCTCCTTCCTCCAATTTTAGGGGAGAGTATTACAGATGCTCTTTATCATGTTGAAGAAGAGTCTCTTTATTCCTACTTTGTTGAATACTTTTTATGATGAATGACTGTTAGATATTGCCAAATATTTCATTTAATACATTTCTAAAGATGCTCATGTTTTTTTTTTCTTTACTTTGTTAATTAGGTAAAGTACATTGACTGATTTTCAGTTATTAAAGCACCTTGCATTTCAAAGATAAACTCACCTCCTCTATTGTGCTTTGTTCAACATTAATAATAATAATAATTTTGAAGATTGTTGTGCTCTGTCCATGATAAATGTTGTTCTACAATTTCATTGTCCAATTTTGTCTATGACAGTTATGCTGGCCTTCTAAAACAAACTGGGAAGTGTGTCCTCTTCTTCTGTTTTCTCAACGTGTTTGTGTATGACCGTAAATATTTATTCCTTAATAGTAAAAAAAAAAATACCAATAAAAGACTATATTGTACCTGGAGTTTTCTGTGAGAGAAAGTTTTTGATGATGAGTTCAATTCATTTCTTTAGATTTGTATTTATTCTTTGTCAGTTTTAATAAATGTATTTTATAATAAATTTTCCATTTCAATTGGTTGAATTTATTGGCAAAAAGCAGTTCATAATATTTACTTATTATAACTTTAATATCTGTAGTATCTATCGGGATGTATTTAATTTAATTTCTGATATTGGTAATTGATATTACTAGCGCTTTGTCAATTTTATTAATCTTGTCAAAGGACCAGCTTTTTAAAGTTTTTATTTTAATTAAAGTTAGCATACAGTGTTATATTATTTTCAGGTATATAATATAGTGATTCAACAATTCCATATATCACCCAGTGCTCATCACAAGTATGCTCTTTAATCCCCATCACCTATTTTACCCATCCCCCCCACCCACCTCCCCTCTGGTTACCATCAGTTTCTTCTCTATAGTTAAGAGTCTGTTTCTTGATTTGTCACTCTCTCTTTTATTTCCTTTGCTCACTTGTTTTGATTCTTAAATTCCACATATAAGTCAAATCACTGCTATTTTTTAAAAATATTTTTTGGGGGCGCCTGGGTGGCGCAGTCGGTTAAGCATCCGACTTCAGCCAGGTCACGTTCTCGCGGTCCGTGAGTTCGAGCCCCGCGTCAGGCTCTGGGCTGATGGCTCAGAGCCTGGAGCCTGTTTCCGATTCTGTGTCTCCCTCTCTCTCTGCCCCTCCCCCGTTCATGCTGTGTCTCTCTCTGTCCCAAAAATAAAAATAAAACGTTGAAAAAAAAAATTTTTTTAAAAATAAAAAAAAAATATTTTTTGAGCGAGAGAGAGAGAGACAGAGACAGAGCATGAGTGGGGGAGGGGCCGAGAGACAGGGAGACAATCTGAAGCAAGGCCCAGGCTCCTAGCTGTCAACACAGAGCCGGACATGGGACTCCATCTCACCAACTGTGAGATCATGACCTGAGCCGAAGTCGGGCACTTAAGCGACTGAGCCACCCAGCTGTCCCAATCATTGGTATTTATTTGTCTTTTTTTGACTAACTTATTTCACCTGACATTATTCTCTCTAGCTCTATCCATGTCACTGGAAATGTTAAGATTTCATTCCTTTTATGGCCGAATAATATCCCATTGTATACATATACCATTTTTTCCTTATCCATCAATCAATGGATACTTGGGCTAATTCAATATTTTGGCTATTATAAATAATGCTGCTATAAACATAGGGTGCATGTGTCGCTTTGAATTAGTGTTTTTGTATTCTTTGTGTAAACACCAGTAGAGCAATTGCTAGAACATAGGGTAGTTCTATTTTTAACTTTTTGAGGAACTTTCATACTGTCTTCCACAGTGGCTCAACCAGTTTGCATTCCCACCAATAATATAAGAGGGTTCCTTTTTCTCCACATCCTCACCAACATCTGTTGTTTCTTATGTTTTGGATTTTAGCCATTCTGATAGGTGTGCAGTGATATCTCATTATAATTTTGATTTGCATTTCCCTGATGATGAGTGATGTTGAACATCTTTTAATGAGTCTGTTGACTATATAGATCTCTTCTTTGGAAAATGTCTGTTCATGTCTTCTGTCCATTTTTAATTGGATTATTTGTTTTGAGGTGTTGAGTTGTACAAGTTCTCTATAGATTTTGAATACTAACCTTTTATCAAATATGTCATCTGCAAATGTCTTCTCCCATTCCATAGGTTGGCTTTTAGTTTTGTTGATTGTTTCCTTTGCTGTGCAGAAGGTTTTTATTTTGATGTAGTCCCAATAATTTATTTTTGTTTTTGTTTCCCTTGCCTCAGAAAAATATATAGAAAAATACTCCTATGGCTGATGTCAGAGACATCACTGCCTGTGCTCTCTTCCAGGACTTTTATGGTTTCCAGTCTCACATTTAGATCTTTCATCCATTTTGAATTTGTTTTGGGGTATGATGTAAGAAAGTGGTCCAGTTTCATTATTTTGCATGTAGTTGCCTAGTTTACCCAGCACCATTTGTTGAAGAGACTTTTTTTTTCATTGGATATTCTTTCCTAGTTTGTTGAAGATTAATTGCCTATATAATTGTGGGTTTACTTCTGGTTTTTCTATTCTGTTCCATGGATCTCTGTGTGTATTTTTGTGCCGGGACCACACTGTTTTGATTGCTACAGCTTTGTACTATCACTTGAAGTCTAGGCTTGTGATGTCTCCAGCTTTGTTTTTCTTTTTCAAGATTGCTTTAGCTATTAGGGGAACTTTGTGGTTTCATACAAACTTTAGGATTGTTTGTTCTAGTTCTGTGAAAAATGCTGGTGGTATTTTGATAGGGACTGTATTAAATGTGTAGACGGCTTGAGTAGTATAGAGATTTTAACAATGTTTGTTCTTATAATCCATTAGCATAGAATGTCCACTTCTCAAGAACCAACTTTTCACTTATCTGTCCTTTTATTCTTTCTTTCTTTGTACTTTTTATTTATTTGCTAATTTTTGTAGCTTCCTTTAAATTTTTTTAATGTTTATTTATTTTTGATAGACAGAGACAGAGACAGAGACAGAGAGTGAGTGGGGCAGAGAGAGAGAGAGGGAGACACAAAATCCAAAAGCGGTCTCCAGGCTCTGAGCTGTCAACACAGAGTCTGATGCAGGGCTTGAACTCATGGACCAGGAGATCATGACCTGAGCTGAAGTCAGACACTTAACCGACTGAGCCATCCAGGTGCCCCTAATTTTTGTAGCTTCTTAAGATGAAAACATAGGTCATTGATTTTAGAACATTCCTATTTTCTAATATTGACTTTAAAGCCAAATATTTTGCCATAGTAACTTTTAATTTGTATCTTTAATTTTTGTTTATATTCATTAAAACATAGTTTAAAATGTTTCCTCTTGTTTTTGAATCATAGTATAATTATAAGTACATATATTGTTTAATTTTCAAGTATTTTGGAATTTTCCAGATATCTTTCCTTTATTGATAGTTTGTAATTTAATTCTATTGCTATTAGAGAACATGCCGTGTAATACTTTATTTTTTGCAATATATTGAGTTTCATTTCATTTCCCAATGTATTTTTTTTTATCTTGATACACACGCCATGTATTGATAGCATAGTGAAAATATTCTGCTATCCTTACTCTTTTGTTTGGTTTAACTGTTCTACAAATACTATGATTGAACTGTTGTGGCAGACGCAAAAATGAGATTCCCAGGTTCCTTTTCATGAAAGGACTCATGCCCAGCTGTGAAGAATGTGATTAAAGACAGTATCCAGGTGTTAACTCTCTTAGGTCTGCCTCAGAACTTAAAAAATCATACTTATCAAGGTAGCCCCAGCTAATGGCTGAGCAGGAGTGTAACACAAGGGCCTAATCTAGTTACTACTCTACTGGGAGATTCCTCTAATTGCTCTGGAGTTCTTGTTTAGCAGAAAGACAGATTTTCATCACAACGTGAGATCTCTTGCCAGGTTCCCTGTTTTCATTTTCTAGGTATATGAATATACCTTTTGCTGTTCTAACTCCATTTCAGTGTGTATGTCTTGGAAAATTAACAAATACAGTTGTTAAAATCTCCTAGTATCTTTGTGTATTTGAGTAATTTTCTGTTTATCTGTCGGCTTTCCTTAATGCATTTTGAATCTCTTAGTAAGGTCATACACATGTGTGGTTATTGTTTCCTAATGAATTGAAAATTGTCCCTTTTCATCTCTGGAAAGACACATTTAGAGGCCCATTTTCCTGTTATTAACATGGACATAGTGGTTGTCTCTTATGTGAAATGCATGTAGTATATCTTTTTTTCTATCCTTTTATTAGTCAATCTACTTTTTGGTTTTATATTAAAGTGTATGCGTTTTTTGGACAGAATAGAGTTGAGTCTCTCTTATCTAGTCTGATAATCTCTGTCTCTTTATTGAATGTTTGGCATATTTACATTTTAGGTAAATGTAGGTAAATGTAATGTAGGATATATGTATGTGTTGGTCTACCATTTTGCTATTTATTTCGATTTGTCTCTCTGATATTTATTCCTATCTTCCTCTTTCCTTGACTTCTTTTGGGATGATTGAATACTAGTATTCATTTACTATTTCATGTTATTTCATCAATTTATTTTTAGCTATAATCACTCATTGCAATATTTCTTAGTGGTTGATCTAGATACTGCAGTATTAATTCTCATCACAGTATTTTTAAATATTGTACTACCGTTATAGAATCTAAAAATCTAAAATCACTATAATGCCATTTAGTTTTTAGTTTTTGCGCTGTTTTGGTACTCACTTTTTAGTAGAAATCTAGTTGTCTTTTAAACATTTTTAGAAGATACGGAAAATCTTTGTATATCGTTTCTCATAGTGCAGGTCTGCTAGTAGCAGTTTTTACCTTTCATTTATCTGAAAATGCCTTTATCTAGGCTTTCAATCTGTAAGATATTTTCACTGGATGTAAATTCTTCTTTGACAGGTTTTTATCCCTTTCATCCCTTTTAAAGATATCATTCCATTGTCTTCCATACCCCATAGCTACCAATGAGAAGGCAGCCATCATCATCACCTTATTAAGTGATGTGTCTTTTTACTCTGGTAGTTTTCAATTTCCCTCTCTTTTTCTTTCTCTCTCTCTCTCTCTCTCTCTCTCAGCTTTCAGCAATTTCCCTATGATATGGAAGTGTTATGTTCTTCTTATTTATACTCTTTAAGGTTTGTGGGGTACCTTGGATTCTCATGTTTATATTTTTTACCAAATTTGAGGAAGTTTTAGACATTATTTCTTCAAATATTTCTTTGGGCTCTTTTTTTTCTCTTCTTTTTTAATGGATTCCAATTATAGATGTGTTTGCTACTTGATTTCATCCTAGGAGTTACAGGGGCTCTGTATGTATTTTTTTCCTTCCTTTTTCTTTCTGTTTTTTCACATTGCATAATTTTTTCATCTGTCTTTGGGTTCACTGACCCTTTCTTTTGTCCATTCTATTAATTTTATTTAATGTACTGTACTTTTTAGTTCTGCCACATCTATGTGGCTCTCTTTTAAAATGCCCTTATTTCTCTCTTCTGACATTCAGTGGGCCCTTTAACATTGAGGTGTTTTGTTTCATTTTTCTTTAACTTCAGGAAGTTTATTGTGCATTTATTAAAATGTTTCTTCTTAATGAATTTAATTTTTTTCACTTTCTGGGAATATTGTTTGTCTGTTTGTTTTAGATTTTCAATATTCTTTTACTTCCCTTTTTTCCTTCTGGAACAATTTCTCAATCTAGTCTTATTATTACTAATGCAGGTATATCTATCCCTCCATTCCCAAGTCTACTCTGTTATTCTTCCTACTATTCAATTTTCATTCCAATATTTCTACCTAATCCCATTTTTGTTTCATATTGTCAATATTTTTCTATTTTCTGTAATATAATTATTATGCCTGTGTGTTATGCTTATTTTTTTTATTCTTGATCTATATATTCTGATGTTTTTGCTTCTCCTATATCCTTTTCTTCAAACTACTAGAGAGATTCAGAATTTGAGAAAAGAAAGTCTTCTTAGATTGAACTTTACCAACACTGGTTGTGTAGGACAGAGGGAGAGATACTCAGTCCTAAGTGTTTACCCAAACCCTGTACCTCAGCAAGATTTTTCCAACAGCATTGGTCATTTAGTGAATTTCTACAGTGAAGGGGAAGAAGAAAAATGTCTTGTAGCAAATGGGAGAACAATAACTGAACCTAAGTAGCTTTTCTGCAGTTTATGGTCTCATTATCTCTCCTGATCAACCTTCTGCAAAGGACCGGAACATTCAACCCCTAGTTCAAAGGAGCTTTCTCTCCCTAGAAAAGTTTCTATCTGTGGTGAAGTTGTTTTCTGGGTTTTGTTTTCTTTCATAATCTCTTGGGTTGACTTGGGGGGGGGGGGGAAGAAATAGCTATTTATTCTAATTCTTATTCCTGGCAAGTATCAGATCTCAATTCTTCTATATCTTTACATTCAAACTAGCGTATTTCCTGGAATATAATAGGCAAGTGCTTTTGAATGAGTAAATTGAGTCCTATCCCTTTCTCATCTTGCTTCTCAGGGGATTTCTCTTCTTGAGGATTTTCTTTTTTCTGACTGTTCTACTCTCTCTAAGTCAATCCAAGCCTCCCTCAAGTTTAACACAGAGTTTCTAAGCTAGGTCACATAAATTTTACAGATATTATGCTTGCCCCACTGATTTTATAACACAAAATTTATTATGTTTATTCCTTTGGGCTTATATATAACATATTATTTTAGCTAGAGAAAATATGATTTTAATCAATTAGGTAAGGTGACTACTCTTGTTGAGACCTGCAACAGAGTAAAATTGATATTTATTGTAATTGCTGAAAATTGCATTTAGTGCCAGGAAATAAATGCAGGTTTGGTGTGTTTGTGCATGTGTGTATGTGGAGGGGCCAATTGATGAAGTCAAGACTCACATATCTGATGTTCCTTGAAATTAATTTGTGAAAAGAAAGTTGCCTTTAATATATTAACAACTTAGAGTGTCAAATTATTTTAATTTCTTAATTGTGAAATATCCATAAAAAGACCATATACACTATACAAATAATAATTTTATAAACATCCACATACATACTCCTTAGACAGGTGAAGACATAGAAAATTACATTCTTTAAATGCTCCCTATATTATTCTTCCTAATCTCATCCCCTTATCTACCCACTCTGTTAAGCAGTATCCTAACTTTTTTTTTTTATTTTTTTTTTTTAACGTTTATTATTTGAGAGAGAGAGATACAGACAGACAGAGAGCAAGCAGGGGAGGGGAAGAGAGAGAGGGAGACACCGAATCTGAAGTAGGCTCCAGGCTCTATGCTGTCAGCACACAGCCCAACGCGGGGCTCAAACCCACAGACCGCGAGATCATGACCTGAGCCGAAGTCCACTGCTCAACCGACTTGAGCCACCCAGGCACCCCAGCAGTATCCTAACTTTAATGTCAATTATTTCCTTAGTTTATAGTTTTCCACCAGTATGTGCAGTGTAAGATTTTGTTTAATTTGTAATACTTATAAAATTTAAATTAATAAAATTATATTGTAAATATTCTTTTGTTTTTTTTTTTTTTTTGTTTTTGTTTTTTTTATTTTTATTTTTGGGACAGAGAGAGACAGAGCATGAACGGGGGAGGAGCAGAGAGAGAGGGAGACACAGAATCGGAAACAGGCTCCAGGCTCTGAGCCATCAGCCCAGAGCCTGCCGCGGGGCTCGAACTCCCGGACCGCGAGATCGTGACCTGGCTGAAGTCGGACGCTTAACCGACTGCGCCACCCAGATGCCCCTGTAAATATTCTTATATGAGATTTACCTTAACATATTTCTAAAATTCATATTAATGCAATAGTTGTATTTTTTTCATTTTTACTGAAATGGATTATTTTCTTACATGAATATATTATTTACTTATCTACTCTGCTATTTATGAACGTTTAGTTACTGGACTTATGCTAATACCTACGATACTACTATAAATATTCCTCTATGTGTCTTCTATACAAACACAAGAATTTTTCTAGGGAGAACTCCTAGGTCATAAGCTATCTGCATGCTCCATTTTCCTATAATGTGCCAACACTGAAGCAATTATTCCGTGATTTACTATATCACCTCTTGATTTCCCAAGCCATCTCCTCTGTCTTTGTTCTTAGTCTAGAGAATCCAAATAAATCATTAAAACAAAACTCATTTCTTATAACTCTTTATCACTTATGCTATCCCCAAATCAAAATTCTATCAGGGAAAAGTACTGCATAATTAGACATGATTCTAAAAATCAATGCATGGCTAATTTGATCATTTTGGTATTCTTTTACAACTATGCCTCACTGCCCAATTTATCCATCTATTAACAATTGGTTCTGATAACATACACAGCTAAATTAGATTCCCAAATATGTTTCAATGCTTCAATCACATTTCTCTTCCAAGGACATGAAGACATCTGGTCTCTATAAAGCAGAATAGAACGAATTTTTACATTTATACAAGACCACAATTTTGTTTATGAATTTTCACACTAAAAGAAGATCTCTAACAGCAAAGAGATTTTTCACATTGATATTTATCATTTGCAGGGAGATATTATGGAAGAGAGGAAATTCTCTTCACAGATTCTTTCAGAGATCTATAAATTTGACTTTTTGTCCTTTCTTATTATATTACATGTTCAAATTATGTTTCTTTAAATATTATTTGTATAGCATATTAATAGTATGCTTACTTCATCACAGAACTATTTTAATCTCAAGGTTCACTGTCAGATTAATAATATCTTCAAGAGAGAGTGCAAAAAATTGATATACGCACATTTTCACTACCTCAAAATTTTACTTTCTATCCACAAAACTACATATTATCTTTTTCTTCAGTAATGCAATTAAAGCGCCAGTATGTCTTGCTCACATTCAGAGTCTAAAGATTGTATTGGCCTGTGTTTGGCCAGTGGATATCTCATTTTTCAAAATACGTGCATACACAGGGATTCTTATTACAGAGTTGCACAAAATACTGCCTGTGGACCAAATCTGACATACCATCTGTTTTTGTAAATAAAGTTTTATTGGAACACAGCCACGCCCATTCATTAACATAACGTCTATGGCTGCTTTTGCATTTTAATGCAGAGTTGAGAGTTAAGAAAGAAATCATATGGCCCCACAGAGCCTGAAATATTTATTATCTAGCCCTTTACAGAAAAAGTTTGATGATGCCTACACTAGTACATCAAGATTGACAGCATAATTTAAAAGAATACAGGAGGAAAAAAATAGTTTCTGAATTTCCTTCTTAATCTTGTTTCCTTTCATTGTTCCTTTCACTTTTATTCTTAATTTAATTATGTGTTCCTAGATGTTAAATTGCCCTTCTTAAAACTTAGTGGGATTTCAAGTGATAAGATGTTTGACATCTGATTAATAAGTAGTTTCACCATTGTAGTAGTCATTTGAGCTATTCACCAAGTATTCTGATTTTTTGCTTTTGGGGTACATGGTAGGATTCTACCTCTTCACTAACTTAAAATAAGGTATAGTAATGTAACTTGGGTTGTTCAAGAAAATACGAACAAAAATAAGACATATGTTTTTGTCTGGGCCAAAGTGCAGAATATCCAACTCATTTTCTTCCAACTTTTGGGGTACCCAAACAACCATGAGGGTCTGAGTCCCTTTTGCTGATATGTAAAGATAACAAGTGAGATAAAAGGTTTGTTGTTTCAAGCCTCTGAGATTTGGGGACTACTCATTACCAGAAGTGTAGCTGAACCTATGTTGATCGATATATAAATTGGTTCAAGAGGTGGTATTTGCCATTATGTTAAATGGTGGATGGTGGATGTTAAATGTGGATGAGGAAACAGTTTTTAGAGAATGTGAGGACAGTAATCACTGATAGGCAGGTACAAAAGAATTGCTAAAACTCACCTAAAATAACTTGAGAGGCAGCTGATATTCCAATGAGCTTATAGCTTTGGTGCTGGAAAAGAGCCTGCTAATATTATAAATTAGTGATTTTAGGATTCTTTTGACAAAATAATAACAGACACATGTAAATTCAGAAAATGAATGGTCAGTTTTCAAACAGTATTGACAGGGAATATAAGAATGTCCAGAGACTTAAGGACAGACTGGTGTCAAAATTACAAAATAAGTATTAACAACATGACAGTTTTAAACATTTTGAAAATATTTGTAGTGTGAATAGCCCCCCTCTATATTTTTTACATTTTTTGACAGTATTTCTATTTCAATATTAAAGTCTGCACACTCACATTTACTTTTCTCTTTCCCTGAAATTTCATTTAAAGGATAATGAAGGATAAAAATAAAACATAAACCTACAAAAGATAGAGGCAATCTGAAGAGAACTTTAGTGGATATTTCAATACATTTCTTGAAGGTAGAAAGTGAATTGAAGAAAGGAAACTGAAATATCTCAAGGGTCAGAAGAAGTGTTGCCGGGTAAAATACAGGATGCTCAGTGAAGTTTAACTTCTGATAAAAAACAAGTTTTATTGGTGTAAGTATGTCCCATGTGATACTGGACATTTTGTATTAAATTTTTTCCCTCATTTATTTACTTTTACTTTTTTGTCATTCTGACAATCCTAGCCACAAGAAAACTACAATTCTTAGACTTGTGAAAACAGATAATTAATAAATCCCAAAAAGATGGCATTGAAAACGTAACAGTCACAGAATAAGAAAGTAATCTTGAAAATATAATTACAATTGGAAATAAAAAATTGAAAAAATAAAAAATTCTTCCAGAACAATGACAAAGAAATTGTAAATATGAGGAAAATGAAAATCTGCAGTAGGGGTTGGAAAACTGTGGCACATTGGTCAAATCTGGTTTACTGCTTTTTCCTGTTTGCCTGTGAACACTGCTCAAGAAGTTTAGCACTCCCAGAAGAACAAGTTGGGGCATCTCCTTCTGTTCTATTCCTGCTTCACTCCCAGCTCCTGCCTGCCTCCTCACTGGCAGACACAGCAGTGGTCAAGCTTTGGACTGGTTACCCCCCGAATGTGGGTGTCTCTGCAATTGGTAATTACCAGGCACACAAGGCGGACTGTCAACTGACTATTGAGAGACTCAGCCAATTTTCTCATTTCCAGCCAACTGCTCAAGTTGAGATAGCTGGGCTCTCCTGAGGGGGAGAATGGCACATCTTGATCAGGTGTGATCACTGAGGCAGTGAATGAACCTGATAAGGGTGGCTTCCTGCCCCACCTCTCACTTGCCTCATCCTCCACATTCTCCTCTTTCTGGATGGTGGCTCTTTGTTCTTCATCCCAAAAGTGTCTCCCGTGTGTAGCAACTGGGTGCAAACCATGCTTATTACTTCATGAGATCCATCACAGGAGTGATGGCAGTGCAGGATTTTCTCTCTTATTATGTAAATACCACATATTATCTTTGATTCTGCCACTTCCCTGATAAAACAGAAAATATTTACAATCTAGTACATTACATAATGTGTTTGCCAACTAGTGATCAATCAAGAGAGTCAAAAATACGACTGAAAACAGTTGCATAAAGAATGGGGAAGCCAAAAAAGATGGAATGATCACAGAAATAATAGAAGAAAGGCCCAAAATTGAAAAAGGGAACACATCTTCAGTTGAGAGGACCCTCCAAGTGTATAGAAAAATGAGCGGGAAAAAAATCCATATTATAAAGAGAAAAGCTTACATGTGTTCTAAGGTAAGGGGAAGTGTGAGGGGGAAAAACAAGATTCAACTGCCATCAGACTTTTCATTAGCAACATCTGATGTAGAAAGCTACAAGCTTGAATGACTCCCAATTGCTGAATTAAATTATTGTCATCCTAAAGTTTTGACTCATCTTCATAGTCATTAAAAATCACAACCAAGAACATTGACAAAATGGAAATATTTTCAGACAGGCAAGGACACCTCTTTTATGTTAATAAGTTACTGAGGGATGCAAACCAAAAAAAGAATAGGAGAAAAACAACAAAGTATACATTTTAGGAGAACAGTGTGGTGAGAGTTATCCAAGGATCATAACTGCTACAGGCTTAGGCTCCATGAGCCTAGAATTGGCAGAGAATAGAGGACATGAAAAGACAGGTCTATGCATAGGAAAAATAATTGTCTGTAGAAAAATTAGTATAGTTGAGATCTTGCAAAAATTGAGAATACGCTAGAATATAATAGGGGAATGTAAAAGAAGAATTTATTTGAATTTGACACTTGGCTCATTTTACATTGAGTAAGAGTATTTAAAATGTAGATAAATCAATGTAATTCTAGCACAGTGCTTCCATGGCAAGGAAAAAATATAGTATCAATATACTTGACATTGTTTATTTCTTTTGTAACTTTCATAATCAGGCATTAGTAAATCACAGAATGAATTATAGCTACAAACAAACAAATAGAGTTCTTTATATTATAAACCTCTCTATGGAGAGATTAATGAAATGAGTTGAATATAGACCAGACTACTACAAACCAAAAAGCTAAAATAGAATTACGAAGACATAGGAGTGTCACTCAAATTCCTCAAAGAAAGAAAAGGTTGTTTCATTCCTAACGTCTTAGTTGTTCGGAGGAGGGATATGAAAACATTTGGGTTGGGGGTACAGGTTTAAGGCTGCATTATCAATATCCATAACTTGTCAATACTTTAGAGACAATAACCTCCTGCTTTCAAGTGCAACAACTTGAAAAGGAGAATCTTCTCATTAAAGCTACTCGAAATGAATTTTTAAAAGGACATTTTAGCATGATAACAGCAACAAGAGCTTTTATCTGGTGGATTGATTGCTATGTTAGAAGCATACAATGATTTCTTTTTAAATTTCACTTTGCCCTCACAATGACCTTATAAGGTATTACAGTTTTAATTTTATATGTGGTGAAACTAAAGCTCTGAGCAATACCTTGCCCAAGCCAAGATCACACAGTTTGCAAGAAGCAGAGTCAAGATGTAAATCTAGGTTTGTGTGATTCCTGAGAGACTGAACACACAGATGGAAAGTATCTAGACCATATAGGCCAATAGAAGACTGACCCACAACTTCTGTAACAGTAGTCCCAACATGATCAGGACTTGACTATGACTGCCAGCTTCCCTATTCTCCCCACTCCCATCTGTGTCCAACTTAGACCAACTAGAGAGAGACAGCCAAATATGCTCCCGCGCCGATCACATCGGACATCCCACTGTTACTTAGCCCACCTCCAGTTTCCCCATTCCAACACCCTCCAGTCAGAGCATTCCTGAAGCCTTCCCTTTTTTACTGTAAAGCTTCCCCACTTCCCTGACTTTTGAGTCTCTGCCCAATACAAGTGATGGTAGCTAAATCCTTTGCTATACAGGCTCTGAATAAATACACCCTGTTGTACCAAATGCTGTAATTTCAGCCACTATACAGTAAGACTTAGAAGTCCAATGCAATAACTAATTGATAGTTGTTGTTTTTTTAACTACTTTTGGAAGGCAAAGTCTTCTAGGCAAAAAGAAAAAAGAAAAACATTTAGAGGAAGGAGTTGCACCACCGTAGATAACTTGGGGGTAGCAAATTATGGTAAAAGAAAACTGCAAATCATTGCTCTAATCCTTAAATTGACTTGTGTTCTGTATTCATAGTTGGAGGAAAAGATCCAGGGCCAAATGACCTTTTATATTGTATTTCTTGGTTCCATTCTACAGCTGGTATTGTTACAGATCAAAAGAACCAGCAGTGCCCAGATGTAGCTGCAGATAGTATGTTAAAGCAAAGTGTTTTCTGGCTCTCTAATGGCTTTCCCTCTGTAAATGGAATGAAACACAGCGGGGACTAAAAGCAAGCACCTAAATATTTCCAATAAAAACAAGATGTATGGGCAAATAAATAAGTTTAGGAAAAACGTTTAAAATAGTATCAATGCATGAGGTATGACTCCAACAGAGCGGGAGAGATTCTATCTCCATCCTTTCCTAGTACTTTCACTTCAGAGTAAGCCACTTTGGGCCATGCTATTGCTATTTGGCCACCTATTTCCAGAGGCCAGTGTGTATTTCTCAACTGATGTTTCTGGGAAGATCAGTTTCTCCAGAGCTTATGCAGTGTTCTCCAAAAAGTAAGGGGTAGTCTTCTCTCAAATGAAATGTGAGTAACTGGGTTTTACACAACATTGTACAAGTTCCTTTCTTATATACTACTTCCATGAGCTTTTAATATATAGGAGGATGTGACCTGAAAATGTTTCTGAACATGTTCACAGTTCGTTTCCTGGGACTAGAGTTCAAAGAAACATAATTAAGCTGATATGCTCTTCCTTAGAAGCCATCTTAAAGCCTTAATGCATTTCTATATCCATTGCAATGAAGACATACAGAATGCCAACTCTGAGAAAGTTCCAAGGAGTTATACTTTTGAATTTTTGAACTAAGTTAGGTGAAATAAGGAAGGTTCTTGCATAACAATATAAAACAGTATTTAAAGGCTATGGACATGGAACCAGTCTTCTAGGTTTGAAATGCTGGATTTGCTGCTTTATGGCTTAAGGCAAATTCTTACTCCATGCCTTAGTTTCCTCTTCTACTGAAAGTTATTGAGAGGGTTAAGTAAGTTTGTATAGGTGAAGTGCCAAGAATGTTAACTAGCTCATAATGTTCATTATCATCAGCATAATTATTAATTACCATTTTCTGGGAAATTTGAGGGGTAAACTTATGACTATTCTAGCCTCACTCTTTCCTCCATTTATGGAAAACACATTTAGTTTTTGATGATATGAGAAATTTGGGGTCAGAAAATGATATATATATATATATATATATATATATATATATATATATATATATCAACATGTGCTATTGGGATGGGTGTTAAAGAAAGTGGGGCTCATAAGCAAGTCATACATGCCCATCCCTTAGCATTCTTATCCCCAGTAAAGAGACAGGTTAAATTCTCTCCAAAATGAATGCCCATTGTGTTATATACCTCCCTCCTCAGGGTGTCCTTTACTTCTGTGGAACTATGCTGAAAACTGGAGCAAGGGACAAGTCACTCCTCTGCCTCCTCTTTCAGAGTTTAGGATTAGCTCTGAAACTACTTGAAGCATAAAGACCCTCTACCAAGTCTAGGAGGTTAATTTCCCTACTGCCATGTTTGCAATTAGGTCCCTCCTTCAACTGAACAGTGACTCACTCTTGATTTGTCTTGATTTATAGATGTGAATGAAATGATTGTATTTTAAGTCAGCAAAACATTTAAAATATCATATTCTAATTGTCTTCCCAAAGGTCTTCCTTCACAGTGGTACTGCATCAGGATAAATATAATTTCCAAAAATTGAGAGTTCTTTGGTCTAGCACTCTATTGAAATCAGCACTAACTTCATAATCTGACTTATTCAGTTTCAATTTTAGCTATAGGATTAGAACTAATGAGCAACATTTGGATTATGTTTTTGAGATATTGTGCTATAAAAGTTCCCATCCTCCTAATATATGGTAAGCTATTTTTGTGGCTGTCTGGACTTTAAATACTTTCTTCACTGGAAGCTAATCCATTATAGCTATTAGCTTCTTGCTCTGTCAAGGTACAGAAACTAATAAACCTTGAAGAATTTAAAAAGCTACAGATTCTGAAGTTCTTTCATCAAGTTTGTTTGGCAGGTTAAATTACTTATTCTTATTAATTTCAGAGAATAGTTCATCCCAATAGTGAAAGGTCACCTTCAGTGCCTCTGTAAATAATTATGTGATGCTAAAATTGTGCAGTTGAAATACCTGTTTTTAATCATTCTGCTCACTTCTAAGGACATATCAAGGCAATGAGATAATTTCAGAGGTGATATTTTAAATATCTTCTCCGGTTTAATCACTGCTTATGGTAGGAAGAAGGTCTGTAACCATATTCAAAACTGTTTTTAAGGCTGTCATTTAATTTACCGCAATGTTACCTTTTTTTAATCTTTTCTTTCTTGTCAACTCTATTTTCTAAAGAAGACATGTTGAGAGTTATCAAAAATGTTTCATAAATAGTTCTGTGTAAAAATGTGCATTTGTACTTAAATTTTAACAATGAAGTTAGCCTTCACTGAAGATTCTTCACCTTGGGCTTTGTAGATTATATTTCCTTTTTATATTTCAGAAGTGTAACAAACATTTGAAAAAGAATAAGTCATGCTTCTTTATATCACAGCCATATGATATTAGCAAGATTATAACTTCCACCACAACTATAATTTGGTTTTTTGTTTTTGTTTCTTTGACGTAAGGCCTAAAATCCAAAACAATGATAAGATGTACACAAGCACCTAGCACATCGCAGGAGTAAAGAATTTAGAAAAAAAATATGTATTTGCAAACTACAAATACAAATAATTCTCTGTAATTCTACTTACATTATTCAAGCGAAACTTAGGTATTTTAATCATTTCAGCCCTTATTAGAAACTACTCTGAGGATAGGGGCGCCTGGGTGGCGCAGTCGGTTAAGCGTCCGACTTCAGCCAGGTCACGATCTCGCGGTCCGTGAGTTCGAGCCCCGCGTCGGGCTCTGGGCTGATGGCTCAGAGCCTGGAGCCTGTTTCCGATTCTGTGTCTCCCTCTCTCTCTGCCCCTCCCCCGTTCATGCTCTGTCTCTCTCTGTCCCAAAAATAAATAAATTAAAAAAAAAAAAAAAGAAACTACTCTGAGGGTAGATAAAAGAAATAAAATGGGATGTTATATATACCCTGTTTAGTTCTCTGTAACAATATGATATGAAAAAAGGTAGAATAAACAAGCTAATTAATGTTTGTATATTCCAAATTTTCCTTAATATACATGGGCTGATCTTCATTTTTTCATTAGAAAAAAAAGGATATTCTGCACTATAAAAACCACAATCTACGTACTACTGAGAACCACAACAGATAGGATTCTTGCCTTCACCTTCAAAAATCAAGCTAAGGAAATTTTCTTAAGTCTCCTCTTGAATTTTTCTCTTTTTTACTATCCCCTTTCTTTTAACTCCTACTTGACTTAGCAAACTCCTCCAGGTTTCATTGTTCACTTCTTTACTTTTCTCCAACCTCATGGGCATTCTCATCATAAGCTAATGCATTTATCTAAAGTTATGCCATGTTGCACTTTTCCTTTTTTTTGGGGGGGGGGGTGCAAAGAGAGAGAGAGGGAGAGAGAGAATCTTAAGCAGACTCCATACCCAGTGAGAAACCCAATGTGGGACATGATCTCACCACCCTGAGATCATCACCTGAGCTGAAATCAAGAGCCAAACATTTAACCAACTGAGAGCCACCCAGGCACCCTGCACTTTTCTTGATTGTAAAAGGGTCTGAGCTCACATGAAAAGTGTTTAAAATAAAATGCTGTAAAATTAATGAATATATTATCAAATTAATTTTAGAATGCAGTATAATGAGCTTAGGAATGCAAGTCTTATAAAGGCACTTGCCCTCGGGTCTACAAAAGGCTTGAAAAATTACCTCTAGAAGGATAGACTATTTGGTTTATAATTAACATATAATTTCACATTATACTTTTGCAAATGAGAAAAGCATATAAAACCTTATGTTCCCAAGACCTTTACAGGACTTAAAGAATCTACTCCTGAAATCATTGTTGCACTGTATTCTAACTAACTTGGATATAAATTTAAAAAATTAAATTAAAAAATGAAAATGAATTTATAATCTTGAATATTAATTTAGCAGACCCTAAAAAGTGGGATAGTAGCATAAATATAGAAAATATTCCTGAAAGTTGTATTTACCAGCTATATAAACTTTCTTACAGTGAGTTTATTACTACTGGATTAACTTGAATGTTTGAGAATAGAATTATAGAATAGACATTTTTAAAAAACATTTTTATATAATTCAAGCTCAAATATATTATATTGGTTATAGTAAACTATTGGGACTTCACCATGTGGCATTTAAAAAATAATCACTTGGTCTTCACTGTTGGGTTTGCAAGGGCTAATCCAGTTTTAGGTGATGAAAACGAGTTATCTAGAATAAATGACAATATCATTTTTTCCAACATTTGCTTTGACAAGAGAATACAGAATATAAGGCATCTCTTTCTGAAATTGTTTTTTTTTTAAAGTTTATTTTGAGAGAGAGAGAGAGAGAGAGAATTAGCAGGGAAGGGGCAGAAAGAGAGAGAGAGAAAGAAAGAGAATCCTAAGCAGTCTCTACACTGTTAGCACAGGGCCCAACACAGGGCTTGATCCCATGAACGGTGAGATCATGACCTGGGCTGAAATCAAGAGTTGGAGGCTTAACTGACTGAGCCACCCAGATGCCCCTCTCTCTGAAAGTCTGAGGCCAAAAGAAGACCAAGGATAACCAAAAATAAATGTATCATTTTTTTCAGTCACCTCAGAAAATACTGGCAAAGCAAGTATAAAAGCTTCATGAAAGCTTAAAATAGTGTATAATACATAGAAAACCATCTTATGCCAGTAGAGCAAGACCAAAGATATCTGAGGAGGTGAGAAAGCTATTTTGGGCTACTATGCCCTAGTGACATGCTATGAAACACTGGGACTGAGATGGGACTAGAGTGAATACCAAACTGAGAACCCATTACGAAGCCTTTGTTTCTCTTTGTCTTTCCAAGTTTACCTCAGAAAGTAAAAAAACAACAACAAAATTGGCGATAGCTATCAGACATAAAGGTACTAAAAGGCTCAAATCTAAGTAGTTTATTTGACGCATAAAGTCCATCTGCCTGTTACTTATTTATTTCTTCTATTAGGAGTTAAATGGCCCCTGTATCATGATTGCTATAAACTGAAACTACTGATTAAGTAGAAGATTAAAATTATATGGACTGGAGAGGTTATGAGTCTGGAATAATAAGAGACATATTTGCTATGTTTTAAAATACATTTTAATGCTTATTTATTTACTTATTCACTCAATAAATATTTATTGAGCACCTGTTATGTGTCTTTTATAAGTTTTGAAGATACAACTTTGAACAACACACACAAAAGTGGCAGTCCTTTTGGAACTTACATTCTGGTTGGGGGCCACATCCAACTGTACTTGAATCCAATATTCGATGTCGGCTAGGCCTATCAAACTTGACAAATCCAAATAATTCTCAATCCTCTTCCCCTTCAAATGTATTTCTCCTCCAGTCTTTCCTATCTCAGTAAATGGCATCTCCATTTACCCCATTGCTTCTGCCCAAAATTTCAGAGCTATTCTTGTTTTCCCTCATTCCCTCACTTCCCATACAGACTGTCATAAAATGCTGTCGGTTCCACTTTCCAAATCTGACTGCTTTTCAACACCTGCTGCCACCTAGTCCATCCTTTTTCAACTATACTGACATAATAAAATTTCTAACTTACTTGTTTCTGTAAGAGGAAGCAGGAGAGGGGGAAGAGACAGAGAGAGAAAGAGAGGGAATATAGAGTAAAACAAATAAAAGACTATTTCTAGTTGGCCACTCAAGGAAGTAAGAAAATAGGGATAAAATATAGATTTTAAATTATATACATATGTTTTGTATATATAGTTTAATAAGTTTGATTTTGTAATTATACAATATATTAGCAATTATAAAACACAAATTCAAAAACAATCTCTAAATATAAAATTTTAAAAATGATTTTCCTATCCATGTTCATTGGAAAGTCCTTAAAACAATAACAACCTGGTAGCAAAGAACATTCTCATTGCCCAGATTGTGGTCCTAATATATAATTTTCCTATGCAAAAAAACAAGATTCCTTGAAAAAAAATGGACAGAATTATATAAAGTCTTCATGGAAATAGTTTTTTTTTTAAATCTTAGATAGCAAAAATCTCAAATATACTGTGGGGATCATGTTAAAGGACTCAGTAGTAATTGAAGAGTCTCACACTCTTACACTTATCAGTGAAGATAAGAAAGTTTGAATATTAAAAGTAAGATAATTTGAACACCTAAAATTCATTTAAATATATGAGTTCATCATGATGCTAAAAAATAATAATTACTCATCATTATCTTCAAATGCTGGTAAATGAACTTATTATGCTGTGAAATAAATGTTTAAAAAAAAAGGCATGTATCCCACTATTTTCTACAATAACTCTTCTTTTGCATAATCACACAGCACGTAAGTTTATTTGTTTTATTTTTTTATTTTTTAATGTTTATTTATTTTTGAGAGAGAAAGAGACAGAATATGAGCAGCGGAGGGGCAGATAGAAAGGGAGACACAGAATCTGAAGCAGACTCCAGGCTCTGCAGTGTCAGCACAGAGCCTGACACGGGACTTGAACTCATGAATTGTGAGATCATGACCTGAGCCGAAATCAGAACCTTAACCAACTGAGCGGCCCAGGAGCGCTGAGAAGTTTATTTTTAAGAGAGAACAGCAGAAAATAAAGTAATACAGTAGACAGAATTATATCATTGTATATACCTAGATTAATTAATTTTCTAGATACTGATCAACAACTAGTGCTAACATCAGAAAATAAGACAAACACATAATGCATCACATTTGAGACAAACACAACAATATCTATGAAACAGTATTGCTAAAAAAAAAAGAAAAATTCATAACTTTGAATCATATCAAGGCTCCAGTTCTAATCTACAGAAAAATACACAAGAACATTGGCTCACAAACTTTGGAATTTCCCTGGTGAAATCTGAAGCTGAAGCTCTTGTATGGACAAGAGGGCAAGAAGAAACAAAGAAAGAGATAAGCCTTTCCAGATTTGCAGGTGACAGGTTGAATAAGCGAGAAAACTTGCAGGTTTGTCTTGGGCGGCTACCAGATGAATAGATCTCTATACTTGCCCACCAGAATTGTAAAAGTTTATGCCATTACTTGGGCTCACTCATGTATAGCTTTCAGATAGTCTCAATAATACATTGCTTTTTCTCAAGGCTACACCCTTGAAAATGTTTCCCAATGTTGGAATGGAGGGCAGAGCTGCATTCCAAGGATAGAAGGGAGAGCAAGGAGCCTCTGATTGCCCAGGTGCACCTTGAAGGTCAACTGGAAGTCACGTTGTCTCCATGACCTCCTCTGACAAAGAGAGAAGAACACGTTAAAAGACACATGAGGGATGCAATCAGCAAAAACTAAACTGTAGGAAACTGCTGGACAAAGGATCTTATTTCTAAATCAATAAATAAGTTGCAAGTAATTTTAAGGTGTTTGTTTTTTCTTAAGTTTATTTATTGTGAGAGAGAGAGAGAGCATAGCAGATGAGGGGCAGAGAGAAGGAGAGATAGAATCTCCTCCTTTCTCTCTCTCTGCCCCTCTCTCGCTTGTGCTCTCTCTCTCTCTCTTTCAAAATTAAATGAGCATTAAAAAAAATTAAAAGAAAGAAATTTTCTCATTTTAAGAAAAAAATAATCACTGTTTTTATGAGGCAATATATACTCATGGTACAAACTTAACTAAATCATATATGGTAAAAAGAAATTCCTCCTCCCACTTTCTTCATTTAAGTTCTATTCCTATGTTTACAAAATGTCTTATGCATTTACAAATAATGAATGAGAGTGCTTGATTCTGGAGATATTATTAATAATATTTAAAAAATCAGTACTGTACAGATTCTAACAAATCAGAATATATTTGGCCTTGGCACTGATCAGGGTCCTGGAATCATCCCCTGGTTAGGACACTGGCCCACAGTCAGCAGGTTGATAACTGAATGATGTCAGGATAAAAGCTAAGTGGTCATTACCCAAGCTCTATATTAAGAGTGTGTTCATGAAAAAAGACAGTAAAAGGGAAGTGGTGTAGGTTGAGAGATAATAAAGGTGTATGTTTTCAATTTCACAGCTTTTCCTGAGCAAAATTTTTTTGTATTGCAGAGATCATAGCTAAGGTACTATAACATGTATTTTATAGTATATGTACTATATATTTATACAAACTACAGTATATATAGTATATATACTATATATATAGTACATACCATATACTATGTATATGTATTTTAAGTCTCATATAATGCAGTGTTCAATTTCAAGTGTATTCATCCAAAATCTTTCTCTGTCTATACCTCAAAGCCAAGAGAGGCATTCCTATAAAAGAATTTCCTAAACTACTAGTACATAGTACATATACTATGGTATGTACTATATATATACAATACATATAGTAATTAAGGAGTTGCCCAGAACTATGAGTTAGGATTTTTCCTATATCCATGTAATTGTGATTCTAAAGTCAAAGGTTTTTAATTTGACTAATCAGTCTTTTATTATTGCTGATTCCTTGGGTAAAGATAAAATTTATTCTCTTACCTAAGATTAATATTTTCTAAGCTCTAAGAATTTTTACTTTATTTTTCTTTGTTCTATATGCCTGTCTTCCTCCTTTGCCTCCTCCCTAAACTCCTAAGAATTCTCATTTTCTAGGATTTCAGGATGACACTTTCTGTACTATCATATTTTTCACTTTTTCTAACTTTAGAAATGTGGCAGTCAATGAGAATTCTGGACAGTTTTCTTCCATTTCAATCATATACATGACTCATTCTGCTGTCTCAGGCCCTTTCATGAACAGGCTCAGAAGTAAGGCTTTTCAGATTTGATGTACTTTAAGTCTCATATAATGCAGTGTTCACTTTCAAGTGTATTCATCCAAAATCTTTCTCTGTCTATACCTCAAAGCCAAGAGAGGCATTCCTATAAAAGAATTTCCTAAACTACCACTGCTAATTCCATGTGAATGCAGTGAGGAGACAGTAGAGAGAAATGCCCAAAGGAGGCACCGTTTGCACAGGCTAAAACAAAATAAAATGTCAAGTAATATTTGTCTTCCTCTTTTCCTTTCATCCACTTATTATCAAGCACGGATATCAAAAAATACTTGAGTTAATATGTGGTTCCAAGGGCACCTGAGTGGCTCAGTTGGTTGACACTCTGACTCTTGATTTCATCCCCACTCATGACCCCAAGACCTGCGCTGAGCACAGAGCTTGCTTGGGATTCTCTCTCTCCCTCTGCCCCTCCTCTGCTTGTGTACTCTCTCTCCCTGAAAAAAAAAAAAAAAGTGGTTCCAGAACTTTCTGTCTTTCAAATAACTGATGCTAATTGGTGTGTCCATAAGACAATATAATACAATGGAAGTTGGAGTAGCTGCATGAGCCCCAATTTTCTCTGACTAACGTATGATTCTAGGCATCCATTCTCTGAGCTCCAGATTCATCTTCCATGAAATCATCGTATTATCTATTTTTAGGGCTATGTAGAAGATTAAGCGATATATGTAAAATGTTTTACGAACTTTAAACACATAAAATGAAGGTTATATTTACTATCTCTGACAAATGGTTTTTTTTGATAATAGAGTTTTGCCACAAAACTGTTCACTACACTTAAGAATATATGCAAATATTTAAAACTGTTTTCAAATTTGGCATGTGAATCATGGCAATGAAGACAGAATGGTAACACCATAACAGAGAGAGTGTGCAAGGTCCAGACATGGTGGTTCTGTGAACTTCAGGGCCATCTTCTTTAATAGTAGAAATAAAATGATAAAATTGGGGAAACTTATCCAGAAGGGAATTGAAGAACAAGACATGTAAAGTGCTATGTCTAAGGCAACAAAAAGAATTATTGGTAAAGCATTCTACAACCCCAAATCCAAGGCTCTCAGATAAGCTTTCTCTCTGCTCATCATACATATGTATTATCTCTAAAACACTAATGCTAGAGTCCCAGGTAATGGGCAATTCAGTAGTGGAAATATGTGGGAACAGGCAGCTCTGACCAGCCTAATTCATACCACATAAATAACTCAAGATAGCTCTGGTGCTAACCAAACTTCCAAGGCTCTCAGCTTGAAAATACATGCCCAACGACTTGTATCTATAAAGAACAGCAATACAAGCAGGAGCTGATCACTTTTTTTGCTTCCACCATTAACCTTTTTTTTCCTTGATTATTTTTTTTGTTAGTTTCTACTTTCAATAAACAAATTTAAGGAAATCATTGTTAGGCTCAAAGATAATGTTCATTCACTGAGTGCTAAACTGGACAGTTAATGAATAAGGAAATAAGACAGCTTTAAAGGTTAAATAGTTCTTGCTTCTATTCTAAAAACAAGAATCCTTTATGTTATAATTGATGTCTGGAAATCGAAGAAAAATGAAAATATGAAGCCAACTTTGTTTTTTGAAATAAATGTGTTTCTAGCATGTGTAACTTACTATTGTGTGAATCAAATATTTTCCCCAAATTAATAAAAGCATCTTGATATTCACATTTCAAAAGTTGAGTAAAAGGGGGCGCCTGGGTGGCGCAGTCGGTTAAGCGTCCGACTTCAGCCAGGTCACGATCTCGCGGTCTGTGAGTTCCAGCCCCGCGTCGGGCTCTGGGCTGATGGCTCAGAGCCTGGAGCCTGTTTCCGATTCTGTGTCTTCTTCTCTCTCTGCCCCTCCCCCGTTCATGCTTTGTCTCTCTCTGTCCCAAAAATAAATAAACGTTGAAAAAAAAAATTAAAAAAAAAAAGTTGAGTAATGTTTTAAATATAAATAAATATAATTAAATATATCTTATTTACAAATTTTGATTTTTCCCCTTAAATTAGTAGCATATGGTAGCTTTACTAATTCTGTAATATAGACAAACAAGACTAACTGTGATACAGCATTTTTGTCACTGCTGTATTTATTTAATGTAATGTGGCAGTATGACAAAAGATAGGTAAAAGAATTTTGACATTCCTCTCCACACTGCATAAACACTGACTATGGAAGATCTAATTCACACAAGATGCCCAACAGTTACTGATTTCTGAGGAATGAAGCTCTGTTTTCACACATTGGACCACAGGAAAATAATACCCAGAGAACTTGGCAATGCTGTAAGTTCTCATCTTGGCTTTTCCCAAACTGTGTGTTGTAGGTAAGTCCTTTAATATTCTGGGGCTTCTAATGCGCAAAATACAGGAATTGAAGACATCATAGGACTCCAAGTTTCTACTACAAAGCCCTTTTTAAAAATTATTCAAATGCTTTTTAATCTAATCTTAGACTTACATAAGTATTCAAGAATAGTACGGTTCCCTTATATCTCTCTTGCTAATTTTATAATCTTGCATAACCATAGTAAAATTATTAAGAACAGAAATGTAAAATTGGTACAATATTAATTAAACCACAGACCTCATTCGAATGTCCCCAATTTTCTTCTTTTTTTATTTTTATTTTTTGAATGTTTATTTATTTTTGAGATAGAGAGAGACAGAGCATGAGCAGGGGAGGGGTAGAGAGAGAGGGAGACACAGAATCCGAAGCAGGCTCCAGGCTCTGAGCTGTCAGCACAGAGCCCAACGCGGGGCTCAAACTCACAGACTGTGAGATCATGACCTGAGCTGAAGTTGGACGCTCAACCGACTGAGCCACCCAGGCCCCCCCACAACTTTCTGTGTTATGTTTGTTTTCTAGGATTCTACAGCGTCTCGCATTATATTTAGTTGTTATTTATATTTGTTATACAGTCTATAGCAGTCTCTCAGTGTTTCCTTGCCTTTCATGAAAATGACACATTTGAGGATTATTGATCAGTAATTTTGTAGGATGACCCTGAATTTGGGATCTGATGCTGCCTCGTGTTTAGATTGATATCATGCATTTTGTCAAAAGTACCATGAAAATAATGTTACGCTTTTCTCATGCATCCTATCAAGGGGTTCACGATGTTGATATGTGTTATTCTCGGTGATGTTTACCTTGATCACTTAGTCAAATGTTTTTTCTAATTTTCCCTAATTTTAGTATCCATCAGTGGATCTTCTCTGCAACAATTATTGCTGTAGTGACTGACTTATGAATCTACTTTTTTTCTTTTGTTCCCTCCATATGCATTCATTTGAATTTTACTGAAAGGAAGACTTGTCATATCTCCTCCACTTATTAATCTGATTATTTATTTATAAGTTTCCATGAACATTTATTTTATTCTATGAGTTATATTCCAATACTATCATTATTTATTCTATTGAAAAACTTGTTCCAGCTTTGCCCATTAGGGGCTCTTTCAGGTTGGTTCTTGTGTTGTTTCTTTTTTTTAAATTCTTTTAAAATTTTTCTTACTTTCTGGGACCAGAAAAAGTTTCAGACTCCTCTTATATTTTCTGCTACGGTTTTGGAATCAAGCATTTCTTTTTTATTTTTTTTAAATTTATTCATTTATTTTGAGAGAGAGAGACAGAAAGACAGAGTGAGAGAAAGTGGAAGCAGAGGAGGGGCAGAGAGAGAAGGGAGAGAGAATTCCTAGCAAGCTCTGCACTGTCAGCACAGAGCCTGATGCCGGGCTTGATCCCATAATCCTGGGATCATGACCTGAGTCGAAATCAAGAGTCAAACACTTAACCAATTGAGCCACCCAGGCACCCCTGGAATCAAGCACTTCTTTAAGGAGCTCTAGTTCTTTTTATTGGAGTATGGTGCTTATGAACAAAGATCTGGGGGTTAGGTGTGTTCATTGCTAATGGGATGTCATGGCTTCTAGGCCATGTCAATAGACAAAACTAGGAAATAGATGTTTGTGTACTAACCCCATGTAAGCTCAAGTCTGTGTACACACACACACACACACACACACACAAACACAAACGTATTTTTTATGTAACTATTTATCATTTCTTTATTTGTAACTTCTTTCCACAAAAGTGAGAAAGTTTGTTCTCATTGTATTTATTCTATATTTCCTAATTTGTTCAATTTTAGTGTACACATAAAATAGTTTCAGAAGTACTAAATCGTACCCTATGAAAAACATTTCAATGACAAGCATTCATTTTTATCTTTAGCCTGACAGTTTTCAATCAAGATACTGTTTTCCACAGTTACTTATATTAGTTCTTAATTTCCCCACTTCATTTAGTGTGGATGTGTTATTCATCTGTAATACATTAAGTTCATTTGTTAGTGTTTTTGGTTCTTACCACACCCTGGTTAGTTTTAAATGTTTGTTTATTTTGGGCACATATGAATAGTACCAGGGTAATTTTTATTATTTCTTTTATTTTTTCATTTTTTATTATTTTTTCAAAGATTTAGGTTTTTAAATTGTTGACTAATGAAACATTATATTTATTAAGTGGTAATGTTCCATTTCCCTGTTTATTTTCTGTACTAATTAGTCATAGAAAATTGCAAGTAGATACTCCAGTGTTATCCTGAATTGACTTAAATTCTGACCAAAATAAAGGAAAAATCAACAATCAGATATCTCATATTGTGTTGAGAAATACATAATTTTAATTAAGTAAAAACATTGCAAATAGTTTCCCTTACTACTTTCATAGGCCCAAAGGATAAAACTCTGGAATAAATGATTGAAAAGAATGCATACCCATTGATGATTCAATTCTATATCACAGAGTTTGAGAACATCAGTAGAAGAGGTCCAAATGCCTGCATCACACCTACCCACAAGACCACTTCCCAGGGAGAGATAAAGAAAGGGGGATAGATGTAAACAACTAAACATAAACCAGGTATGGGAACATGCTCAATTTTCGTATTTATCAATGGTCAAAGTTGCTTAATTTAGACCATAGAATTATAAACACTGTATTTTTCTTCTGATACTAGTTTTAATTCTTATATTCTGATATGTGAAATGGGAATCGCAATGATTCAAGTTATGCAATTTTGTAGTTACACAAACTACTAAATTCTGAAAGCAGAATTCCTCAGGTTTAGCAACCTAAAATGATTTTAAAATGAAGCTTATGAGTTTGACAAAATCTTCCTTAAGAAAATGATGCATATGGTATAGTTATTTTTAAACAAAATATGCCTCAAGTAATATCATTTCAACCTCTTATTTTAGAAAAATATTTTGTGTACTTAAAAGTCTTTAATTGAATTGTACTTATTAATATCCATAATCAACGTGGAAGTAATATAAAGAGAATCACGTTATCTCGATAAAGCTGGAGATTGGCAAGTCTCGTTGCCATTTTGGTAGAACTGTACATACACCCTGGCTCAGAATTTGAAATCTCTCACATAGATTGTATGCTAATTAATACTAAATAGCAATGTCCTTCTTTATAACTTGTGATTTGGTTAAATTCAGGTGAACCTGAAGTGCCAGTTCAAATTGAAGACTGTGTTGAATCCAAGCCCTGGCATTTTTCAGAGCACATGCCCATTAGGGAGTACTTATCCGATAGGTCCAATGGTGGCATTTTGGAGTGCCCTCAGTTGCTACACAAAACTTGGCAGTGGGTATAGCAGATATTCTGATAGTAAAATGTCATGATATTCCTAACAAGACTGATGATAAACACACTCCTATAAAGTATGAGATACCTCAAGTGTGAAGATTATTTTACATTGGAGAACGTTAGATGGCATTGAACTTAAGTGCAAATATGTCTGAGAATATTTTCACTGAAATTCCAAGCCTATAATAATTCTTGTTTTCTTTGATATTAGATCATCTGACTCAGAAGTAGATTTTAAACGACTAAAATGTCTGACTTTCTTCTAAGTTGTGTTTTTGGTCCAGAGAGGGGAATAAAACACTTGAAAGCTCAAGAAGTTATAATTACCTAAAGATTTTGCTTTTTCTGAATCATCATACTTTCTAAATAATGTCTAAAATATCCATAGTTTGCTTATTGTTACGCATAATTAGATTATTGATTCAGAGAGTCAGGATCCATGGATAGAGTCTTGACACTGGCTGCATTGTTTTCTCCTTTTATTGGTGTAAAAGTATATTTCGTTCATAATTTTAAGTTAATCAGCTTAGTGTTAGGAATTCAGATTTGAAAAACCTTTGGTACTAGCATTATATTCAGAATAATATCACATTCTATATTTTCTCACTGAAAGAATGGGAACTATAAACTTTTAGTAAGTAACAGAGTCCCTTACATTAACACAGCAACCTGTAATTAATTTCTAATGTAAAATCATGCCCTGTTTTAGATCACACCACATGTCCTATCCTCTGATAATCAGAAGTTGAGTGAATGTTTTTATTTCCTTTTACAAATGAAGTTAAACAGTTCCCATATTGGATTTCTACCACCTTTTAGGGTGTGATATTTAATTTGCTGCTGCAAATTTCTCACCCTTAGCCACATGCACACACTAATTTAGTGTTCCCATAAAGTTTCTGAGATTTTTGTTCCGGAAGGTATACTCTGGAGATGACTCACATCAATTATCTCATGTCTGATTTGAACTCTCAGAAAAAAAAAAAAAAAAAAAAATTGCTTAAGAAAAGAGGCTGCTTAGCCCAGACTTGTCTTCTCACTACTATTCTTCAATAAAAGGAACCAGGTCTCCCTGCAAAATGGCTGATGTCAGAGCTGGGGCACAGAAATGTACATGACCCTGGAACATCCTGAGTTGCCAGTCAGTAAGAACGTACATGAAAAGACATGGGGCATATTGAAAGAACACAGGAGCCAACTCAAAGCAGCCAATTGTTAAAGCTGGCACAAATTTAACAAAACAATGAACAATAAATACTGGATTATAAGAAATAGAATAAAATAAATATATGTGAATCCATACCAGTATTATGAACTAATGAATAAATAAATAGTCACATAAATGCAGAAGAAGAAATGGCTCCTTGTTTGGAGGAAAATTACAATTAAAATGTATCAGGAATAAACAAAATAGAATTCATCATTAAACATATATATAATAATAGTTATGGCAGGCAAGAATCATCCATGGATGCTAAAATTAATGGGTAAGAGTAGGATGAGAAACAGAATATTTGGATAGTCTTAAGGATCTCTTTACAAGAATCTTGTTAATTACAAAAAGAAAAAATTATAACTTCACAGTGAAGAAAAATGGCGGACACCACATTAGCTATACGATCAAGGTTAACATTACCAGCAAGAAGACATATTAACCTCATGCACTTCCTGATACAGTGTGATGAGAGGGGCATATAATTCTTGTGGCATTCTTGCCCCAAACACATAACATCAATGTAATCATGAGAAAACATTGCACAAATCCAAATTGAAGATGATTCTACACATAACTGTTCTGGAGTCTTCAAAAGTGTCAATCAAGGTCATGAAAGACAAAAGGAAGACTGCAGAAATGAGGTACTATCCCAGAAGGAAAGTAAGGAAGTATGACAAGCAAATAGAGAGTCACATTCAGGACGGGATTGTGAATCATTAAAAGGGTGATAGGAAAACTGGCAAAATTCAAATAAGGCCAGTAAATTATTTAATAGCATTTTATCAAGGCTAGTTTTCTCTTCTTGATAGTGTTACAATGGTTTTTAAGATGTTAACATTAGGGAAAGCTGGGTGAAGAATATATGGGAAGTTTCTTTAAAGTTGTGTTTGCAACTTTCCTGTAGGTTCAAAATAAAATGTTAAAAAGACAAATGTCTGCTTTTGAAGCTTTCCCTCCCATACTTCTAGAGTTGAGACAGGATATCAAAAGCTGCCTTAAGATAGTAAATCAGCTGAGATAATCCTTCCAGACTTAAGTAATATAAAGAGAAGCCCTTAAAAGAGAAAGCAAAATTTGAAAATTTATTAATGTATTCTTGTGTCCTTTTTCTAAAATGCCATGTAGTTGACCCTTGAACAAAGTTGGAGTTAGGGTGCTTGACAATCAGTGCAGTTAAAAATCCACATATAACTTTTGACTTCCTCAAAACTTAACTGCTAATAGCCTATTGTTGACTGGAAGCCTTACCGACAAAGTCGATTAACACATACGTTGTATAATTATTTTATACTGTATTCTTGCAACGAAGTAAGCAACAGAAAAGAAAATATTATTAAGAAAGTCATGGAGAAAATACACATACAGTGTAGCACTATAAAAAAATATCCATGTGTAAATTGATCTGCACAGTTAAAATTCATGTTGTTTGGGGTCAAGTATATATGTAAACATACATGAATACACAGGTAATATAGACACAGATATAGACAATACAAATATAGATATCAAGGATACTTCTGTTCTCTTTTCATGCAAAAGCAATGAAACATGAAGCGACATGCATTACAGATAAGCAATCTTTTAGTCTCTGCCATCTTTTATTCAGTTGGATAATTACGTAGTTTAGCACAACACACAAGTAAGAAGAGACATGGTGCATGTTGGGCCGTTTTGGATTTTGAAGGCAGTATTTGCCACACTTGGCTGTGATGCTCTGGCCCATTTACCTAGCTGCCTGTTTTGTATAAGACTCAGAGTATAAACTACTCTGCAGCAGTTCCGAAGCCCAGATGCAAGGTAGCATGCTCTTCAGTCATTATCATTAAATGACCAAATGGTATTCAAAGTGTCTGTGACAGACTGAGATGTTGTATGGAATCTATGGCAAACTACAATATGAAAATCACAGCACAAGGTTTGGCATGAGGTCATGCTTTCCTATTCTTAAAAACATTTCCTCTATTTGAAAAGCTACGGGGCCCTGTTACAGGCTTAACACTGACCATGAAACGGCAAGTGTTTATGTGACCCACAATGCCTACTATGACTCGAACTTTATATGATCCATCAAATTATAGAATTAGGTATGCTGAGCAGCCTTATATTTAAACATGAAAATAGTATAAATGAATATATATACACATATAAATAAATAAATACATACATACACACATATATAGTGTATATATCCACAAAGTATATCTACAAAAAGAAAATAGAAATAGGGGAATAGTATATAGAAGCCTGAGAAAGTCTGCTGGAAGGCACTAGGAAACTGCATGAGAAGATGGCTGAGACTCCCGTGGCACCTGTTCCTACTGCTTTCTGCCTCTACCTCCACCAACATTGATAGCCTCACGGGAGGTGGTCTGTAATCAGTTAACAGATAAAGTAGGAGAGCCCTGTTCATAGTTGGGTCTGTTGGTGCAAATGTGCCAGTTAGAAGCAGACCCAGAGAATTACAGTCATTCCCAGGGGTAATCCTGATGAAATCCTCCCAGTATTTAGAATAATGTCAGTTGGTACATCTGCTTATCCACTTCACATAGGGGAGAAATCTTGAAGTACAAATCTACATTGATTTACGGACTGCTTCTAATAATTGGCAGTTTATGAGATTTAGAGCTAGGAATTTAAAGGGAGAGGTAGATAGATAAACTATTAAAATGATCACAGAGTGTGAATATATTTATGTCCAAATATATGCCTACTCAGATTACATGGAAATAAATGTTTGTTTATTGCTACTCAATCCAGTCATGATCCCTGAATAAATTTACTACGGGAGAGTCTCTCAATAATTAGTGGAAGAAATTTCCCATTCTTTGGACATCACTTCCCAGCCACTCTCCTGCTCTCTCAATGTACGCAATAAACCAATATCATGAACTTCCTCTTCAATGCTGATTCACTACCACCACTGCTGAGTGCCCAACCTGCCAATAGCAGAAGCCAATGCTGTGTCCCCAGTAAGCCACCCTTCCCTGATGAGACGAGGACACCACAACCACGTGGTGACAAGTTGATTACTTTTCATCATGGAGGAGGCAGCAATTTTTCCTCTATGGAATAGAAATATATTCTAGATAAGGATTATCTTCCCTGACTGACACCGTGGGCTTTCAGAATGACTTATCATCATATGACATTTGGCATGATTCTGACTAAAATAAACAAAAACAAAACAAAACAAAACAAAACAAAAACCTGATATTTAATGAAGATAGTATGGCAATAGACTCCCTCTGATACAATTCACAATTTTTAGGATGTATCCCACATCCAGGCACAGATAGCTTGATAGGACAGTATAGTGGCTGCTGGAGGCTCTGTTATAGTACCAATGGGGAGATAATACACCGTGAGACTGGAATGCTGTCTTTTGAGATACACTGCATGGCTTAAACAGCAGCCAATATCTGGCGACATCTTTCTCAACATTAGAATACATGTTTTCAAGAATAAAGGGGCAAGGTGAGAATGGCTCCTCTAATGTTTTTATCTAATAACCCACTTGAGAGGAATTTCTACTTCCTACCCTTGCAGGTGTTAATTCAGTAGATTTTGGGTTTTGACTCAAAAAAACATGTTCCACTAGGAAACACAATGAAATTTGGTGAGTTGTAAGCTAAGGCTATTTCTCATCTATTACAGTTTCCTGATGCTGTGCTGCTAAAGCAAATGACAGGTAATGTGCTGTATTGGACGGGGTGATTAGATTACCACAAGTCAATTGAAGCAATAAGGTGTGTAGCTGGAACCAAAGGAATTCACTAAGATCCTTTTTTTTTTTTTTTTTTCAATGTTTACTTTTGAGGGAGAGAGAGAGAGAGAAACAGTGTGAGTGAGCAGGGGAGGGGCAGAGAGAGAGAGGGAGACACAGAATCCGAGGCAGGCTCCAGTTTCTGAGCTGTCAGCACAGAGCGTGACACTGGGCTTGAACCCATGAACTGTGAGATCATGACCTGAGATCATGACCTGAGCCAAAGTCGGACACTTAACCAACTGAGTCACCCAGGTGCCCCTTTGCTGGTCTTTGATACACTTGTGTTAAAATGTTTTTAATGTACTTGCATCAAATATAATTTTTCTTATAATTTTAACTCTTGTTTTAATGCTTAGGAGGCCATTTCATCCAATGTTATTTAAATATGCATCTATATTCCTTTTAGTACAGTTATGGTTTTATTTCACAATAAATATTATATCCAATTAAAAAAAACTATATAAAATAAAATAGTAAGGCAGAAGTCTGCTTTTCTTTCTTCATCTTCCAAATGGATCCAGTTACTTATCAAGTATATCAACAATTACCATCTATCAAGGTATTATGTTTTGGTATGTATTCCTTGTTTTTTTCATAGGGTTTTGAAAAATGAGGTACCACAGTAGCTTAAGAAATATTAAAGAAATAAAAAATATTACTCAATGTTTAACCCATTAAGTAGATAGAAGATTGGCCTCCAAAAGCTATATGGTCCATTTCCCTTTTTGAAGCAAGGTAATATATAAATGGTCCAACTCAAATTATTATATATTTATTTAACTTGGCAGTTTTGTTTAAATTTCACCAGGGCAGGCCACTTGGGTTTTCACTTTGCATACCAGATTCATGTATCTCTAGAATGACTGAATAGTCTTATGACCTAAAGAGATAAATATAAGTAGCACATGTTCACTGAAAAATTGAAGAAAACACGTAGTCTATAGATTTGCTTGATTCAAAAGTAAGCTTCAATTGGAATATAAATTAGAACCAAATTATAAAGCAGAGTAGGATACAGAATGGAAACTGACATATTTACTTACATTCTAAATAGCAATTTTATCATACTTTCATCAGCAAGATCTTACTCTTTATAATAAGACAAAGTCTAGGGAGGTGATAGCTGAACTTCTCAATACCATTTCTCTATGCAAACAAATATATGTGAGGCAATAAAAACCTGGGAACCAATCCAGACGGGGTTGAGTGAATTGTAGGAATTACTGTAAATTAAAATTAATTGAGGAGCAATATATGGGTTGAATAATAAGAAAATTGCCTGGGGTACATGTCAGTGATCGTCTGTATGACATAATAACTTCTTTGCTTTATTGACAAATAGTTGACTGATTTTTGTTTTTGATTTTTGTTTTCTTTTTTCTTTTTTGGTTATAAAGTATAGCATTATAAGAAGATTTGTCATCTATCTATAGTATCCCATTTTACAACAAAATGTACTCAGACCCCAAATCTTTCATATTCTAAAAGATGGTTTCAAAGGAGTTGTCTGCTAGCATGCTGGCTGTGTTTTATTCTTTAAGAAGACATTAATATACTCCAAACTTATGCAGATGTAGGTAGAATACATATAAAGAAATTTCACTTGTAGATCACAGGGGTGATTGAAATTTCATCAGCAAAATAAAGTTTTGGGAAAATATTGATTTTACAAAATTATCTGTGAATCCTTTAATATTTGGAAAATAACAAATATGTTAGAATAAATTGATAACCTTTTTCTTTGGGAAATTTTATTCTTTCTTTCTTTCTTTTTTTTTACTTAAAAAATATGGAGTCATACACGGGGCTTGAACTCACCCCCCTGAGATCAAGACCTGAGCTGAAATCAAGAGTTGGACACTCAACCAAAAGAGCCACCCAGGTGTCCCTGGGAAATTTTATTCTTATAGTCTCAGGAAAAGTTGAAAATTTAGGGGAATAAAATTGTCTTCGATTTTTGTAGAAGTATGTAGTAAGGTTTTACTACGATACTATTGTATAGCAAAATCCCCGCTATGGTGGCTTACAGTACTAGACATTTATTTCATATGAATATGAATATGAATTAAACATATTCATAGGTTTACCAGTTGGCTATAATTCATTTATTTTGTCTGAGCTTAAATAGGCTGGGTGACATTATGAACTTTGGATTTAGTTCAGGTCTACTTCCATGAAGTCATTCTAGGATCCAATCTAAGAGAGTAACGGATACATGGGGTGTACTCTTCCACTGTCATACCTCCTGAAGTCTCAGCTCAGAACTGGCACACTGTCACTGCTGTTCACAACAACTGGCCATAGCCAGTTCCATGGTCAAATTCCAAACCCATGAGGAGGAGAAGGCAGTGAGTATTTGATGAACAGTAATCTAAGCTATCACAATATGGACGAGCTAGTTCAAATTCTCTACTGGAGGAAGATAAAATGATAGGTTCTGCTTGAGTGAACAACATTCAATAAGTCTGAGAGGAAATGACACTTTTGGACACTTTGTCTAGTCAAGAACTTAGACTTTGTTTGGGTACAGAAAACAGCATCATACTATAATCTCTTCTTTTGCCCAAAGGTCTTGGAAATTTAAAGTGAATTTATTATCGCAGAATCAGAGCCAAAATAATGTACAATGTTCTTAATTAAATGGTTTGGCAAACTTTTCATTGTCAAAATGCAAAAGGAATAAAATTGCAGGGGCTATCATACATTCTCTATTTATCTATCTAAAATTCTTTTGCATCAAATTATCTTCCCCAAAATAAGGAAAATGCCATCTATATTATATTTGTTAATTCACATGTACTTAACTACATAACCTCTCTGGTTTATAAATGCAGCAATGTAACATATTTTTATTTCTCATTGGAGATCAAATGTTTGACCCTTCTGCATCCTCCAAGTACAAACAGTGTTTTTCCCTGGCAATTGAACGAGGTGGTCTAACATGATTCAAGGTAAAATGATGACTGCAAACACAGAACAACAATGTTAAAGTTGTTTACTAACTTCTATATTCATAATTCTTTACCTCCTCCCCCAAATCATTAAAATATCATTTCCTATTTGGTAAAATGTTAACCCACTTTCTATACCATGCTACTTGATTTGATACAAGTCTTGCTGAATGGGTTTTATACTCATTCCAACTTCAATATCCAGCTAATATTCCACTTTCTCCATGAAGGTTTTTCCAGATACAATGACCTACATTGATCTTACCTGCCTCGGACATCTTTCATTTTTTTGTAAATATTAAGTGTTATTGTTGTCTGAAGCTCATGTGCATATGTGTTATTCTGTCAAGTAAAAAGACTTTCGTCACCTAGAGCTGTGTAACAAATTCCAAACTTACTGGTAAAAACAGTGACAATTATGTATTATTCTTATCTCTGATTCCGGAGTGACTGGTCTTAGCTAGGCAGTTGACCCATAGGATTTGTTATGTAGTTGCAATCTGACAGCACCTGGGGACTGAAGTCATCTCAAGGGCCACCTCAGTTAAGTGTCTGGCAATTGATGCTTTCTGTGAGCTAGGATCTTACTGGGAGTTCTCAGCCAGAACTCCTATACATGGTTTCCTCATGTGCCTAGGACTTGACACAGCATGGCAGCCGGATTCCAAAGGTGGAGGTCTCATGAGAGAGAAAGGCAGATGGGGGATGCCTGGGTGGCTCAGTCGGATAAGCGTACTACTTTTGATTTCAGTTCAGGTCATGATCTCATGGTTGGTGAGATCAAGCCCCGTGTCATACTCCAAGCTGGCAGTGGAAAGCCTGCTTGGGATTCTCTCTCTCTCTCTCTCTCTCTCCCTCTTGCTCTTTCTCTGCTGCTCTCCCATTCATGCTGCCTACCTCTAAATATATAAATAAATAAGCTTCAAAAAAAAACAAGGCAGATGGAAGCTGTGTTACATTTCTGAACTAGTCTCCGAAGTCACACACCTAGATCTCATTTTAAAATGACATCTACCGGGGCGCCTGGGTGGCGCAGTCGGTTAAGCGTCCGACTTCAGCCAGGTCACGATCTCGCGGTCCGTGAGTTCGAGCCCCGCGTCGGGCTCTGGACTGATGGCTCAGAGCCTGGAGCCTGTTTCCGATTCTGTGTCTCCCTCTCTCTCTGCCCCTCCCCCGTTCATGCTCTGTCTCTCTCTGTCCCAAAAATAAATAAACGTTGAAAAAAAAATTTTTTTTTAAATGACATCTACCTGCACTAGATTCCACATTCCACTCCATGTCCCGTTATCAAAAAGGGCTAGGCAAATAAAGATTTTTTTTATTTAATAGACAATGAAGCCAATGTTTTGATTCCTGTTAATTATAGTTGCCTCAGGCCTATGTTACTTTCAGTATCTATAGTGTTCCATAGTTAACTTTTTGATTAATAAAGCTATATTATAAAATGAAACTTAACTGGGTATTTTACTCTATCTTGATTTAATAACTTAAAAAAAAAAGAAGTTGAAAAAGCAGAGTTAAATTCCATTATGAAGCAGATACCAGGCACACAATGAACAAGGTTGTATAGAATTTGTCAGGATATAACAGAAATCTGTCTTCTGAATTATGCCTAGGGATAAAATTTCATATTCAGAATAATCATGTTCGCCAGAAAAAACTAAGGACTTATTTTTATTTGATTGCCGTTCAACTTGTTCATTGGTTTTCAAATATAAGTACACTTAGTTTAGATCACTTATCGATACAATATACTTTCCATCATGCTTGAAGTCCTACTTACACTTGTGTGCACTGTTCACATCCCTAGGGTCCTGGTTAAGAGAGTGAGTGGAGACTGAAGTTCAGTCTGTGCTGTTTGCCAAGTCATACACCTTTGGCACCAAGATGCACTGAATACACATGGGAGGTGCTCTTTTGAATTAGCATAAAAATGATGCCATGTGGGCTTCAGCATCCCTGATTATGAGACATGATGTTATAGGAATTCCCTTCAGAGAAACGGTGTAATAGAAAAGTTACTACTATCTCGGCATGAAAAACAGATGCAGTTTGAATCTTGGCTCTGCCGCTTAAGTACGGCGACTTTGAGAAAGTGATACACCTCTGTGAACTTCCGTTTCTTCACATATAAAATGGAAATCTCAATTCCTGTCTTTCAGACTTGATATGACACATAGAGCTAATAATACACAAGGAGCATGAAACACAGTGTCTAATAGAGCAGGAATTACTTAAATAGCATCCATAATAAATTCTAAGAGAAGCGTTGTCATAAACTTTTAATCCTTGGTTCTGGGTTTGTTTTTGATAGATACAGAGCTTTGCAATTCTATTTTTGGTACATACTTATATAACTCACTGGTTAAAGCCACAGAAGGAAGAATAAAGGAAAGCAATTTGTTATAATTCCGTTCAGGAAAAACACTCCTAAGTGAAATACCCCTAAGTGTTTATGTAAGAATTAGTTTGGACTTCCAAAATTTTCAAGTTTGGAAAATTAGTTCTCAAAATCTAGCCTGGCACAGCAGGAACTGGCTTTGTAAAATCACATCCTGTGATATCTTCTTTTAGGTAAGAGCTGTCACCCACTGACAGGATCCAGTTAGGTCCTGGCTCTGCCCCAACTCTTTTCTAGCCACACCCTGCTACAAATGCAGCAGGTTCATCAGAACTGATAAGATTCAAGGTTAAAAATAAAGATAGACTTCATAAACAGCATATATAAGATGTATGCTTGTATTGCATACAGGTAAAAAAATTAAGAAACCCAAATATGTCTTTAGAATATAAATCTTACTGGATCATTGCCTCCTTAGATGGTGTACTTCTAATTATCCCTATTGTCTTAAATCTTAAATAATTAATTAGAACTGTTTCACAGTGGAAAATGACACCGCTACCTAAACATGAGGTGATTTAAAGTATTCCTCAGGCAAATTGCAAGTATGTTTCATAGATGACTACAATTTTAATAGCTGCACAGTGTAACCCCCCCAAATTTAAAGTCCTTACCAAAGCCTACAAGACGCTGCCTTATCTCTCCTAGTTCATCTTGTATTATTTCCCTTGCTCATTATGCTCTAATCGTGCCAATGTTTCAGATCTTCAAAAATATTCAGCCTTAGAACCTTTTTACAAACTGTTCCCTCCTTCACTAATGCTCTTCCTCCTATACTTTGTACATATCATATCTCAGCTTAAATTTCCATTCATGAAGACACCTTCCCTGACCATCCAGTGGATTAATTATCTCATAACTCTCATTGCAAATATAAATCACTTATTTATTTTTTTGAAGAAGATACAATGCTCTGAAGAGCTTCAATATTTCCAAATTAATACAAACGAGGGTCTGGAGAAAAATCTTTGTAAATAAATTTGGCATTCATATGGAAAAAGCATGAAATACAATTAAAAAATAATGAAGCATGAGCTCATAAAACAAAGTAATAAACACCACATAACCAATTATGTATATACATAATTTCCCTTTGTATCATTGTTTAACATAATAAAAAATAAAAGTTTACTTAAATGGATATTTCATCTGTAAAATATTTAAAGCTAAGAATCATGCTGTGCTGTTAAGAACAGATGCAGTTTTGGGTTTATTACCAAATAGAGTTGTTCAGGTTATACCTATAATTGAAAGTCAACACTATAACCATTACACCTCATAGAATTCTGTAGCAAAGGGTGGGGGCAGGGGTGACAAAAATTTAATAGGAAACATGTTTAAAAGAATGGAATTACAGGTGATTTTCCATTTTTTAAAGTTTAGTTATTTTGAGAGAGCATGCATGAGCAGGGGGAGGGGCAGAGAGAGAGGAGAGAGAATCCCAAGCAGGTTCAGCACTGTCAGCACAGAGCCCAACACGGGGCTCAATCCCATGAACCAAGAGATCATGACCTCAGCTGAAGTCAAGAGTCGAATGCTTTACCGACTGAGCCACCCAGGTGCCTCTGATCCCCGATTTTTCATTTTTTATTGATTTTTGCTTGCTTACATTTTCTAGAATTTTCTACAAATATCGGATAATAGAAGGAGATTAATTCTAGCTACATATTCCTTTGGCATCTCTCTCTGTTTCTTTCTCTCTCTCTCTCTCTCTCTCTCTTTTTTTTTTTTTTTGCTATCATGTTTTTCTGTATAATTCAACCTCTTTAAATGTGTTTTTTCTCAGCAGGCAAGTATACCAAGGCTCAATGTTTACCCTCAGGGATCTCACAATCATATTAAAAACAAAGGTATATAAAGGAATTTTGATGCATGTAATAAATCCAAGGTATATGATACTGAGGCAGCGAGAGAAGGGAGTCTCTCTGGAGAACAGTTCTCAGTTTCTCAGACAACGTTCCCCCTTCTCTGCTTCTTTCCCTACACCGGTGACTGCATATACAGGGAGAAGGGTGGAGATTATGTAACTTTGTCAGGAAGAAAAGTAGGTCTTCTGATCACTGTATTTTGTATACCTATGAGACTTCATATTCCTAGCAGAAGTCAGCAGCTGGTATCACACAAAGACTTTTTCTTTTTCCTACCAATACCTCAACTTTACCACCAACAGACCTCAACTACTTCTTCATTTGGGGGTACAGACTCCTCTGAGTTCCCATTATGGCTCCTCTTGGATTTGCTAAGGTGGATTCTTCTGTAACCTTCAACCCAGTCATCTTACTATTTAATGCACCACCACCACCCACCCCCCCCACCCTTAGCAAGTTCTCCATTAAGATACCAGTTACTTCTGGATCACTGCCACTTATAAACCCTGGGTAGCTGAGAAGGATGAACCTCACAGATCCTGCTTAGTGCTAACACATTTGGTTTAATGAAACAGAACCCCTGATTTGTCAAGGGCAGCTTTTCAAGGAGGCCACTTCTCAGACTGCCAATGACAAGGCAAGAAAACCCTCATTTATCAGCTATGCCTCTTCCTCTTTAGTCTTTACAGTCTATATCATAAGCCTTAACATATGAATATTTCTTTGTTTAATTAAAATAAATTATAGATCACAGTGCTAGTTGAAAAGACATTTAAATGGAAATAATCTTGTCCTTAATATAAACCTTCCTAATTCAAGTACTGAGCTAATTATCATTCTTTTCTGTGAGACAGGAAAAAGAAGGTTGCTATAAAAAATAAACAGTCCAAAAATATGAAGATGAAGAATTGCCTTTATTGTGAAATTATTGAAATATCCATGGCAAACCTGTACAGTTAGTTGACCTGATATTCTGAAGGTCCTTCATGATTCAAATCCATTTTTGCTCTGGCTGCAGTTTACCATGAGTGGGTGGCAATTTTTTTTTTTTTTTGAGAAAAGTTGGCTGACATCTTTACTGGTTGGGGGCCAGGGATGGAGGTTACTCAAGATCTCTTGCTGGGTGGTTGGCTTCCTATCCACCATCAGAGGCTTCTAGCTGTGCAGGATGGCACTGGTTCTGCCTATGCGGCCATGTGCAGATCCGGCGGTATTTGTTCTTATAGATCATGTGCCAGATGCTGCTGAGGGTGGCCTGGGTGTCCTTGTTGATGGCCATGCATAGGAGGCGGTTGGCTTGCCGGCCTCACCTCCTATTTCAGGACCACCGTGACACCTTTGTGATCCTCTGCCGGCTCTGTGCCCACAGTCTTAAGGTGAACCGGCTCCCTAGAGCAGTAATCGGGCCTTCAGATAACTGGATCAGTGCTATACATTTGCTTGTTCCTCTTGATCAGGAAATTGGAGCAGTTCTACATGATCATCCATTGCAAATGTGTGGAGGTGATCAGAGCTTCTCTGGCTGTGGCAGTGGGAGGCGCAACAAGAATACTGATGGGGACATTTATGAGCCTCATGGCTACCTGTAATTTGCAGAACAGGGCCAATAGTCCTAAGAATCTTCTGGTCAGTTAACATTTCAGGAGGGCTGCCAGACAAAATACAGGATGCCCCATTAAATGTGAAATTTCAAATAAATGACAGATAAATTTTGTATTATGAGTTCCAAATATTTCACGGGCATATTTATACTAAGTAGTTATTTGTTGTGTATCTGAAATTTAAATTTAACAGGTGATCCTGTGGTTTTTAAGTGCTAAATCTGGCAACCTATACCTGATTTATTAGCCCTGTCAAGGAAATTGAGCCTGGAGAATTCTAGAGATCTTTCTTTGACAAGGCAGTGTTGCCTGCCTTACTCTCCTCACATTCTACCCCCCAAAATAAGAACATTAGCCTGTTTCCAACCCTCACTCTCCGAGACAGCAGGGGACTGGAAGCAATGACAATATACCCTAATCTAAGTTCCTGCTATGAAAGTTATAGCAGAGTTTTATAGTGTAAACAATGTGATGATCCCAGAAGCATGGAGAACAAAGGTTAGTGCTAAAGAAAAGACTTTATTTAAAATTAAAGTGAAGCATGCTCCATTTCTTTTTATTGTGATTATAGTTCCTTATATAGTCTTTCTTTCAAAAAGAAGAGGGCAAAATTCCCTTCAAGCCACTTAACAGTTTAACATCAAGATATTTTAATCTTCTAAAATGTAATCTTAACTGCAGGACATGTGATAGCCACAAAGCCTGTAAATCATATCTATTTCAGAGAATTGAATTTGCTCATGAAAACTTGGAAAGGGCTCACTAGCCTAGCAGTAATCAAAAGACTACTCCATAAATGAGCTTACCAGCACCCACTTTCCCACATACCTAGTATGACTCCTTTTTGTTCTTTAGGAAGCAAATCTTTTGTCTAACTTTCTGCTTGAAGACCTACTTACAATAGATGATGCTTGAAATCGTATCCAATTCTCATCCATCTTCTCATAGGACTGAGGCTTTTTTTTTTAATTAGGACATTTCCTAAGGATAAGCAAAGGATACCTATGTCATTTCCTGCTTCTCTGTTCTTCCATCTTCCCATAATTCTCAGGAATAGAAATTGGCTTTCCCTTTTAATTCTCCTAAGCCATAATTTCCTTCTATGGGAGAGATAGTCTTGATGTCATAGACAAATGGGTATCTTGTCTACATTGTTGCTCAAACTATGACATGGGTTTTCACTGACTGATCCTAGATATCCTAAAAAGGAAAGGGTAAAAGGAAAAGAATTTGAAAAGTCTATCCAAGGACAAAAATGCCACTACTTATATTTTTAAATATTTTCTACACATTCTTTCCTTAATAAGCCCTAATTCTATAAATCTTCACTTTCTCCAGAAGTAATGGATGTCTCAGGCAGAAAAGGGCAAAGGTTATAAGTTCAGAAAGGCAAGTAAGAAAATCGCATTAATGATTTTAAAATGTCACTGCTGTTATATCATTAAAGAAGAGAAGAATTCTTAAAACATTTAAAAAGCTATTTTTAAAGCTTTAAGGAGACAACAGACTTCCCAACTTTCAGTAGTATACCCATGGACTCCAAGCTTAACTCCCCATCTCCCCCACCTTGAACACTTTCTGGACTTAGAAGTAAATGTGTTCCCAAATTGCCTTTTAGAACTTAACCACTTGTAAGAAGAAGGACTCCTGTGTTCAATAATGTAAGCAATTTTTAAAGCAAACAAAACATATATGCCCCTATTAAGGCTACCTTGAGAATTTGTGGCCTTATTCTGATGAAAAAGAGTCAAAGTTATAACCTACCCAAAAGAAAATTAAACACTCAGAGAAGAAGAAGATAGAAGTAAAAGTTTAACAGCGTTTCACTGAACAGCTGTACCAATTCTGAAACTTTTCTCAATATATTCAAATGAGAACCTCATTAACAAAGCAAAGAATTCTGGGAAGATAAGTAGATCTTAAAACAATTTCGAGAAACAATATACAATTAAGCTGCCATATGTGTTTCTTCTTTATGAGTGATACACAATACATAATGAGGTGAGGGCTGCAAACATTTCACAGACTTTTATTTTTACCATGAACATCTTCCAGACATTTTAAGAGATGTTAAAATTAGTTTGGAAAACTATCTACTTCTCTTTAAAGTTTTAGTTGTTGGCTTTGACAAAGATATTCCTTCATTGCTAGGCATTGAAGCATCTACCATCAGTCATGATGAATTACTACCACATCTGTTGTCCTTTTTTAGGTTCAACAAGCAAAGGAAAAGAGTGACACATTCTAATTGGCCAATCAGGTGATCAGGTTTAACCCAAGTATTTCAAGTTTGTCCCTACATGACTTTTGACTACAAGTACACTTTTGCAAAGAGAGTCATGCTGTGCTTTATCCATTCCACAAGTGTTTCCAGGCATTCATCATTCAATAAATGTATATTAAGTGCTTACTACTGTCAGCCAGGAATTTACACAGACAAGGAATGAAAGAGTAGCATTTTACATTATAGAACAATCCACTGAACAATATCAGAATACACTTCCTTTTTAAACACGTATGGAATGGGCGGCGCCCGGTGGCTCAGTCAGTTAAACGTGGTACTTCGGGTTGGGTCATGGTACAAACAAAACAAAACCCATGGTACATGGGTCGGGTTGGTGAGGCCAGACCCGCATCAGGCTCTGTGCTAACAGCTCAGAGCCTGGAGCCTGTTTCAGGTTCTGTGTCTCCCTCTCTCTCTGCCCCTCCCTTGCTCGTGCTCTCTGTCTCTGTCTCTCTCTCAAAAACAATTAATTAATTTTAAAAAACATGTATGGAAGAAAGAGCAAAAATTCCCTGCTATCATGGAGCTCACAATCCTCTAGGGGGAACAGACAAACTGACAAGTACATAAATTCTCTGGGAAAATTTAGGAAATAACGGAGATAATGGTGGTGGTTGGCATGGTTGGATGCTGAGTGTAATTTAAAATATGATGGAAAAGAAAGGCTGCACTGACAAAATGACTTTTTTCATTGAAGTATATAGTTGACATACTGTATTAATTAGTTATTAGTTATTAGTTATTAGTTGACATACTATATTGTATTAGTTTCAAGTGTACAACATAGTGATTCAACATTTCTATACATTATGAACTGATCACCACTGTAAGTCTAGTTACCATCTGTTAACCATACAAAAACTGGAAGTATGTGAGTGCACATTCCACATAAATATCTAAGGGAAGAACATACCTGACAGACGATACAGAAGGTGCAAAATTTATGAGATGGTGTGCACAAATGTTGGAGCAGATGTAAAAAACAGGAATTATTGTACACTGTGATTATAAGTGTTATAATCACTTTGGCCAAAGTATCATATTTCCTAGTAAAGTTAATACATACCTACTCTGTAACTCAGCAATTTAAAATTTTTTTAATGTTTTATTTATTTTTGAGAGCAAGACACAGCATGAGCGGGGGAGGGGCAGAGAGAGATGGGGGACACACAGAATCCGAAACAGGCTCCAGGCTGTGAGCTGTCAGCACAGACTCTGACGCAGGGCTCGACCTGAGCCGAAGCCGGAGCTTAACCAACTGAGCCACCCAGGCATTCCTGTAACTCAGCAATTCAAATCCAAGATGTAGACAAAGACAAACAAAAATAGAACTAACAAAAAAAATTGTACAATAATGTTCAAACTGGAAAAATACATATGTTCATCCACTGGTGAATAGATAAAAATAGTCTGTGGCATATTCATACAATGAAATACTATACAGCAATAAAAATGAGCAACTACTGATACATACAAAAAACATGAATGAAACTCAAAATCTGTGCTGAGTGAAAGAAGCCTTGTTCAAATTACTCCATTTGTCTGAAGTTCTAGAACAAGAAAAGTAATTTGTGGGGGAGAGAGATGAGATATCGAACAATGATTGTTATTGGAAATTGGGTTAAAAGTTGACTGGGGAAAACATTAAGGAATTTCCGTGATGGTGGTAATATTTTTAACTTGATAGGAGTTTAGGTTATACAATTGTATGCACTGTCAAAACTCATTCAACAGCACATTTATAACTTTTGTATTTCTTTGTAGGAAAATTTTACATCAAAAGAAAAAAAATTAAATGCTAACCAGATACTGACATGAAGTTAATGATATTCATGCTGAAGTGTTTAGGAGTGAAGAGTGCTGGTGTCTGCAGCTTGCTTTAGAATATATGTAAAATAAGATGAATGATGGATGAATAGCCAGATGAACTAAGTATGTGGTATGTATAGAAATGTTAATAGAAGAATCTAACTAGTGGATTCGAGTTTGCAAGGCAAAAATACTTTCAACTTTTATGTAAGTCTGATACTTTCAAAATAAAACACCAGGTGCCTGCGTAGTGCCGAAAGGCTTTTCTTGGTCCGGTATGGCTAGAAGATAGCTTTGCAGAGCCTTCCAGCAGCTCTCTTATAAGACTGCATGTGTGCAGGGGCAGGAAACACAGAAGTTGCTAACCCATAAGGGGATGGGGAAGAAATTCAGGAGTTTGGGTTCAGAAAAAACATCTCAAGACTGCATTCACCCTGCATATCTGTTTAATGAAGCAATGTGGGGCATGGGGTAAGTGGGCTAATTTCAGAACCAATGCCAAGCATTCTTAATAACTAGTCCTGGTTGATACCCTCCAGGTGAAAAATGCTTCAAGGAAGACCAGCTCAGATTTAACAAACACTTTTAGATCTTTTACCATCTCCAATCATTTTCCTAAGACCTATAATACATGCGCTAATGCACTGAATCCCCACAGTAACTGTATACAGTAAGTACAGATATTTACAGGAGGGCAAACTGAGGTAGAGAGAGGTAAAGGAACTTGCCCAAACTCATAAAGCCAGCAAGTAGAAAAGTCAGAAATCAAACACAAGTGGCCTAGCCCCAGAGTCTGAGCCCTTCATTCTAACTCGAAGCTTCCTTGTGTTTGAGATACTCTTAACTGCTAGTCACTGTTTCAGGCCCATTTCATGAGGCTTTTCAAGGAATCTTCACTACAGACCTGCTGAGTTGATATTTTCACCCATATTTTTCAGGGAGAGAAACAAATCTGCTCTAAGTTCTCCAACTGGTAGAACTGGGAATCAAATGCACACCACTCTATTAGTCACTTTATTATTTCATTTCAGTATTATTTCATTTCATTTTATTTATTGCTATTTTTTCTGTCATTCAACAAATATTTAACAGCAACATTCAACAAATATTCAACAAATATTTATGCTACACATATTCTGAGCTGAGGACACCAGGATAAATAAGTCTGATATAGTCTCTGCTCTTGAAGCTCAGAGTCCAACAGAGGAAAGAGATAATATAGAAACAATGGGATAGGGACCTTGGTGGCTCAGTTGGCTGAGTGTGGGACTTCGGCTCAGGTCATGATCACACGGGTGGTGAGATGGTGAGTTCGACCCCCACACTGGGTGAGTTCAAGACCACTTCTGGGGATTCTCTCTCTCTCCCTCTCTCTCTTTCTCTCTCTGCACCTCCTGGGATTCTCTCTATCCCTCTCTCTCTGCCCCTTGCTCACTCTTGCTTGCTCTCTCTTAAAAATTAATTAAATAATTAAATTATAAAAAAAGAAACAAGAGAATTTTGGTACATGATACGTGCTATAAGCAAATGAAGTGGGATTAGGTATTGGGTTTGTATTTGGAGGGTGAACAGCTATAGCTGGGCTGGGTTGGCAAGTCTTCTTGGGAGCAATTACTTTAAAACTAAGGCCTGAGAGATGAAAAGGAACTAGGTGATGCGAAGAAAGAAGGGGAAGTGTTCCAGGCAGAGAGACCAGGGAGGATAATGTGTGGAAACAGGAAAGAGTGTGCTCAAATAATGGGAGGAAGTGCAGGGTGGTTGGAGCAAGTGTATGAGGATGAGGTCAGAGAGACAGGCAAAAGTCACCTCAGGTAGACATTTTACAGGTAAGTGTTTTGTGTTTTTTTATGAAGTATCTTTTCAGTCATTTGCTGATATTTTAATTTGCATTGTTTGCCTTTTTATTACTGAATTGTAGAGTTTCCTTTCACATTCTGCAAGGTTTTTTTTTTTTTTTAATGTTTATTTTTGACAGAGAGAGAGAGAGACAGAGCATGAGCAGGGGAGGGGCAGAGAGAGAGAGAGAAACATAGAATCCCAAGCAGGCTCCAGGCTCTGAGCTGTCAGCACAGAGCCCGACGCAGGGCTTGAACTCACAGACCGCGAGATCATGACCTGAGCGGAAGTCGGACGCTCAACCGACTGATGCGCTCAACCGCCCCTACATTCTGCAAGTTTTTTGTCTAAGATGTAAATTGTGGAGTTTTTCTTCCAGTCTATTGTTTGTTTATTCAGTTCCTTAATGGTGTCTTTTGAAGAACAAATGCTTTTAGTCTTAAATCTATTTATCAGTTTCTTCCTTTATTTTGGATCCTGGCAAAAAAATATATTTACCTAACCCAACGTTTTAAGGCTACACTCTTATATTTTATTCTATATCATTTAGAGCTTTAGTTTTTTCTTTTGGTCTATGATCCAACTTGAATTAATTTTTATTTAAAGAGAGGTAGAGATCAAAGTTCTTTTTATTTATTTTTTGCAATATGGTTATCCAGATGCTTCAGCGTCCTTTGTTGAAAATATTTTTTATTTCTTTTTTTCCAAATATAGATATTCTTCAGGTATTGGCCCTAAGCCCTCTTTTACTACACTCTCTTCTTAGATGGTTTTGCTTTCTCATGACTTCCAATAAAATCAAAATATTGATGATGCCCACATGGATATCTGCATTTGAACACTCTCGCCTTGGTCTCCAGATAATTCAATTCAGCGGTCTATTTGATATTGCCTATTGAGTGTTTAGAAGTCATCTTAAATTTAACATAGCTAATATCAGTCTAAAAGTCCACAATTACAGAACAGCTCCGTTAATATGAGTTTTCTAGAAATACTACCACTATGCTTTCAGAAACCTAGGAATCATGCTTAATTCATTTTTCCCTTTATACTTCTCAGCCAATAGTGGTAAAACTTGCAAACTCTTTCTCTAAAATCATCTGAAATGCAACAACATTTTAAGATCTGCTCTGCCATCACTTCCATATCTACCCACGATTACCTCTCACCTAGACCACTGCAGCCACCTATGAACCGTTTTCTTCATCACTTTTGCACCACCCTCCAATTCGTTGCTCTCAAAGCTGCAAAAGTGATCGTTTTCAAAGATTGTATTATGTAACTCCCCTGCCTAAAATTCTTCAATAACTTTTACTCGATGTACTAAAAAAATATGTATTAACCATCTATTGTTTGAACCAAGCATTGTTCAAAGTATTGGGAATATAATGATAATTACAAAAATATATGGTTCCTAACTTCATTAAATTTACATTTATCCAATATTCACACACACACACACACACACACACACCTATAAAATGTTAATGGGCAAATATCCAGAAGAGTAATGAACAGTGCTATGAATGTCTTCAAATAGGAAATTTATATGGTTCGAAAATAAAACATGGATTGTACTAATCCTTTAGCACAAGTTCTCTAAAAAAGAGAGACCCAGGCAGAAAATTAGGCATGTAAATATGCAGACTTAAAGTATGATAAGGCATGACAGGCACACAGAGTTGGAAAGGCAGACGACCAAAACCAGAAAGAACAAGATGAATTTTGGGAAAAAGGCATAAGCCAAACTTGCAGGCCTTCTTAAGAGGTATTTTTCTCTTCCTTAAAATAACAGAGAACAATTTGGAGGTGCCTGGATGGCTCAGTCAGTTAAGCGTCCAACTTTTACTCAGGTCATGACCTTGCAGTTTGTGAGTTTGAACCCCATGTCGGGCTCTGTGCTGACAGCTCCAAGCCTGGAGCCTGCTTCGGATTCTGTGTGTCTCTCTCTCTGTCCCTCCCACACTCACACTCTGTCTGTCTCTCTGTCTCTAAAAAATAAATAAACGCTTAAAAAAGATTAAAAATAACAGAGAACAGTCTGAGAAAGATCACTGTGACTGCAGTGTAGAGAATATATTGAGAAGGGAACAGAGTAGATGCCGACAGACCATTGGAAGGTTTTAGCAATCATCTAGAAAAAGTAGGATGGTAGGGCCTTCCTACTTCAGGACCCCTTACTCGTTCTGCCTGGAATGATCACCTCCATTGCTCCTGGATTGAAGGTCCCAGGTCCACTTGTCAGCTCCCAGATTAAACGTGTCCTCTTAAATGGAGGCCTTCCCTTACCACTAAGAAAATAAAATGTTTCTTGCTCATTCCATTATTTTCTATCATCACCCTATTTTGTTTCCTTTTCAGCGCTTCCTATTTTGCAATTTTCACTTCTTGTTTATTTGTTTATTTCTATCTCCAACATTAGAATAGATGCACCAGAAGAGTAGGGATCATGTCTTGTCTTTTTTTGCCACCTTATAAATCGTCAGCACATGTCACAGCAGCTGCCTTATGGTTATACCCAAAAATGTTAATGAAATAAAATACTTGGCTTCAACATATTAGCTTTCCTCTTTCCATAACATATAAGCCACCTTAGCCCAAGCATGCTCAATTACACCTTTCAAGAACTGTTCTATTTCTATGTGTCATATGCTGGGCAAGGTGTTAAGGATAGAATAATTACTTCCCAGACTGTGTGCTATCAATCAGTGGTTTAGAGCAAGGGTTCTGGAACCAAGCAGCTGGAATTTGAACTTCAGTTTTTCTGCTTCCCAGCTGTGTGATGTTGGAACATTTACTTATCATCTCTGGACCTCAGTTTCCTCATCTCTCAAATGGGGATATTAAGAGCTCCTTACAACATTGTATGACTACTAAAGGCCACCATGATTTGTAGCTATTATTCATCCCAGTGGGCAAAGCAGAGATTTAAATAAAATTAATAGTGTATTACAAATGTGATATGTGTCCAAAGGGGGACTTACAGGATATTTGTGAGTATATAAAAGACTGCCACACTTATTATACAACAAACATTCCTGTTAATTAAAGTAAGCAAAAAATTGACCTCATTTCATATCCAGATTCATAGTGTCAACGCATGTTAAGTAGTTGAGTTGAAAAAAGCTCTGAAGCCTGCTGGCACAAAAACATAGCAGTTGCTGAGTATATGGATATGTGTGTGTGGTCATCTCATGTATCAGATTTCACATACATCTGCTCTATAATTTAATCTACTGGCAAATACCACTGTGTATCGAACTACTCAAAAGCTACTGGCTTAAAAGAGCAGTCATTAATTCTCATTTATCCTGGGTCCACTGGGTTGGCTGATCTAGGCTGGGCTTAGTGGGGATAGCTCTGTACTTCATGCTTCTCTTTCTCCTCTGAGATCCAACAGTCTCATGAAAGTTTTTCTCATGACAAGAGCACAAGTGAGATCACACAAACAGAAGCCCACATGAACTCTTTTTAAAAAAATTTTTTAATGTTTACTTATTTTTGAGAGAGAGAGAGAGAGGGAGACAGAGTGCAAGCAATGGAGGGGCAGAGAGAGAGAGGGAGGTAGAATCTGAAGCAGGCTCCAGTTCTGAGCTCTCAGTACTAATGCGGGGCCTGAACTCACAAACTGTGAGATCATGACCTGAGCAGAAGTCAGAAGCTTCACCAACTGAGCCACCCAGATGCCCCAGAAGCCCACATGAACTCTTGAGGCCTAGGCTCTGAAGTAACAAACTGTTACTTTTGGCTTATCATATTGAAAGAAAGTCAATCATACGGCTACACTCACCGTTCATGGGTAGGGAAATAAACTTACGGTTTATTTTTATGATAAGGACCACAAAGTATATGGCAAAGGACATGGACACAGGAGGGATAAAACATTGGGGCATGGATATAGGGGAAGCATGAAGAATAATTCAATTTACCAAATCTCCTCAGTTTGTTCCTCATTTTCCTGTATAGAGGTAGGGATGCTGAATGTCTATTTGACAATGATTTAGGACAACAATATAGGACAACATATACCACTCTCTGGTGTGAGACTTTACATGTAATCATAAGTGGATTTTTAGCTGAAATAGACAAATAGGAGAAATGAAAATATAGAGCAATATTTTTTTCTTTGAAACTTTAAGGTAAATACTACTCCTTATAGCAATTATTTTGTAGGTACATGACAGAATAAAGAAATGAAGCACCTTCTGTAACTTACGATTACAGCTGCGATTCCTTTTATAAAATGTTCCCTTATTGTATAGGATATTTTTAGTAAGATAATGCTATTTTTCATTTTTTTTTCTTACCTCTATTCAAGCTCTATTTCTTAAGGAATTACTTTGGACAGCCAAGTATCTTATAGTTTGATGGTGCCCTGGCAGACCTTTCCTTACATGAAAGACACACTTTTTTTTTTTTTTAAATAGTTTTATTCTGTATTCTGTAATTGCCTCGATTTGAGGCTCATTTTTCTCAGGCTGTGTAAAGAAATCTAATCAAGTTTAGAAACTGAATTGTGTGCTCTAGCTTCAATCTTAAAATAGGCATTTTCCTGTTCTTTTCATTAGAGAAGTCCTATTTTTGGTCACTAATTTTTCCTACTTTCTCTATTTCTTTTAAGTTTTCTAAGACCACTGTATAGGATAGTACTTAGTATGTGAATTTACCAAAGTAAGGTTATTCTAATATCCTCCTTTCACTAGGAACAAATGCTTTATGTAACATGTCAAAGGGAAAGGAAAACTTCTATATGAGATTTTAATTTTGTTGCAACGTCCCATTGTTCAAAAAAATTGCTTGCTGTAGGATAGAGTAGTAAGTTTTAAATGTTCAAGATTTTCTCTTATTCCTCTCTTGTTTTACAAAACGTTTTATTCTGAGGTACTTTAGCACTTGGTATAACCAAACTATATGGGTATGAATCATAAGATTACAGTTAAAAAAGGGAGTTAAGAGTTCACACAGGCTACTTTTTTTCTTAAGATGGAACTGAGTTGAGGGGAGAGAAGATCAAATTTATCAAAAAAAAGACTTAGAGCTGTGGCCTTACCACAGTCATAGGTAAAAATACTGTCTCTGCCACTCAGAAACCATGTGACTTGGAACAAATAGCATAGCTCATCCAAGCCTCAGTTTCCTTATTTATAAAGTAGGGATTATAACATCTCCCTTGAAGTGTAATTGTGGGAACTGAATGAGAAAACATATTCAAAGAGTCTTGGCTGCAGTAGATAGTCCTTAAAGTCATATAGCTAGTTAGTTTCCGATATGAGAAATCAGAAGTTACTTCCTTCCAGTCAAGTAAGCTTTACCCATGCCATTTATGCTCACCCTGTTCAAGGAATGCACAATTGATTGGTAATATAGGAGTCGCATGCAGATCTCTTAAACCATCATTTACACAGATTGTACAGAATAAGAGATTAAAGAGAGATTTGCCAATGCATGTGAAAATGAGCTGAATCACCAGTGCCAACAACATAGACATTCTTGGTGTCTGAAAAAGACTGTAAGTGAGCATATTCACATCTCTTTCTCTACCTCTCTCTCTCTCTCTCTCTTTCATAAGATATATATTATCACAGTATATCATATTTCAACATGTCAGGATCGGATGAAAAGAAATTAAATGAAAGCCAAAAAAGGAAAAATCCAGGAGTTTTTTTTCTCTTGCATTCACTTACAGATCTAGAATTTTTCCAATTCAGAGTGTTCTGACATCCTAGTAATAACTGTAATATCCTGTTAAAGCAAATGCCTTTCAGACTTGACTCTGTTGAAGACCTAACCAAAATGAGGTATTCCTTGGTGATAAGTGAATTTCTGCTGAGCATTTGAAAGAGAGGTTCACTTCTGTCTTTCATTAGTTTTTTTTTTTTTTTTTTTTAATTTTTTTTTTCAACGTTTTATTTATTTTTGGGACAGAGAGAGACAGAGCATGAACGGGGGAGGGGCAGAGAGAGAGGGAGACACAGAATCGGAAACAGGCTCCAGGCTCTGAGCCATCAGCCCAGAGCCCGACGCGGGGCTCGAACTCACGGACCGCGAGATCGTGACCTGGCTGAAATCGGACGCTTAACCGACTGCGCCACCCAGGCGCCCCTGTCTTTCATTAGTTTTGATGCAACAGAAACCATACCCAAACTCATTCATATGTAGCACCTGCCAGTTTTCTTTGGCCTGATACATTTCATCACATATTGGAAAGTGCTTTCACCACTATATTATTGCACCACCACTTTTAAGGTGAGGCCCTATTTATAGGAGTATTTATTAAGCACTTACTCTATACCTTGCCCTCTGCTAGGAACTTTTCTGCGTTATCTTACTTAATCCTCACTACACAGAAGAGTTAAGCATTATGATGTTCATTTTACAGAAAAGCCGATTTTAAAGAGCTCTAATAGTTTACTCTAGTTGATAGAAGTTGTAAGGAGCTAAACTAGGAGGTGAATTGGACTTCATCAGATGCCAAAATCCATGCTCAGGGTTTAAGTTCCTGAAAAAAAAAAATGTTATCATTTAATACTTGCCTATAGGCTGCCAAACATTAGGATAGCAATTCAACAGTCTAAGCTTCATTTAATGGGACGGTCCACACTCCATGACAATTTGCAAACTGAAATATCCCTAGTGATTAGACAAATCATGGTCCTTATTATCTACCAATATATGTCTTGTTAAACTCTATTCACAAAGAGATTTAATTGCAAATCAATGTAATTCAGTTGTTTTCTAATCTGTAGTCATTTTAGGAATTTATTTTTAAATATTTATGCATAAGCACTTATGTAATTTTTACAAATTCACAAAATAACATATCTTGAATGCCTTATATTATCTTTCTTTTCATTTTCTACTTATTTACACTTTTCTTCCCTCATCCCTCATTAGCTCGCTACCCCACCTCATCCCCAAATACCACTAAGCTCATATATCCTATTTTTTCCCTGAAGATATATGTATGTATAATATCTGTGTATCTATACACACACAAAACTCTAAAAATATTCTCTCACACATGCACACAAAATATACAATCAACTTAATCAACCATATATATACATGCATATGCATGGACAAGTTTTATTGTCATTGTTTATAAGAAATGGTATCACACTATGTGCATTTTTCTGCATATTGATTTTCACTGTCATAAATATTTTTTTTAAATTCCTACAGTAAATCACCATTGCTGTAATTCATTCTTTTCATTATTGATTTAATATCCTATCATGTAGATATACCATAATGTATTCAATAATTTCTATATTTGACGAACAATACTTTGTTTCCACATTTTTGTCATTGGAAAAAGTCATTGGAAATGTTTAAATAATTATCATTGTGCCTATGACCTTAAACACTAGTAGTTTTCTTTCCATGGGCTGGGTTGTCAAAAGGGAAATTAATAGATTAAAAGGTATGTATTTTTGAATTTGAATAAATCTTTCCTGATAACACCCTCAAAATGAACAATTTGCAATCTCATCAGCCAAATATAAGAACATACATTTTTCCCAACTTGCTACCAAGAGTACTCCTTTTTCTTTATTTTCATCAACATGTGTGTTGATGGATATAAGGTGGCAGGCAATAATACATCCATTTATATTTTTCAGACAGTTGACTAGAGAGAGGATTTCATTTGTATCTTGGTCACTTACTCTTTTCCAAATTGTCTCAACTCTTCCCCCCTCCTCACATTTTTCTACTGGATATTTCATTCTGTCTTCAAAATTTATAAATGCTTTAGGCATCATACACTATTTAATGAAATTGGAACTTGTTTTTGAATATGTTATTTTATTAGTTTTGTATTAAATTCTCACATATATAGACTGGGATCTATATTTGAACACTGCTGGACTCCACTGAATAATGTATCTATTGCTAATTTACTTCCACACCACATTACTTTTTTAACGTAGCTTTATATTATATGCTAATATCTAGTTTTAAAAATATATTGTTACTTTTTCCTTCCCATCAAATATTAGGTATTCATTCCTTCTTATAACTTTTAAAATAAATTTTCCAGTTAGGAAAATTATTTTATTTTTTTTGCATTTATTCCAATCAATGTCAAATAATTGTGATTCTGACATCTTGACCCAATTTCTGATTTTAACTGAAGTGAAGCTAGAGTCTCATATTTGAGATAGTATTTGTTCCTATTCTTGGTAAACAGTATTTCTCACAGTTAAATAGGTTCAACTTTTCCATTGTGCTTTTTATTTTTTTAATAAGAAATATGTTGCTGAATTTTATCAAATGACTTTTCAACATCGATGTTTTTATGCTGTGCTTTTTTTCACATTGCAGGAATGTCTGGAGATTTTACTTTCTTAATGAGGTACCTAGTGGGTAAATCAAATACATTTTTCAAGTGGGAAAATAAACAATGGCATTTTTAAGCATTAAGTAACTTTTTATGAAGAGTGATCCTATCCTCTTTTGCAATAGAGACAGCAACTAGGCAACTTGGGAACACAATGCTTTCATTTTTGGCAATTAATACTCAAAAAGCTAATACTCGGCTGGGATTCTTTTGGCTTCACCCTGCGCCAAGGGGAATTAGTCACTCTTGCAAAGTCCTTGTTCTTATTTCTATCATAGTTTTAGTACAATATATTTTAAGTATATGTTAGTATATTTGCATCTCACAGTAAAACTTGCTCTTTCCTTTTCCATATATCTATGCCGTAGCACAATGCCAAGCACATTACAGCTGCTCAATAAATAGCTGTTGGCTAATAGAACTTTTAATGTATTTATTCCTTGCCTCTAGAATGGCAGAATGGAAAGGAAATGCTGAATAAGCTTAGGTGCATCTTTTGATGATTGCCTTCTTAAAAGTTAAGTCTTTTCTAAGAGACTTTAGAAGTTAACTCACTCTCTAAGGAATTAAGCATGTTGTTCTGGTGACAAGGAAAAATTTGCTGTAATTCTGGCTGAGCCATAATGAATTCTGTACCATCTGTTAAGGATTAAAAAGAAATAGAAAAGCAAGGGATGGTAAGTGTACTTAGATCACAGATCTAATCAATTGCATGTTCAGTTTACTTAAAACGTCTCTAAATAAGAAGTTTTAACTGTGGCTTTATATTTAGTATTGTAGAAAATTAATCAAAACCTCAGAAATCTCTCTCAGTAAGTAGTACTCAATGTCACCTAATCAAAGAAGGCAGGGCTTAGGACAGAGTCTTGTAGGAAGTTAAGATTAGGTGAACCAAGTCACAAAAGAGCCATTGTTAACAGGAATCTAAACAGTCAGTCTGGTGGTTTGGTATCAATCACTGGAATCTTTTCATTGACTCGCAGGTTGTATCTTCTGTATAAATGAAATGAGAATCTGTACAATTTAGATATTTCCTAGAATTTTACCCCAATCCTTTATTGGTTCTTTTTTTTTTAATTGGATTCTGTAAGTTCCACTACTATAAATCAAAATTTAATTTAGAATGTACTTCCGAGTCATCTATGCAACTCACAAATTTAGATATTAATAAAATCATAAAATTTATTTCTACCATGCAAGGCTGAATATTTTACCTAGTTTGCCAATTGCACCCCACACATCCCAATGGCTTTGTCCTTTAGAAGCTTAAAATCATTGGAGAAACACACACACACACACACACACACACACACACACACACAGAGTCAGTAAGGTTTTTTATTCTAAAGATTAAGTTTTTTTCTTCTATTTTTGATATCTTTTTGAGATAGGGTAAAGGCAATTTAAGTATTCCTATGTTTGTGGCAGATAATCTAAACAAAAAGTTTAATTGCCTGAACAGATACTTGCATTCCTAAGCTATGTCCTTTCTTCGAACACCCACAATATCACAATCATCTTTACTCCAAATTAACAGAAATCACCCACCCATCCATTTATTCATTCATTCATATATTTATAAATTGGTTTATTCAATAATTATTTCAGAGTAACTATTACATACCAGGAATTATTTGAAAAACTAGAAACATAATGATAAATAAACAAGTCTCAACCACGAAGTATTTACATTCTAGAGGAAGGAAGGCTGTTTGAATATTTTTAATTAAATATATATACCAATGCTCAAAACTAAGATAGAAGTTGATGTTCACGAGAGCAGTCACATGGTGACCAGTGACAAAACAGACATCCATAGTACTGCATCTCTGGAGACAAGTTGTGGATCAGGGTCCAAAAGCACTTTACAGGAAGAACCAAAGAACAAAGAAAACTGATTTATTTTGGCAACTGAATACTTGTTGAGCTTTCATTGCAGTTCTGTTCTGAATCCCTACACCTTCCTATATATGAGGCAGTTGAGGGAGTGGTGATGTTTTGAACAGACTGGCATAAAGTTGATGCCTGATAAGGGGGCTCCTGGGTGGCTCAGTTGGTTAAGCACCCAACTTTGGCTCAGGTCATGATCTTATGGTTCCTGAGTTCAAGCCCTGTGTCAGGCTCTGTGCTGACAGCTGAGCCCGGAGCCTAATTCAGATTCTGCATCTGTCCCCCTCTTCCTCTTCCCCTCCCCCACTCGTGCTCTCTCTCTCTCTCTCTCTCTCTCTCTCTCTCTCTCTGTATCTCTCTCAAAAGTAAACAAATATTAAAAAAATGTATTTTTGAAAGAAAGTTAATGCCTGATCTTGGAGCAGATTAAAAGCCCTGTTGATGACAATCCATTTCAAATCAAGGAAAGAAAAAGAGAAATCTAATCTAAGCATTTTTCCAACTAAGCTTTCCTACACTTCAGGTGTCTTTAATTTATTCAAAGTGAGCAAGTTTCCTGCCTTTTGAAAAGTCTGGTATTTATTGTATTATTTTTCTGTTAACAGGAGAGTTTGGATGTACTTGTGTGTGATTTTCCTGCTATAGGTGGACAATTCAGATACAAATGTCTTCCATCATACTGCAGCTAAATGCTTGATTTATTTTCTTGCTACAGAAAAGATCATTTACTAGCAGCATTAGCTAAGAAACCTGGATGTATAGTGACAGACCTGCCATAGGCTGGTAAGGAGAGTACACCAAAGAAGTCTATCAGAGACCTACCCAGCAGTGGTGGAGGGGATAACAAATCTATTTCCACCATCTGACTTTAATGACTTTGATTTGATCTTAATACTCACCTGCTTGTATGGGAAATGGAAAATGAAACATATTATAGATTTAGCATAATTAAATCCTTTCATCGATGTATTATAACTACGTTCTCAATCTGCTGGGTTGCAACCATAGTATTTATTTAAATATTCCTTAAAATAATGTCTCCTGATTTTAAATATTAGCTTAAATCTCAAGCTTAGCAAATCATGTGGTTCCTCTTTACAAATATACTATTGCACTCCAAGCACAGAAAGGTATCAATTTTACATAAAGCTTGGTATCAGATATACTGACAATCAGATTGAATGCCTTAAAAAAACTGGGTGTTATAATTACATAAAAGAATGTCATAGAGTACATTCTATTTTCACCCAAAATCTAATGAACATATATCCATTGACCACACACTACTTGAAAAACCAGATGCCATAGTTGTACAAATATATGGATCAGACACATCCAACTTTGAAGTTGCTTAAGATCTAATGATGGAAATTTGATGTAAACATATGAAAAGTTGGATTACAACTTAGTAGATTCAATATTACAGGCCAATTCTCGACTGGTTACTGAAAAACCAAACCCTTAGTTCCTTTGTAGGGGCTTACTAGCATTATGGAAGTTTTATTGAACTTCCTTAATATGTCTCCTTATAGGGCCATGTTGGTAAGGTTTCCAAAGGAAAGCACTGCTAATTCTATGAGACAGCCTAAGAGAATGTCATTTGTGTAACTGTCTCCAAGCACTGAGCACAGATAGAAGATGACAGATTTCCATTGCTAACAGCTGTTGAAGCTCTGGCTGCAGTCCCTGGTTGGGCATCTCCTCCCAACTGCAATTATATTATATCTTCTTTTACTGTAGCAGGTGCTGCAGCATGTGGGGCAATTTGGTATTGTTGACAGATCTGATCCCATTTGCTGGCAAGGTAAGTTTGTTTTCCCAATTCTTTGAGTCAGCTAACTCATTAGGGGCTTCCTAGAAGCAGCTAAAGATGAAATGATCCTCTTGAAGTTGTCTCTTATGCTCAGTACTCATTGGAGACTTGAAACTAGCTTACAAAAAACTATAAACTGCCTTCCATATGGAAGAATGGGAAGTGGCAGAGAAGAGCACCCCCATTAACATAGTCTGCAGAAATGTGTTACACAGGAGATTTGGGCTCCCTGCTAGGTGAACTTTGATTCAGAAGAACATGGCTTGAATATACTCTCGTGGAGCTAAAGAGGGTATACTACAAGTCCTTGTATAAACAGTAGCAGGAATACTAGTCAATTATATTTCTCGGAATTTCTCTGTATGCTTTGGCACTCTCTATATTTTCACATTAGTGATATCACAGGTATCAAAAGATTATTATTTAATGTTTATTTACTTATTTTGAGAGAAAGAACAACTTGGGAGGGGCAGAGAGAGGGAGAGAGAAAGAATCCCAAGCAGGCTCTGGGCTGACAGCGTGGAGCCTGATGGGAGGCTTGAACTCACGAACCATGAGATCATGACCTGAGCCAAAATCGAGTCAGAGGCTCAACCAACTGAGCCACCCAGGCACCTCCAAAGGTAATTATTTTCAGCTTTAGCAACGATGGGCTTAATGCAGCTTTTAACAATTACTGAATTCCTGCCTTTGGATCTACACTTTGTCCATAGCTAACATTTTCTTTAAACTGTTAAATAACTCAGCTGGAGGATATCTCTGAGATGCTGGCTAAAGTCATAAAAACAAAAACAGAAAAACAGCAAGAGCTTGCCTATCTATCCATTGCACTTTCGATCATTTAATAGATATATTGTGTGCATGTTTACTATGTTCCAGAAGCCTGTGTTCAGTGTTGGACGCAGTACAACTGGCCTGGTACCAGCCCTCACAGAACTTAAGTTTGTGAAGGAAATGCTTAGATGCTGATACTAAACAAGTAATTACAATAAAAGCACAATATTCTGACAGCAGGGTAGTGATGATGTACAGAAAAGAATAGAAGCACAGAGCATGGAGATTTCCTATAGATTAAAAACTAGATCGAACTGCATTTTCAGGGTTGCAGACTTTGGTTCACATTTGCCAAATTTGAGGAATTCAGGTGGACTACAAGGAAAAATCAGTATCTTATAGGACTCTTTGGGGGCCTTGACAAAGAACACGTGCTTTCCCAGGGAAGAGGTTATTAATTATGAAGAACACTGCCATAGCATTTAGTGAATGAGAAATCTTATGAAAATACAGGGGAAAGTATTGAGCAGATTGTTAAAGCTATCACAAAAAGAGTTCTCCCTAGTACAAACACATTTCAAAGGATGGGATTGAACTTTTCTGACAAGCAATAAAAGTCTGTGACAGTGGGTTATATCTTATCATACATAGCTTGTTCATCTGATTCCACCCTTGATTACACTTTCCAATCATGTGAGTAAATAAATAAAATTTTATAAGATTTGTCTGAGTATCTGTTTTTAAAAGAAGAATAGTAATCTAAGAAATTAAAAGGTTTGGAAAGTAAGAAGCAGTGACTTTAACACAGGACGATAATGAAAAGATGTTCCAAGTCAACACCTGTATATCAACCTAGAAAGCAATATATCAGATTTCTTTTTTTTATTTTAATTTTTTAAATGTTTATTTAGTTTTTGAGAGACAGATTGACAGAGTGTGAGCAGGGGAGGGGCAGAGAGAGAGGAAGACACAGAATCTGAAGCAGGCTCCAGACTCTGAGCTATCAGCACAGAGCCCGACGCGGGGCTCGAACCCACGAATCGTGAGATCATGACCTGAGCCAAAGTCGGACGCTCAACCGACTGAGCCAACTAGGTGCCCCAATATATCAGATTTCTAACAGTGTTCTATTGGAAAGAAACTTTAGGAAAAGGCTTGTGTACAATAAATAACATTTTTAATATTCTAGAATATCTTAGAGTCACAAAGAAGGCAAATGTGTCTTCTACAAAGAATAAAATAAAAAGAGTAATTAGAAATACCAGGGTGGGGGGCAAGCTACAAAAGGAATTCTGGGCACGAATATAAGCAAACTAATATCTGAAATGCTTTTCATCTTAGAAACCCTCTTTAAATTTCAATTAGGCAGATATAATTCTAGATAAATGATTATATTGATGAAGAAGACAGACAAGGTTCCTACCTTATTGGAGTATATACTGTAAAAGAGGAAGATATATATAAACACATAAAAATAAATGCAATAAATACAAATAGTAATAAACACTATGAATATGCAAAAAGGGTAATGGGATGGAAGTGATGGATTGCACCTTACTTGTGGTGGTAAGGAAAGCTTCTCCAGGGAGATGTAATGATGAGAAGAAACCAGCCATTCTATGATCTAGAGAAAGAGGAATGCAGAATAGAAAAACTGAAGCAAAGGCTTTAAGGCAGTAGCGAGGTTGGCATATGTTAAATATAGAACAGGGGCTCCTGGCTGGCTCAGTTGGTAGGAAATGCAACTCTTGATCTTGAGGTCGTGAGTCGAAGCCCCACGTTGGGTGTAGTGCTTTCTTAAAAAAATAGAACAAGCAGTAAGGCTGGGATGTAAGGAAGAAGGGGAAAATTGTATGAGTTTAGGTCACAAAGGAGGACAGGTGCTAAATTAGGGAGTACATGTCAGACTATGGCCAGAAGTCTGTAGGTTGTTCAAGGTGAACGTCAAGCAATTGGAGGGTATTATATCAGGGAGTAATGTAATCTGATAAGTAAATTCAAAGCATCACTCTCATTCCCAGAAGGATAATAAACTCCGGGGCAAGAGAGGAAGCATAAGACCAGCTAGAAGTCGGCTGCAATCTGTTCCAGGGCAGCAAAATGTAAGTGGAAAATAGCAATGACATTAAGGACGTATTTTTGAGGCAGAGCTGTCATATTTTATCTATTAAAATTATGACCTAATGATTTATTACAAGGCAATATGAAATTTTTCTATTCTAAATTAAGACAGATTCTCTGCAAAATGTAAAATATCTCATTTAAATATTGCTTCCTTTTGGTATTTTCACATCTGCTGCCTCTTACTCTTCCCACATAACACTCTTTTCTAATTTTAAAGACATATTCATTCATAACTCTGTTAATTAGTGTCATGCAAGTTGCAAAAATAGAGGTATATCCAGGTTACTTAAGGTCACACAAAAATACACAAGGATAAAAATATATATATGCCCCAAGCTGATCAACCAGCTTCACACACATTTTATAAAGACCTATAATAATAACTACTACTTTCCTTGTTAACAGTGCAACTCTTCTGACCCAAGTGCAGATCTGGATATATGGTTATCATGTCATCCAGTGACATGTGAATATTGATGCTCTCTGAATTATGGCTGAGACTTCTCATATATCTTTCTTCCCCACTCTCTGATGTTTTGCTTCTCCTATTGTATTCTGCTTTTCTGTTCATTGCACTAGATTCAACTCTATACCACTGTGTATGTTATGTATGCCTTCTTGTAAATTTACCTTCAAATTTCCTAAAGAGAGATTTCTCTTTTTGGGAGTTCTCCAATCAGGCTACCTCTCTTGGGCACCTGGGTTTAGTCACATAGACATTAGATGATTCACTTTAACTACTGGAACAACCTCTGTGTTCAGGGAAGTAGGTACATACGACCCAAACATGGTTTCTCACAGTGTCCCTTTCCTTCAACAGAGGAGTTGAACCTGACAGACTTCTGCAACAGAGGCTTCCATCTCTGGATGTACATCAGTCAAAACTGTAAACTTTAAAAACTACACATGCCTCAGTAGCACACCTAAGAGAGTGACACACACACACACACACACACACACACACACACACACACACACCTGCACAATTCCTGAGAGACGCTGATTTAGAATGCAATTGTCTTTTTTTCAAGTGCATTAAAAAAAACTGAACTGAACCATTTTACCCTGTGAGAAGTATCAACCACTTGACCCATTTGGCTTAGGAACTATTTATGATCTTTATAAAATTTATCCTTATATGCTTTTTGTTCTATTTAAAGCAATGGTTGAGTTCTAATAAATGTAATAATGCAGGATAAATCTATGCCCTCAAAATAAAACTTAATTCAGTAAAATCATATTATAACATAACTCACTTTTGACACTTTGCCCCAGGGTCTTGATGGTACGCACACACACAGACACACCTCTGAAAATGCCACTTACTTGTTATATACAAGTATCTAATGCTAGTTACGTTTTGTTTAAAATGGCTGTGAAAACCTACACTTACCAGTTTTCTCATGATTGAAGATAGCTAGTAAAAACATTGGAAGATGAATAGATACACACTCCATAATAAGCAGGAAAAAGTGATACACAGTTGCTATTCATAAATTTAAAAATGAGTATATATCTGTATGCTCATAATCAAATATTTCCATTCAGTTTCTGGCAGCGTGAAGTTATTAATTAAAATCCATTTATTTATTTATATATAAGGTGACCACATTATTGTTCAGACTAGAATACTTTTTAGAGTGAAAAAGCTTGATATTAATAATTATTCTGTGACTCAAATGGCACAGTTATGGAGATCTGTCTGTTAGTCAGATTTCAGAATCTTTACGGATATGATTTCATTATAAAATATAAATAATTTATTTAAAAATTTTTGAAACAATTTAGGACTTGAGAAATACTCTATATTCTGGAGGGTTTTGTGACTGGCTAAATGATCTTTCTAATGCAATTTTCTAAAGATTTCAAAAATCAAGGGTTCTGCTTCAGACAGTGGCAGATTAGTTTCTTATCTGCTGTGGAGGTCCAGTCTTCCCACTGAGAAAAACTAGAAAAGAGACAATTTTTTACAAATAAAATAAAGTAAAATAAAATGTGTTTCTGAAGATATCAAATATAATTTGCAGGGACATGATCTTGACGAAGGGAAACCTGGAGAAATGGGCTCTGTGTATTTTTGGGTTTTTGTTTCACAAATTATCACAATGGCTGCTGAAAGGGTGAGAAATTAAGCACTTTTAAGACTCTTGTGGCTAGAGAGACAAAAATTGCAGTTACCGGGCTGCTAAAAACAAAAATAGAATACTAGCAAATAATCAGGGCTTTAGGTAGGACCCTGAAGGCCTTTTCCCAACATGCGAGGAAATAGAATAAACCTCATAAAATTATTGTCTTGATCCTTGATTGGATTTGTCCCTAGTTTAGATGCTTGTCATAAGAAAAGTAAGTGAAGCAAATTCACAATGAACAAAGATACCACCCTAGGATTCAAATTGTATTGATACATTTTATATACAATCTAGAATTCAATTTTTAAAAACAATAGGTTTTTAGGAAGACAAGTCTTAATAGAATTCAAGAGAGAAAAAAGTGGAGAGGGGCACCTGGGTGGCTCAGTCATTGAGCATCCAAATTTGGCTCAAGTCATGATCTCAGGGTTCGCGGGTTCGAGCCCTACATCAGGATCTGTGCTGACAGCTCAGAGCCTGGAGTCTGCTTCAGATTCTGTGTCTCCCTCTCTCCCTCCCCTGCTCTCTCACTCTCTCTCTCTCAAAAATAAATAAGCATTTAAAAAAAATTCTTAAGGGGCGCCTGGGTGGCTCAGTCGGTTAAGTGGCTGACTTTGGCTCAGGTCATGATCTCGTGGTCCGTGAGGTCAAGCCCCGCGTCGAGCTCTGTGCCGACCGCTCAGAGCCTGGAGCCTGTTTCCGATTCTGTGTCTCCCTCTCTCTGACCCTCCCCCGTTCATGCTCTGTCTCTGTCTCAAAAATAAATAAACGTTAAAAAAAAAATTAAAAAAATTCTTAAAAGACAGTGGAGAAAGACCACAGGGAGTACAGATATCATTAGATTTAGACATTAAAATAATTAGATATAAGGAATTAAAGGAAAATATCTTAGTTAGAGATTTGAAAACTATTATAAAAGATGAAGAGTTGGCTTTGCAGAACATCAGCAAAATGGTGAACCAGGAAGCTCCAAGTTCTTGTTCCACCATAGAAAAATACAATAAGAAATTGGCTGAATTAACTCCACAGAAGCTCTGGGAAAGAAAGGCTTAGAGCAATTAAGCAAGTGGCAAATCAAGTAAAAGCCACCTTCAGAAAGGTAAGGAAGTGTAGTGTGTTTTCTTGTCCTTGCTGCATACTCTTGTTAGTATGCCAAGGTCTTAGTCTGGAGGAAGTGGCAACCCAGACTCCAGTTTCCTCTCTCAAACTGGAGAGAGCAAAGCAAACCTCATTTGTGATATTTTACCCTATCTGGGCTGCCTCAAGGACAGAGGACAAAAGGGAGAGGCTGAAATAATGATGATTTATTGAAAGTCTATTTAATAAACAAATTTTTGGATCTCCCTTACCACTCTGCAAGCTAGTCCCCAAATGTTGCAAAAATGATGTTTTATTTGCTGAAACAGATAAGACAGATTTTCTGGGCTGGGAGATGAACAGACCAAATTGAGAGTGGGTGTAGTGTACTTAAAACAGAAGATTTTTAAAAACATGTGCATAATGGATGCTGAGGTTCTCAGCCCTGTTTTTTTCACTTTGCTGTAAGAACATTGGCAACTAACCAAAATGGATATATTCAGAGTCTTAGAGAAAATGGCTTAAACAGAAAGACCTCACGATGGAGGTGTTGAGGTTCCCCAAATAAATGGAAAAGGAATATTATTCTTGAGTGATATAGATGCTCAGAACTATTAGTCAGTGTTTAGCCTCACAAATCTAAAACACAGGCAGCCAACCAAGGATTAGTGGATTTCTGAGGAAACATAAAGATCAAAATATTAAATAGAAAAAAGAAAAAAAAAGGGCAACCTTGTCAAAACAGAGTCTCTTCAGAGAAAACACTTGAAAGAAAGGAAATTAATTTTTATAAATTAAAAATTGAACCTCATCATTAATATCATCAAAGAGAAGAAAGACTTAATTCCAACAACAAACTTGTAACAGTATAATACAGAGAAGGAAAAAAAAAGTTCTCAAAAATATCACTTTAATTATGATGGTATAATAATCTAATAGCAAGATTGGTAGGTAAACTTTAAGAAATTTCACAAAAAGTAGAGCAAAAGGCAAACTGAAAGAAAATAGAAGAGAAATGGTAAGATACTACAGGAAAACAAAGAGATTCACTATTTGAAAAATAGTTCAAGAAAGAGAGAATAGGAAAATATGAGGAAGAAAATCTATCAAGGAGATAGTTAAAAAAAAAATCTCCAGAACTGAAGGCCAAGAAATTCAAAATCTAAAGTACCAACCTGACCTAATTGTTGAAATAGATTCACATCAAACACATCATGATGAAATTTTAGAAGTCCTTAAAAGTATGCAGAGCTGAAAACAAACAACCCCCTCTCAAAACAAGCAAACAAACAAACATACACACACACACACAAACAAAACAAGATATAAAACTAATCAGGAACCATCAAGGGTGTAACGAGGGTGAGGACGAGCAGCAATGAAAATGGCCCACCCTGCAAGGTAGAAAATTATTGTAACCAATGTTGCTTAGAATTGTCTTTCTATAGTGGCATTTTTTTAAAAAGGCTGACTGATAGATTTTTATATTACTGTTTTTAAATACTTTACATTCAATGTACTCATTATTTGAACCTGAGATCAATCATTATCCTATCCCCAATCCTCATTTTTGTATACCGTTGAGCATCAGAATGGCTTTTGACTTCACAGAAACACTGGAAATGGAAGGCAGTGGAACAGTACCTTCATTTAAGAAACAAAAAATATGTATTGCCCTCAATAAGTACCAAACATTGTTGTATGAGTTTGGAACACATTTGTGACAAACATATGAAAAACCCTATGCTAATTGAGCTTATATTTTAACAGGGGGAAGGTGCACAACACACATCACAAAATAATATTTATATCATATCTTAGAAGGAATGAGTGTTATAACAAGAACAACAAAGAATATATAGAGTAGTGTTCAGGGGTACCTGCCATGATGGGGACATAGACTAAGAGAATAGTAAGTCAGATGGTAATGGTCGACTTCACATAAAGGTGACATTTAAGCAAGGTCCTGATTGAGATGCAGTCGGAACATGTGAGATAGACAGCATCCAGTGCAAAGACTAAAACGAGGGCTGGCAGAATGACAGTGTGTGACAATGGAAAGGGTGGCATGAAGGTCCTGTTGAGCTTCCCAAGGACTCAGGTTTTTGTATGAATGAAATGTTAGCCATTTTTTTTTTATTTTTTATTTATTTATTTTTTTGGGGGACAGAGAGAGACAGAGCATGAACGGGGGAGGGGCAGAGAGGGAGACACAGAATCGGAAACAGGCTCCAGGCTCTAAGCCATCAGCCCAGAGCCTGACGCGGGGCTCGAACTCACGGACCGTGAGATCGTGACCTGGCTGAAGTCGGACGCTTAACCGACTGCACCACCCAGGCGCCCCAGCCATTTTGAGTAAAATATTAACATGATCTGACTTTTGTTATTAATTTTTAATTGTGCTTAGGATATAATACAACTCAAAAGACAGCAAAGGTCAAGAAGACCAATTAGAAGACTATTGCAGTAATACAGGAAAGAGATGACTGTGTCTTAGAGCAGGATGTGACAGTGAGGTGTTGAGAAATGTTTACATTCTGTGTCTGTTTTTAAGGTACGGCCAATGAAATTCCTGGTTATATTTGATATGGACAGTGTAAGGAAAAGAGTCAAGATTGAAACCGAAGCTTTAGCCCAATCCACAGAAGAGTTGGCATTGCCGTTAACTGAGTTGGAAAAGTATAACTAGAGGAGAAAAGAAGATGGACCTCAACATTAGGAGGTTGAACAAAGAGGTTGAAATCGCAAAGGAGACTGAAGCCACTGAGTTTGACTCAATGAAGAAAACCAGGAGTGTGTGATGTTCTTGAAGCCAAGAGAAGTATCATTAAGGAAGAAAGAGTAATGTGTTACATGAGATGAGTTCTGAGAACAGACAAGTAGATTTAGCAACATGGAGGTTATAATTTATATTGAAAAAAAGGAACTGCAAGGTGTGGGTAAAGGATAAAGTCTAATTGGAAGGGGAATCATATAATGGGAGGAAAGAAATGGGAGACAGTATGAGTAGGAAATCTCTCCTAGGAATTTTGCTGTAAAGGACTGCAAATGAATGGGAGTTCAAATCAGCAATGGGATCAAGAGAAAGTTTCTTTCTCTTTTTTCCAAAACATGAGAAATAGCATATTTCTATGCTGACAGGACTGAATCATTTGAGAAGAAATTTTGACTATGTAGGAGAGAGGAAGGAAAATCTTTTAAAAGATATTCTTGACTAGGGTAGAGAAAATTAGATCTTAGTGCCTAAGTGGAGAGAAAGGCTTTAGACCAGAGCATGGATGGTTTATCAGTCCAAGGCAGGAAGGTCCTGTAGTTGGGTCAGTAGGTGGGTAGGTGTAGTTGCGGGAAACTGTGGGGTACCTCTACTGATTATTTCAGCTTTCTCAGGGAAGCTGTCAGTAAGGTCATCAACTGAGAGTACGGAGGGAGACAGTACTGAAGGCAATATGAAATGAAAGAAAGGGTGTGAAATAAGCATTAAGGACAGTGGGAGAATAAATGGATTTTGGAAATACAGTGTGATTCTCTGGTGTTTTGAGGTTCTTGGCCATGAATTTTAAGTGAGACCCATCAGTTTGATATTGTGTCTTCCCCCAGACACGTTTAACTGCACAAGTGCCTTCAAAATTATGAAGAAAAATCCCTTCCAGGGGCTGGGTGGCTCAGTTGGTTACATGTCTGACTCTTGATTTCAGCTCAGGTCATGATCTCATGGTTCAGTTCTTGAGATGGAGCCCCATGGAGGGCTCTGTGCCAACAGCATGAAGCCTGCTTGGAATGCTCTCACTCCCTCTCTCTCTGCTCCTCCCTTGCTTGATTCTCCATCTCTCTCTCAAAATAATAAACATTTAAAAAAACACTTGAGAAAAAAGAGAAATCATTTCCAACCTAGAGTTCTATAAATTTCTAAATTTTCATTATGAAACAGGATGAGATAAAAAAAAATAATTTCAAACATACAAGGTCTTGAAAAAGTTACCTCCCATGCACACATTCACAGGAAGTTACAGAAGGATGTATTCCACCAGATGAGGATATAAACTAAGAAAAAGGAAAGCATGGGATAAGAGGAAACAGGAAATCAAACATAGGATAGAAATAGAAGGAATCCTTGAATATGTGTAAAGGGCAAGTCCAGCATGCAAACTGGATTTCAAATATACAGGGCAGCCAGATCAGCTTAGAAGAGGCCCCGATGCAAGAAGATAAAATGGATAGAATAAGTGAAATCACTAACTGTACTCAGAAGAGATTCAGAAAATTTGACAGTTTATTACTGATGAGTACATACAAGTAATGAAATTATTAGCACCCAGCAAAATAAAAAGTAGTTCCAGGAGGGAAAAGCAATTATAGTTGGTGTACAGGTTCACCTGTGAATCATGTTTACATTACCATAATAATGCAAATACTGAATCGTATCTTATAAAAATTTCCACATAGTACTACTGGCAAGGGGATAGGAAGAGCATTCATGTGTGGTGGGATAGCAATAGGAAAACTAAAAAACATCGAAATTCTTGGTAAAGGGAGAGATCAGCTAGTAATGATTAAGACTGGAAAAATCAAGATGCTGCAGTATAAGCATTTTCTTTAGAAACTAAGATCAAACCAAAATAATTTAACAAAGAGAGATGAAAGTTTGGTTGTCCCTCGAGTGGGAGCAGGAGGTGAGGCAGAAAACTTTGTTTGGCTCTAATAAGTGATATAGAATCATTTTGCTCTTTACATTCATGCATAACTCAGTTAAAGAAAAATAGGAAAGGATAGTATACACACAGATAACAGCATGCTTGAAAGAAATGGCAAGTAGCTATGTACTACTCCTACTGTAGAGTGTTGTGATGGTTAAAAAGAGAAGAGGAAAAAAGAAAAAAAAGTAGGTTCTCAGAAAGGTCAAGCCATGAAATTTTGGTTTTATTCAAGAGAATATAAGGAGTCATTGAAAGTAATGAAGCAAGAAACTTGTAGAATCAGATTTGTCTACAAGGATGATTCTAACATCAGTGTAGACGGTAGCTTGGAGGGCGTAAAACTAGAGGCGTGGGAATGAGCCAGAGTATTGAAATATTTCAGTAGAAAGACAATGGGTTTTCAGACCACTTGTATCTGTTCCATTCCCATCTGCCTTACATTTTCCTACTTCTCTTTCCATTTCTTTCTGTCCCATTTTTCCCCTCTAAGGTCAAGAGTAGAAATTAAGTGTGTGTGTGTGTGTGTGTGTGTGTGTGTGTGTACATGTGAACATGTGCTACTATCTGCATATTCATGATATGTATTTTTCTGTGTGTGAATGAAAACATAGCTATGGTCTCTACTTATTTAAAAGTTATATTTGCACAAAACTGCATATTTTTTTGGGTAAAAATAATTAAATTGCATTTTGTACTGTGGCTAGTTATATTCCTCTATAGTAAGTCTTTGATATAAAAAATATTGTCTAGGAACATTCTTTAGACCCTGAAATAGGGTTTTAGACAAAAATGGAAAGATCTAACATTAGTGTTAAATTTAAAGTATCCCTGATGCTGTAAGCCAACCCTAATATACTTCAACGGGTTCTAAAATGAGGGCTAATACCCAGCCCTCTGCCAGTGCTCCAACTTAAAATCCAAACCAAAAGACCCAGAGATATCAGTCTGATTGGCCATGGTAGGACCCCCAATGCTATTTGTCTTTCCTTGTATGATGTTCCAGTCCTTCCCTTAGAAATTGTTTCATTAACTGTTCATTTTGGCTCTATTTCTGACATGATCATTTTTCTTCCCCGTGTTGATGCTATTCTATTTCCTAGTTTCTCTCTCTCTCTCACTTTTTTTTTCTTTCTAGAATGCATACAAGTTTCCTGTTTCTATAGCTCACTAATTTTTCTGTTGTCAGTCACATCTTCTGCCCTCTATGGATATGGGTCCGTGCAACTATTCACTGAGCTTCCATTTATCTTGTTTTTATTTTTCGTCATTTCTTTCCATTTCAAAAAAAAGCTGTCATTTCTGTGCTCTTTTTTTAGTAACCAGTGAAGCATAGCAGACAGGTGAACTGAACAATAATGAGAGTCTAAAAAATACTGTGATTCTATTTCCAGAAATTATTTGCTTTTTGGATTAAGTTGAAGTATCTTTCTTCCAGCAAATACTTTAGAAGCTCCTATTATGTGAAAATTTGAGCCCTCCTTTGAGGCCACATCGTAAAGCACCGATAAATGTAAATATAAACCACTGGCCATGTGATTGTTGGAACCTCCTCTGATATATAGAGAGCCTATCCACTGAAGATGTAAAGGCATCCACAATGCATAATGGCATATGACTTACCAAGTGTTACTTGGTCTAAGATGGGTCTAAGATGTAGAGCATTCAAAGCAGGAATTCTGCATGAGACAAAGCTCTTCCTCTCAAGGAAGTTGCTAAGTAGATGGTCCATGGTCAAATGTATCCAGTGGAGGATAGTGGTAAAGAGCTAGGGCTCAAGTATCAAGGTCACCTGGGCTTAATCTTGCCTCTACCATTTCATACCAGGGTAGAGGTGGTTCAGTTACTTATTGAGGCAGCACTTACAAAGCACTCACTTCCCAGCTTGACACGTAGATGGCACTCAATAAATGTGAGCTATTATATCTAAGTACGAGATAATATGCCTATTGAAGTCTCCAAGGGAACATATGGAAATGCAGGTTAAATGCCTATTGGCCATGGTTATAAGACTAAAGTCAACCTCAGAACCAATCAGGTAAAAACATATCTAGTAAGAATGAGGGAACTGACTATAGGAATATGGACTGTCCAAAAAGCTGGAAAACAGGATACAGAAATTATTGCTGCATTCCTAGTTACTATCTCTACTCTCTCGATGAGAACACAGTTCTGTATATTTGGCTCAGGACACTGGAAAGACCAATGTTTGTAAATATGTCTTTGAACTAAATATCACTGAATGTTTGTGTTGTTTTGAAATGCTTACACAAGCTCAAGTGTAATAGGGACAAGGAAGACTTGCCTTTCCAAATCTCATGAGACTCTTGAGTCACTGTCACCAGATGCTTTGCACCCTTTTAATCCTTTTTGGAATAAAGGGGCAAGTGAAGGTTTTTCTGAGATATTCCGGATCTGCTCCTGCTCTTAACAAAATCACTGAAAGATCCTCAACGTTTGTCAGATGTGAGAATAAGTGAACACCTCATGTTGGGGGCAGGGGTGAGGTGCCCAAACACAGGGAAAATGAAGAAGAGAACCATGAGGTAAAGATGTTCAAGTGAAAACTCAATTGCCCAGAGAAGGAAAACTTTGGGTAGTTGTTTCTAAAGAGAAAGAGCCGTACCAAAGGGCTACATCCCTCTTTCTGACCTCTGAAATGTCAGCCCAGTAGACAGCTGGAGGCAGGTCCATCCAAATTCCTTTGCCGTGGCTTTTCCTACCCTGGTTAGCTAAGACAGAGAGAACACTTGAGGTTCTTGAAAGGGAGTTGAAAATGCAAGGGCATTAGGGGAAAAAGCTCTGAGAACTCCCTCAAGATTCCGTTAGACTATCAGTAGGCAACTTTCCAGGCAAAAATTAGATGGATGTAGAAATGTAGAAGCAGAGTACTAACCGAGTTTGCTGGAGAAAAGTAAGTTAGAGAAAGAGGGAAGCAGAGGAGACTACAAAACAAGGAAAGTTAAATATATGCCAAGGTTTTGATGTCACGTGGGTAGTTACAATTTAAGGAAAAATCTATTTCTATTTATCTCCCTTTAAAGAGTGGCCAGAAATTTCTGAGTTTGCTTAAATATTTTCATTGATAATGGTGTATGCACACCTCTTTTAAAAACTTCTGCTTGAAATGAATGATTAGGAATTTGGCCAAGATTATTCTGAGTGGGTGAATATTGAGAACTTTATAATTTCAAGAGTGATCCCAAAGTGTTAAATAACTATTGTATTTTGAACAGGACTTTATTTAGAGGAGAATAAAACCTTATTGGATTGAAATCAGATGAGATAAAGTGAATGGCTGATAGGGCACCTGGGTGGCTCCGTCAGTTGAGTGTCTGACTCTTAATTTCAGCTCAGGTCATGATCTCCTGTTTTGTGGGTTCCTTCATGGGTTCAAGCCCAACTCAGGCTCTGTGCTGACAGTGCTGAGCCTGCTTGGGATTCTCTCTCTCTCTCTCTCTCTCTTCCTGTCCCTTGCTCTTTCTCTTTTTCAAAATAAATAAACTTGAAAAAGAAAAAGTGGATGGCTGGTGACATGCCTGATTTCTCCAAGGCTACAAATCTGAGGAAGTCCTATCCCTTCTCACCTTTGGGTCATTTTAGAGTTTTACCCAGGGAAAACACACTGTATTAGAGGAGTACAACTATTGGGCTAATTAGTAAGAATATGTGAAATCAGCAAATTTACTAAAATGTTAATATTAGTTGGGGGAGTTGAGAAGGATGGGTAACTGTCCATCATTTAAGACTTCACAGAAAATAAGCAGTACCAGGTATATGGGAGATGAGCAAAGTGTGAAAGCAGATTTGCACTCAGAGCTAGAGGCATTAGTGGCCACAGCTAGAGGCACGTGCCCACATTCTGCCCTGGAAATGGTCACAGTGCCTGGAAAAAACCTTGCTAATATGAAAGAGGCAACAAGAGACATAGGTGGATGAGAATCAAACAAGTCCTTGTCCAAAATAAGACTCTCCCCACTTTGTTAGAAATGCAAGAGGATCCAGGGAGTCAGGAAAAAGGGATTCTAGGCTTAGGCTACGCATCTGTGAGAACATTCAATCCTTGATAGAAGATATCTTCTGAGTTCTTCCCTAAGACTGTTGGAAGGGAGGACCCGGATTTCCTGGACTTCTCCCCTAAGGAAGTGGGTAGCCTTTTGAGGACAAGACAGTACCAGAGTCTCGTAGTGAATGGTTATTCTAGTGAGCCTGAAGCAGCTTAGATCTTTTGGATACTATTGGAAGTCTCCACTGGAGACATGCACAGGCAGTTAAGAATGAATTAATAAGAAAAAGACAGATAGGGTGCCTGTGTGGCTCAGTTGATTAAGCTTCTGGCTCTTGACTTCCGTTCAGGTCGTGATCTCATGGTTTATAAGTTTGAGCCCTGCACTGAGCTCTGAGCTGACAGCACAGAGCCTGCTTGGGATGCTCTCTCCCTCCCTTTCTCTCTGCCCTTCTCCCACTTGAGAATGCACAGGCATGCACGTTCTCTCTCTCTCAAAATAAAAATAAATAAATTAAAACAAAAGAAAAAGAAAAAGAAAAAGACAGATAACCCAGTAGGCAAAATGGCAAAATTTGTTAATGGGCATTTTACAAAGTAGGAAGTGTGAGTGGCAAAAAAATTCACTGGAAAAACTACTTGAGTTCACTGGTGATCAGGAAAATGAAAATTAAAAACATCATGAGCTAGTGTTTAAATAAAACTTAAAGTCTGATGATACCTAGTATCAACATGGATGTGAAGTATAGTTTTCTACATCACCAATTGGAGTGCAAACTGGTACCACCACTTTAGAAAGCAACTTGAGGTTTTTACAGAAAATTTAAAAATAAGTATATCATAAGCTGTAAGAATATAATGTAGAGGAACTTTGTATTTTTTGTATTTTGCATCAGGAGCCAAATAATTGTATATTTCCTGCAGCAATGTCTATAATAGCAAAATGTGAAGCTGCCTTAACGTTCATTAGTAGAACATATAAATTGTAATATATTCAAACAACAGGATAACATACAACAGTGGAAATATGTAAATATTACAACAGACACCAACATAATCTTAAGCAGCAAATGGAAAGCCTGGCTGGCCCATTTACATTTTGGTGAAAATATAATCTATATTAGGGGAAATATCAGATCTCAAGTAGACCACTTCCTGACTTGAAATCAACAAATACATAGGTGTAAAAATGCCTGTGAAAATTGTTTCAATCCAAATGTACAGATGCAGATACACATCGTCTGTGTGCATGTGTGTACCCATTTGCATACGTGTGTGTGTCTAAGCAATTAAATAGCCTTTCAAAAGTATTTCATGTAAAATTTTTGGTTAAGATGTTTTAAATGCCTGATAATTTTTGTTATTATTTTGTTTTTTCTGGTATTGTGGTTAGACTTGAGAAAGTTAAGCTAGCAGAGTACTGAAATAATGACTATATTTATCTAAACATATCTCTTTAACAGCAGAAATCAACATTATACAACCTTACGATGAGAGATAAATAGTAAAATAGAGTATATGTAAAATAGAGTATTAAAAGCAAAATTTAAATAGAACTACAAAGGGTTATATTTGTCTACATTATCCTCCTTATTGTTACTGTTCAATAATTATACATAATTTTATGTGGATCCTACATCTCTGTACATTTGGATTGACTTACTGTGCTGTTCCTCCAAAAAGACATCTTTTCTTTAAAAAGTTTATTATTTAGTTTGAGAGAGACAGAGAAAGCATGAGATGGGGAGAGGCAGAGAGGAAGAATCCCAAGCAGGCTCAACACTGTCAGCGCAGAGCCCGACGTGGGGCTTGAACTCACAAAACTGTGAGGTCATGACCTGAGCTGAAATCAAGAGTCAGATGCTTACCTGACTGAACCACACAGGTGCACCAAGAAATCAGTTCTTATCTATCTATTTATCTATCTATCTATCTATCTATCTATCTATCTCTGTATCTATTTACTTATTTATTTATTTAGAGCCCAAGTAAGATTAATGTGAGGTGATTCTGGCCTGTATCCTTTGAGGTCAATTTCAAGATGCTTGAGCCAGGAGTCAAAAAGAAAATCCAAAGTTCTAAATTTGGGGCAGCAAACTTGTATTCCAAAAGCACATAGTTTTGTATGGTAATGTGTAATAGTTTATTAAACTGTAACTATCAAATGATAATTATAAACTATAATTAAAAATGGTGTAAAAATAGAGGGGGAATTTTAGATGCAGAAGCTCTTACATACTAGAGGAAGGTGATAAGCTTAGTAAAGAACAAATTAAGATTATTAAGATTTTTACAGAATAAGAAATTCTTGTTATTTCTGTTTTCTGTTCTCATCCTGATCTATTCCCAATTTTCCTGTTAAACACTATAATCTCCAACACTAGTATATAGAGTTTGGTCTTTAAATTTAGTGTCCACTATGGGGCACCTGGGTGGCTCAGTCGATTAAGCATCCGACTCGGACTCGGGTTGTGATCTCACGGTTCATGAGTTTCAGCCCCGCATCAGGCTCTGTGCTGACAGCTCAGAGCCTGGAGCCTGTTTCAGATTCTGTGTCTCCCTCTCTCTCTACCCCTCCCCCACTCATGCTCTGTCTCTGTCTGTCAGTTGAGTGTCTGACTTTGGCTCAGGTCATGATCTCACAGTTTGTGAGTTCAAGCCCCGCGTTGGGCTCTGTGCTGACAGCTCAGAACCTGGAGACTACTTTGGATTCTGTGCCTCCCTCCCTGCCCCTCCCTCCCCTGCTCATGCTCTGTCTCTCTCTCAAAAATAAATAAACATTAAAAAATTAAATAAATAAATAAATAAATAAATAAATAAATAAATAAATTTAGTGTCCACTGAAGAGAATCAGAGCATGTTAGAGAACCACTGAGGCCACATCATCCAAAGCTTTGCAAAACATGCTTTCTATGAAGGACAAGATCCGGTTTCAACTGTGCTACAGTGTCTCCACCTTTAGAGGAAACTGGGTTTCTTTTGTAGGGGTCTAGGAATCATGGACCTGAGTCCCCTAGCCATGCCTTTTTATCCACCCTTCCTTTTCACTCAAGACTGGGCATGACTTCCCTCTTTCTCCTCATCAGGTAGCCTAAGAAAGAGCAATATCAGAAAGCAAATACTTTGTGAGGTTAAGGAAAGCAAAATTTTAAAGCCTCTGAGCTCAGAATGTGGCCCTCTGGTCTCTCACCCCAGAGAATGAATACATTTTTAAGTGAATTTGTATTCAATATGGAAATAGAGTCACAGTTAAGTCCCAGTCTGCCAAAGGCACACATTCATGGTTTCCACACCGTGTGAACTGTGAGTAATGATTTCCTTTTGGGGAAAACTTATTAAGATTCAAAATATTAAGTTGATTTTCTATTTTAATATGCATATATGCAATAACATAATTACAGTGTTAATTGTGCTAAACACACAAAAAATATATTCCTTGGAGTACCATCCAGTAGAATTCAAAGAGCCTTTACCTTCAGCTAGAGAAATTGAACTTTTTGGAGTCTATGCTGAGAGAATTTGGACCCCGTGAATAGTCGAATAGTCGCTTTCTGCAACAGCCAGAAAAAAAATGTACTTCTTAGAAGATTTGACCCTGTATCCAGAGGACTGATGCTGAGTTCTATGCACAGATCAAAAAGATGCAAACGTGTTCCTGTTATTTGGGGGAAAATGCTTCAAAACTACTTCAGTTTTCAAAAGATACTTCAGGAACACACAAAATAGTATGAGCAAAGAAATTTTAACCAGAAGTTGGGGAGTGTAATTATGTGAGTGTACCAGGTGGATTAATGCCCCTATGCACACATAGAAGTCCACATCCTATTCCCCAGAACCTGTGCATCTGCTACTTCCTATGCCCGAAACGACTCTGCAGATGTGACTATGTTAAAAATCTTGGGATGGCAATATTATCCTGTATTATCTGGGTGGGACCAATGTAATCATAATTATAAGAGGGAGGAGAGTCAGAGAAGATGTGAAGACAGAAGAAGAGGTGAGAGAAGGAGAGAGAGGGAAGGGGAGAGAAGAGAGAGATCTGAAGATGCTGCATTGTTGGCTTTGAAGGTGGAGAAGGGACCATAAGCCAAGAGAATGAAAGACAATTAATTCTCCCTGAGAACTTCCAGAAAGAAACACACCTTTGCTGACACCTTGATTTGTAAGACTTCTGACTTGCAGGATTGTAAGACAGTAAGTTTGTGTTGTCTTAAGTCATTACGTTGTGGCAATTTGCTACAGCAGCAATAGAAAACTGATAATGAACCAAAAGAAAGGATCCGAGAAAAATATCATAAGCTTCTCCCAGTTGTGGACAATAAAACCACAATCCTGTTCAGGCTTGAGAGTCTAAGTGCAAACTTGGTCAGAATCTGTTAGTCACCCCTGTGCTAACATAGAAAAGACACTCGATGTATAACTGTGATATGTAATCTAATTAATGAAATTATGGAAGAAATAATAAAAATACAAGTAAATTATAGCCATGCACATGGAGTTTAAACAAGGGATAGATAACCCCCTGCTTTTCAAAAATTCAGATTCTGTGAAGGAAAATGTGATCAATGTATCATCCACTCAAAAAAAATCCAGTGTCCTCTAGATACGATGACCTTGCTCAGCAAGGTCACACGGCAAGCAACCGTGTGATTGTTTGAAGGCACGGAGAGAAGAAAAAGCAATGTGTTTTTGGATATTTGTTCCATTTTTCTTTCCTTCAGCTTTGCATAAACCAAACATTTTCCACTTAGGAACTACACAAATAGTTGAAGGTGGCATGAAGGTTGTAGCAAGCATATTTTCCAGGAGAAGTATATTTTTGCATTTGAAATTAGCCATAGCTTAGCAACGCCAGCTTCCAAAACATTTATACCAAGTGAAGAGCTGCATATGCTGGTGTGCTCGGTGTACTGAAACAGCACCAAGCAGAGGCACCCAACAGGGTGGGAAAGAAGAATCGCAAAACACGCTTCTTTTCCCGTTATTATTGCTGTTTAAAATTGTTGTTTTCAGTGGAGAGCATCACGCCTTTAACATTAGTGCAATATTATGGAAAGAAAGCATATGTTCCCTGTGTTTAACTTTGAGATGGTGCCTGTTATCATGGGAACCATTGTTATTATTATATTATAATGTTATTATATTTATTATAACATTCACTGTATTATCACTAGACAGTAGCTTCCAAATTGAACAATAAAGAGCTCAGTGTCATCTGCTGACTCCAGTGCGGTTCAGCCTCTCCAGTCATCAAAAGGGACACACTTTCTGTCTTCCTCTCGAACTCCCCTGAGTGGTGTGGGACGTGGGTCTTCAGGCCAGTTTAGGGCAGAGCATGGCTTCTGTTCTATCTTCCCTCCTCTGGCAAATGGAGAGCAGGATTTAATCTATTTTCTCCTCCACAGCATGTTTTTTAGTGCTGACTTACAGACATCTCCTCCCTTCACTGAAGATGACTAGGTTCATTAAAAATCGTATGCAAAACGGCTGATAAAATATGTGGCTTAATTGCAAAACAGATTATTATGAACAATGACAGAAACTAAATATCAGTAGTGGCACAGATTTCATCTGCGAAAAGGTCAAAATGTTGCCATTGTCTCCCTGCCAAGGAAGGTTTTCATTGTTCTGGGGTCAGAGCTGGAGGACATCAGGACATTCCCTAATGCTTTCCTGGATGCATTTTCATACCTTCTTCCTCCCTTTTCTCTGCTGTTCCTGGGAAAAGTTCTGAATGCGGAGTAGAGAATTTGTAGAGAATAAAGAACGGAAGCTTTGGATCAAAACATATCTGTGCTCAAATCTCAGTGCTGCTCTATTCTAGTTGTGATACCTTGGATCCGGGTAGATACTGGCTCTGAGGCTTACACATCTGTTAAATAAAGTAAGGCGGCATAGTTAGCGGCATCATCATATGGTGATTGAAAAAGAAAACTCCTATTAGCTGTCTTCACACTCTGGAAAAGGTAGCTGTTGTTAAAACCCACAAATATCTCTGTGCTAGTAGAGTTTGCATTGTTCTTTTGGGCTCCACCCTTGTTCTCTACTATTTTCTTAAACTCGTAAGTGGTCTGTGACCGAGTTCACAACAGTTTTCTTTTCTTTTTTTTTTTTTTTTTAATTTTTTTTCAACGTTTTTATTTATTTTTGGGACAGAGAGAGACAGAGCATGAACGGGGGAGGGGCAGAGAGAGAGGGAGACACAGAATCGGAAACAGGCTCCAGGCTCTGAGCCATCAGCCCAGAGCCCGATGCGGGGCTCGAACTTACTGACCGCGAGATCGTGACCTGGCTGAAGTCGGACGCTTAAACGACTGCGCCACCCAGGCGCCCCACAACAGTTTTCTTAAGATGCAAAGGCTGTTACTACCTAAACCTAGTTCACGGAGTGCTCCCTGCTCTGGAAGGAGTGAGAGGTTTCCGTTATTAGAGAAAGGAAATTTTAAAAAAGCCAATTTTTCATGTATTGAAATTAACCCAGTTAATTCTGAATGGCCAGGTAAGTGGATCAAATTACTTGCCAGCCTGGGATTCTGTAAGCTCCCAATTCTGCCCCATCCTCCTACTACTGCCCCCTCCTTCACCCCATGTGTAGATGACTGGTGACCATGTTGCAGCAGCATTTCCCTCAAAGCCATGGATTCCATCAAAACCTCAGGTAGGTTTGCTTTGTTTGGCCTGCTGGACATCTCAAGGTGTGACTGCCCTCTGGTGGCAGCTGCCTTCCCCACACCCAAATGTAAAGATTATTTGGTTTGTTTTTTTCCATTTTACCTCTGTTGCATGCAGAAAGCCCAGACAGCTGACCAGTTGATTTATTGTTTCTTAGGCTGCAGCTCCCTGTGCAAACTCCTAGTGAGAGGCAACCGTTGATTGTGAGCTGCGTTTTTCTGCCTAGATGTTTGTCTCCTGAAGACCTGCCAACAGTTGAAGACATTTACCATTTCTTCCTCATAGTCTTTTCCAGACTAAGGGTACCTCAGGAAAGGAAGATCTAGATTCCTCATCATCTAGCTGTCTTCGGGGGATTTCCAGTGTTCGTCCTAAAAGGTGCCAGATAGAACCGGATATTTAATCCGGCTGCAATCTGCAAACCAGCACGGGGACATTGCTTCCTAGGCATCCAGGCTTGCAACTCACACCAAGGGATGGCCAAAGAGCTCCCCTCTGCTCTCCAGATCTGCTGTGCCAGCCTCTCACTTGCACTTCTTACTGCTGACCAAACTCCGTCACCTGGGTGGTCTGCATGCATTACAAACCCCAACATATAAAATCAAACTATTTTTCCCAAAACCTGTCCCTCTGCCTTCTGTGTTCAGCGCTTTGCATAAAGGTCTGTCGGGTCAGCTCCACAGCCGTTCCCCTCTGGTTCCATCATTTACTGCCCTAATTATATCTGATATGCATACCTAATAGTGATAACCTCCTGCTTAAAATAAGATTTTTACTGTCTACAGAATAAAATCCACACTCTTTGGCAAAGCACTCTGGCACCTGTATAATCTAGAGGACCCAATTTACCCTCTGGGCTCATTGCCTCCTTCACTGCACCATCACATGAACCATCCCCCCATTATACCACATATATTCTTCCTCCTTATGTTTGCCCTTCAATCTAGTGAAATCCTATCTACCCATCTCAAAAACTCCCCTCTGAATAATGTGTCCACTCTTAAAATGTCCCAGGCTCTTCTCCAGTGCAGCAGAACTAATGATTTTCATCTTTAGACTCATAGCAATTATTGACTTTGTGCTTATAGGACATACTTTTTTTGTGTCTAAGCTTCATACAAATTCTCTCAGCTGTGTAGGACGCCAAGCTCTCTGAGGTTGTGAGTCCATCCTATAAAATTTTGTAAATCTAACACTAAGCATAGTGCTGGATATTTGGTGGATGCTTAAAAATGTTCATGAATTGGGGCAGCTGGGTGGCTCAGTCAGTTAGGGGGCTGACTCTTGATTTCGGCTCAGGTCATGGTCTCATGGTTCGTGAGATCAAGCCCCACATTGGACTCTGTGCTGACAGTGAAGAACCTGCTTGGGATTCTCTCTCCCTCTCTCTCTGCCCTTCCCCTACTCACGTGCATGTGCTTTCTCTCTCTCTCTCTCTCTCTCTCTCTCTCTCTCACTCTCCCTCTCTTTCAAAATAAATAAACATTAAAAAAAATTTAAAGAAGTGTTTTGTGAATGAAATCCAAATATCAGCACAATTTAAAGTTTTATGAGCTTTTGAAAATGTTGAGTTATTCTTGTGGGTGACTAAAAATTCCACCTATTATGTTTTATATTTTATATAAAATTAAATCTCTTCTTCCTGCAGTTATATAGGTGATCTTTTGGGGGAAGGAGAAGGTGGTAGCCAAACAACTGCCAATGTTCAATGTTTGGGTCCATATGTGTACCTTGGTTTTAGTCTGAGCATGGTGGTTAAGAAGGCAATCTCTGAAGTTAAATATCTACATTCAAACACCAACTCTTTTATTAGACCTTACAAATGTTACACCTCTAGAACTGTTTTTTTTTTTAATCTGTAAAATTGTAATAAACAAATTACCTATTGGGGCGCCTGGGTGGCGCAGTCGGTTAAGCATCCGACTTCAGCCAGGTCACGATCTCGCGGTCCGTGAGTTCGAGCCCCGCGTCAGGCTCTGGGCTGATGGCTCAGAGCCTGGAGCCTGTTTCCGATTCTGTGTCTCCCTCTCTCTCTGCCCCTCCCCCGTTCATGCTCTGTCTCTCTCTTTCCCAAAAATAAATAAACGTTGAAAAAAAAAAAAAACAAATTACCTATCAAGATAGTTGCAAGGACTAATTGGGATAATCCATGAGAAATATTTACACAGTGCCTAGCACATAGAAACTGCTCTATAAATGTTAGCTATAGTAATAACTATTATATGTACATCCCATATCTATGTGCACATTTATTATACATAAAATTCCACAAGGAAAACAGTGTGAATCGCTGTGTGTAGATACCTTGATGAGAAGAAAATTCAACTGAGAATTTCTTGATTTTATGAGGGTTGCTAATACAGCTTAATTCACTGTAGATACTAAATGTTGCCTCTTCCCTGTAAAAACAAACCTTACACAATGCCCATGTTAATAAGTAATGTAGAACATTGAACTACTGCTTTATGGGAGCTAAGTTTCAGGGAATTATAATGCAGCTCAATGAACAAATAATTTCCTCGGCTGGAATCCAGTGATGAAGAATTTAGAAAATTAATATTCCTAGGCTGAAATAAGAGATTTCACTATTCCTCTTACATATGTGGATATTTCAGTTTTTCGAATTGCAAGAGATCACTGGTATGTGCTTAGTAACTCTGTGCCTCACTTCCCTACAGGTAAAATGGAAATCATAATAATAGGAGCTGCCTCATAGAAGTGTTTTAAGGGTTAAATGAATTAATATGTTTTAAGTGCTTAAAAGAGACTTCTGGGGAAGATGGCAGAATAAGGGCACCCTAAGCTCATCCTCAGCCCACCAATACAACTAGATAACACTGACATCAGTGTAATAACCCAGAGAATGACCTGAAGACTGGCAGAACAGCCTCTCCACAGCAAAACGTAGACCGCACTCAGGAGGGTGGAAAGGGCAGAGGGACAGCCACAGGGCTGTCCATCGGAGTGGGGGACAGCATAGCTGTGGACAGAAGAAAAAGCAGAGACTCACACCAGACACTCCATGGGGGGGGGGGGGTGCCCACATGGAAAAGGCGAATCCCCCATAGCATGTGATGCTGAAAACCAGAAGGGCAGACTTTTGCGAGTTCTGATAGTCAGTAGGGCTTACCACCTGGAACTTTAAAAATCAGCAGGCTGAGAACAAGGAGGACAATAGGAAACTGAGTCTCCACCTTTAAAAAGATAGCATAGCAAACAACCATGCAGAGATTCAGCATAGAGCAGCAGTTTGAAAAGTGCGTAGGGTATACAGGAGGGAGATTTGTTTACTAATCTCAGAGAGCATGCTGGAGGGGCAGGGATTGTTGTGGGACTTCTCTATGAACAAAGGAATTGACAGGTGCCATTTCCTCTCCTTGCCCTCGAGCCTAGACACTAGGACGCTTATGAGAATCAACTCTGTGCCAACACTCACTACCTAACTTGTTAACAGTGTGCCCTACTTCCCTGTTCTCCAGCAGACATGCCCCCTTCATCCAGGCATCAACTCCAGGTCCCCTCCCATAACAGACCTGTGCAAACTTTCCTATTACCACATGACCTACTTTGAGTTCTCCTGTGGGCCTGCCACCTCCAATCTGCCCTTGGCTGGAGCCCATCCAAAGTGGTGCCCCAAGACTGACTATGCAACCAGCTGCAACAGGGTCCAGCATCACTCTAACGTGACTCCTGCCCCCCAGGAAAGGGAAAAATAACCACACATACCAGTCAGACTGTGGCCCCAGCAGTGGGCTGGGGGAAGGCATCTGATCTGACTGGAGGCCCAACCCACCAACTGAAGCTTCTCAGAGGACAACACAGGGAGAATGCCTTGCAGTTTGTTGCAACCACAGTTTTGGCCTGATTCAACTCAAGCCCAACGCAGCCTCAGATTGGCCCACTAACAGCACAGAGAACAAATCCTTCCCACAACAGGCAAAGAGATACATTGCAGATGACTGGGCTGAAAGTAAAAGTGGCTCAGTCACAACAGCAGGGCACATGCAACATACCTAAGAGACATGCCTGAAGCACCAGATTCTGGTGAACAGGAGATACTGTACTGCAGGGCACTATAGGACCTCTTCTTCATAAAACCACTACTTTCAAGACAAGAAACACGGGTGACTTTTCTACACATAGAAACAGATACAAGGAGTTAGACAAAATGAGAAGACAGATGAATATGTCCCAAAAGAAAGAACAGGATAAAATTATAGCAAAAGACCTAAGTGAAACTGAAATGTAGATAAATAATATGTCTGATATAAAATTTAAAGTAGTGATCATAAAGATATTCAATGAACTTCAGAAAAGCATAGGGGACCTCAGTGAGACCCTTAATAAAGAGAAAACATAAAAACAATCAGAGATGAAGAACTCAATAACTAGAATTAAAATACATTACATGGAATAAACAGTAGACTAGAGGAAGCAGAACTGACATGGACAACAGAGTAATGAAAAGTAATCAAGCTGAATAGGAGAGAGAAAAAAAATAGTGCAAAATGAAAACAGACTAAGGGAACTCAGTTACACCATCAAGCATTTGCATATTAGGGATCCCAGAAGAACAAGAAAGAGAAAAGGGACAGAACATTTATTTGAAGAAATAATAGTTGACAACTTCCCAAATCTGGGGAAGAAAACAGAAATTCAGATTCAAAAGGCACAGAGAACCCCCAACAAAATCAACCCAAGGAGGTCTACACCAAGACACATTGTAATTCAAATAGCAAAAACTAAACATAAAGAGAGAATCTTAAAAGTAGCAAGAGAAAAGAAAACAGTTACATACAAGGGAAACTCCCTAAGGCTATCAGCTTATTTTTCCGCAAAACTTTTACAGGCCAGAAGGGAGTGGCATTATGTATTCAAAGTACTGAAAATAAAGTGCTTAAAACAAGTGAGGAGTCCATGGGAAGCTTACATAGGTATTAGCTATTAGTTCCATAATAAATATACTTACAGAGATAAGAAGAATGCCTCAGGAAATCCAGAGCAGATGAATATATAGACATCAAGTAAAATAAAAAACAAATGAGCAAAGACATTTAAAAAACCCCATAAAACCTGAACTCTTTCTACCTAACCCTATGAGAGCATTCGTTATTGGAATTATGCAATAGTTATGGTGGCATTCGATCTGGCTACTTAACATATATTCAAATAGGTTAAAATTTACACAAAATTTGAGTACTTTGGAATTTGAAATGTGTACCAAGAGTGCTTATAATGTTCATTTGAAAGTTTTATTTTTCTCTCATTTTGAAAAACACAAGTAATAATTGTCAAGAAAAAATGCATTTGTTCTCTGATTGAACAAGGATTTATTCAAGTCTATGAAGTGTGGAATTATAGAGACAGAATATATTCAAAATGTATATTCTAATTGTTAGTAGCTAATAATTTTTGTAACAATCAAATCACCTAGAGGGTTGAATCCAGTTACATTTCTCTTTACATCCTGGAAGTTACTCTGAATTGACTGATCAGAGACTCCTAGGATGCTTGCTAAGATACTTTGTTCCGGGTCTTATCCAAAACTTTTCTATCAGAAACTCTCAAGATGTATCCTAGGAATCTGTATATCTACAAGCACTCCAGGAATTCTGGTTACCGTTAGATTTGGGAGCAGTCCCTTGCATGCCTGGTGAGAGATTCTGCACAAAATAGGTACTGGTAGGAAGCAAAGCAGAGTTTGAAGTTAGAAACCCCTACTTCAACTTCTGGCTCCATTTTTTGCCAAAAGGGTGACTTTGGACACTAATGTTTTTTTAAATTATTAGTTTTCTCATCTGTAAAATGGAGCGAGTTATAGCTACCTTACAGCGTTATTGTGAAGTTAAATAAAATCAAAATAAAAATGCAGAACACAGTGCCTGACACACCATGTATGATTTAAAGTGTAAGCCCTTTACAAGGGATGTTTTCAATAAATACAGTTGGAACGGATGATATAATTTGCTCATTAAGTAGCATTTGAAAGGGTCCTTAAATAGTATTCTCTTTGTTCCTGGGAATTCTGTAAAGAGAGTTCCTGGGAATTTGCTCATTAAGTAGCATTTGAGGGGCGCCTGGGTGGCGCAGTCGGTTAAGCGTCCGACTTCAGCCAGGTCACGATCTCGCGGTCTGTGAGTTCGAGCCCCGCGTCGGGCTCTGGGCTGACGGCTCAGAGCCTGGAGCCTGTTTCTGATTCTGTGTCTCCCTCTCTCTCTGCCCCTCCCCCGTTCATGCTCTGTCTCTCTCTGTCCCAAAAATAAATAAACGTTGAAAAAAAAAAAATAAGTAGCATTTGAAAGGGTCCTTAAATAGTATTCTCTTTGTTCCTGGGAATTCTGTAAATAATTCTGTAGAATTATTAAATATTTATGCCCTTTTCCCACCCCTCTTAGAACTAACATTGATGACATGATACCTGCAGATTGTTGCTAGAGTGAGTGACACTTCTGGAAGAGACTTGTCATCCTTGCACAGAAAATGGCACTAGGACTTTGGCATTCTGGCAATGATATTTTTGGAGAAGATGCCTTAAAATAAATACAAATAAAGGCAATTTTGTAAGTGTGCTAACATAATTACTTGAAAATGTCTCTAAAATTAGGCAGGATTCCTAGGAGAGGAGGAAGAAAGAGTACTAGTAGGAGTTTAGGGTTCCTCATCACTCCATGTAATCTTTTTTTTTTCCTTACTGACTGATCCTAAGGCACCTTGTGTTACTCCTTTAAGAATGTCCCATCCGCATTTTTAACAAGAAAAAGGACCTAATAAAATGTGAGCTCCTCATTGATAGCAGTGCACCTGACTTATCCACTTCCCATTGCTCAGTTGTCTTTGAAACTTAGAATCTCAGAGAATATTGATCCTGTCAAGTTACACAGAAGAAGGCAGTTTACATAATGAAGTTGGCTGTTTTATATTCACAGTAGATAAAAGCGTCAATTAAGTTATCAACTAAACTGTCCATATAGACTCCTTATGAAATATTAGCCTTTTCTATATCATTAAATTTCTGGCTTTATCATTGTGTGGTGAAATTAAAATAAAAAGTAGATGTAATCTCTTATTTCAATTTAGCATTGAAGGAGGAAAGTATAAACAACCTGTAACCTTCCAAAATAAGCAGTCAGAAATCTACACGAGACTTGAAGGGGTTGGCCATGGAGCTGTAGGGAAGCAGGCGATGTAGACTCAAGGATACTGACTTAGAGCTGATTTCCTGTCCAGTCTGTGTCATTTGCTACCTATGTGTCTTTAGGTAAATCACGTAATTTCTCTAGACATCATATTTTTTTATTTTGTCTGTCAAAGAAAAAAAACATCATGCTGCACGATTGCTGTAAAGATTAAATAATATAAAATATATTATACTTTCCAACAGTGTCTGACATATGTGTGCAAGAAATAGCAGCTACTATTGGCTCAAACAAAATGTCAACATACAGAAGAACCTTCATAAAAATCATTGAGTATTATTTTCCTAAACAAATGCCAAACATCCTGTGGTTTTTGGGTATTCATAGGAAGAACTAGTATTGAGTATTCACTATTTTTATAGAAATGTCACGGCTACTCGATTACACATGATAATTCAGGTGGACTCCATAATTCTACAAAATAAAGCTTTACTGTTTTATATTTCTGAAAAAACAAATCTTTACCATACTACTATTTAAACTTCTACATTATGTCAGGTATAGTCCTTGGCAATGATACAACCATGGCCTCTGTTGAGTTTGTAGTCAAGTGGAGAAAACAGATTATGATAGTAAGTAAACAAATATAAATGTAGTAATTAAAAATCCTGTGCTCCTGTGACTCCACACTCCCTAGATTCTGTGAAGAATTCTGAGAATCCAAAATTCCAAGACTTGGTTGACCTAGATCCTAGCTCTTTTTTATAGCAATGTGGATTCTGGAGCATGGAATGCATCACATTTCTACTGCACTAAGATTGCATTTAATTATGTATATGTAATTCCTTAGAAATTCAATGTTCAATTTTCCAAACCTAGTAAATTATTAGTGCATCAATGAATTTTACTTAATATTTATTAATTAGGCATCAGGTATTATCAAGGATAATATAGAAATCCTTGACTCAGTGTGCATATTTTCTCAGAAATACAGTCTGATAAATTTGAGAAACTACATCTCAGTGAAGTCCTCATCACATTCTGCTCCCTGGTTTTCCTTTTAGAAGACTGACAATAGCATTGCAACTCCTCACAATTTCCTGAATACACTTATTTTGTAGAAGAAAAGTTGTTTGATGAAAAGTATAGCATAGGGAATATAGTCAATAATATAGTAATAACTTTGTATGGTGACAGATGGTAACTACACTTCTGATAAGCATTTCATAATGCCTGTAATTGCTGAATCACTATGTGTACACCTGAAACTAATATAATATTGTATGTCAGCTATACTTCCATTAAAAATTTTAAAAATGAGAAAAGAATACTCTCAACAATAGATAGTTGTGATTGTGTAAAAGAGAGACATAATTTAGATTGCAGGTAGTCATGAAGTACTTTCTGAGAAAATGACACTTAACTGGAATCAAAAATTTTGACTTACAGTGAAGAATGGAGTGTTTGTCACAACAGCAACATTATATGGTAAATGTATTAAATAAACAAAAATACGTTTCATGCATTTGGAGACTCTTTAGGGGTTAGACATATGGTTGGAGATAAGGCCAGTGGAGTTGGCTGAGGCTTAGATTATCTTGAAGGCTGTTATGGTAAGTGCAGAGGGAAGCAATTAGAGAATGTAGCCCATGTATCAGACAGCCCAAGCAAAGTTCTGCTGTAATAACAAACAAATCCCAAAGTGCTAGTGGTTATCAAAACAACGGTATATTTTTTTTGTTGTTGCTCACATTAAATATCTACTATGGCTCCATTGGGCCTCTGCTCTCTATCTCCTTTACTTCAGGACCAGGGCTGACAGAGAAGCCATGCTAGCTATACGACCAAGGGAAAAAGAGTAATGACAGAGCCCTTCAAAAACTCTTAAAAAATTTCTTCCAAAGTGACACATATCACTTCTACTCACATTCCATAGTCCAAAATAATTGGACAATGGCTAAGCCTGACCACAGGGGAGTCAAAAACAAAATCCTCCCACAAGGAGATCTCAGTAGAGAAGGTCAGAAATTATTGTTGAACAATAATAAAACATACCACAGAGCAGAGGAATGGAAACATTCAATATATTTTTGAACAATTTTAGAATGAAGAAGAAATTAAAAGACAAAAATCAGAAGTGGGAAAGCCAACTAAGAGTTTGTTATAGGATTGAAATTTATAGAAAATGTTGATCTTAGCTGAGGTTATTCTGCTGAAGGAAGAAGCAAGCTGGATATATGTACTTCAGCAGTAGAGTAGACAGGATGACCCTGTTTCAAAACTGAATACCAGTGACAAGTAAGTGTCATTAGCTTAGGTAGTTTGGACTTGATATTTGCTATTTAAATCATACAAAAGGGGAAAGAAATGAATTTTTTAAGTTTATTTATTTTATTTTGAGGGAGACAGAGAAAGTGTGAGCAAGGGAGGGGCAGAAAGAGAATCCCAAGCAGGTTCTCTTCTGACAGCACAGAGCACCATGCTGCATTTGATCCCAGGAACAGTGAGATCATGACCTGAGCTGAAATCAAGAGTCAATGCTTAACTAACTGAGTCACCCAGGTGCCCTGGAGAAATAACTGAATTTAAAACCAATGCAAGAATTATCTCAGTAGAAGGGTTCACTAGCAACCTTGGTGAGTAGTTCACCACCTTCTGTCTCCACTGCTGATGCTACAATGGAATTCAAGATGCCTGAAACAAGGTATTTAATCGTGATATGCCTCAGTTCTCTCAGTTTTCAGATAGGGATAATATTACGTGCCTTCTTAATTCATAGTTCTAAAAAATATATGATGCCATGCAAATATAAAATCTACTTTCTAGAATAGTTTATCTCTATTAACCACTTAGAAGAATAAATGGCAGAGTTCCCTGAGAAGGGAGGGTGGTGTAGGAGAAGGCGCATCAGATGTGACATTAGAAGATCCTGATTTAAATTTGGCTGTGACTTTTATCTGTTCACCATAGAAAATTTAGGTACCCCTTTTACAAAAACATAACCTTAGAAAACTATGTAATATGTCAGAGCACCAATGTTACTTTCATTAAAAGTAAAGTATTAATTTTTACTTGTTGTTACAAAAATTAAATGAGACGATGATAAATAGTCCTTAGTTTAGGATTAGTTGAGTCTGAATGGCAGGGAATTTTCAGATTATATAATGTTTAACCTTTTTATTTTGAGATAATTGAGATAATTGAGATTCACAGAGACATTTACCTTTACTCAGTTTCCCCCAATAATTACATCCTGCAACACTGTAGTACAATGTAACAACCAAGATACTGACATTGATTCCATTGAGATACAGTATATTTCCATCACACAATGATCCCTCATGGTATCTTTTTATAACCACACTTACTTTCCTCTCATCCCCCCTTCCTTAATCACTAAGAAATACTAATCTGTTTCCCATTTCTATAAATTTCTCATTTCAAGAATGTTATATAAATGGACTCATAATTTATGTAACTTTGGGAGATGAGCTTTTTCACTCAGCCTAATTCTCTGGAGATTCATCTAGGTTGTTGTATATATTAATAGTTCATTCTATTCTCTTGTCAAGTGGTATTCTATAATATGTGTATCTCACAGTTTGTTTAGTCATTTGCCCATTGAAGGAAATTTAGGTTGTTTCCAGTTTGGGACTATAATGAATAAAGCTGCATAAATATTTATGTCCATATTTCTGAGTGCACATAATTTTTTCCTCTGGGATAAGTGTACAAAGGTGCCCATTTGGCGACATGGGACATATTGTAGTTGCATTTATTTTTAAGAAACTATAAAACTATTTTCCAAAGGGCTTATGTGATTTTACATGCCCACCAGCAATGTACAAATAATCTATTTCTCTTCATTCTTCCAGTATTTGGTGGTGTCACTATTTTAAACCCATTCTGAGAGGTACATACTGATATTGTGGTTTTAATTTGCCTTCCCTGATGGCTAATGATGCTAATTTGCCTTCCCTAATGGCTAATGATCCGTATATGACAAATGTAGATGGGGGTATGGATATTTCTTTGTATCTTTTGCTCATTTTCTTTTTTTAAATTTTGTTTGTTTGTTTGTTTATTTATATTTGAGAGAGAGAGAGAGAGAGAGAGAGAGAGAGAGAGAGGGAGAAGGAGAGAGACAGCATGTGAGTAAGGAAGAGGGGCAGAGGGACAAAGGGAGAGAATCCTAAGCAGGACCCATGTTCAGTGCAGAGCCCAACATGGGGCTTTATCCCACAACCCTGGGATCGTGACCTGAATGGAAATCAAGAGTCAGACACACTCAAGAAACTGAGCTACCCAGGGGCCCTGTTTGTTCATTTTCTAATTGGATTATTTTTGAGTTGTGTGCATCCTTTATATATTGTACATACTAGTCCTTTGTGTGATATACAGTTTATAAAATTTTCTTCCTCTCATAGCTGGTCTATTCATCTTCTTACAGACATATTTCATGAAAAAAGTTCCCCAAGATTTCTTTCTATTTTTCAGCTTTATAGTTTTTCATTTTACATTTAATCTCCTGATCCATTTTGAATTAACTGTTGTATAAGGTGTTAGAGTTAAGTCAAAGTTCTGTTTATTGCAATGGGTTTCAAATTATTCCAGCACTATTTGTTGAAAATGTTATCTTTCCCCTACTGAACTTCTTTTGCACATTTAATTTAAAAAATCAGTGGGGCAGACTTTTGTGGATTTATTTCCAGGTTCTCTATTCTGTTCCTCTGATCTACATCTGTCTCTCCACCAACACCACAGAGCACTGACTACAATAGCAATATAATAATCCTAGATATCAGGTAGACTGATTCCTCCCACTTTATTTTTCTTTTCCAAGTTTGCTTTAGCTATTCTATTTCCCTTGGCTTTACAAATAAATATCAGAAAAATCTTGTCTAGATAATAAAAAAAATTTGCTGAGATTTTGATCAGAATTAAACCTTATACATCAATGTGAAGAGAACTGGAAACTTTACTATATTGATTCTTCCAATTTATGAATACCTTATGTCTCTCACTTTATTTAGGTCTTTCTTGATTTATTTTGTCAGGATTTTGTAGTTTTCAGCATGTAAATGCTGTACAGGTTTTGTTAGATTTATACTTAAGTATTTCATTTTATGAGCAGTTATATATGTATTTTTAATTTCAGTATCTGTATGTCCATTGCTAGTATATTGAATACAATTCATTTGGTTTTGCATGTTGGTTAGGTGTTCAGCAGTCTTACTGAACTCACTTATTGGTTCTAGGAGTTTTGTTTTGTTTTGTTTTGTTTTGTTTTGTTTTCAGATTCCTTGCGATTTTCTATGTAGACAATTATGTCATTTGCAGTTAGGGACAGTTTTATTTCTTTATTTCTGATATGCATGCTTTTTTATTTACCATTTTTACCCATTGCACTGGCTACACTTTTCATCCTTATGTTGAATTAAAATGGTGACAACAGAGATCCTTGCTTTGTTCCTGATCTTAGAGGAAAGCATTCAGTCTTTTACCATTAGTGTGATGTTAGTTGCAGGTTTTCTGTAGATGTTCTTTATCAAGCTGCAAAAGTCTCCCTCTCTTACTATTTTTCTGATACTTCTTATCATGAATGGGTATTGGATTTTGTTAAATGCTTTTTCTGCATCAATTGATATAATCATGTGATTTTTCTCTTTTAACCTGTTAGTATAGTGGATTACATTGATTCATTTTTGAGTACTGATCCAGTCTTGCATCCCTAGAAGAAACTGCAGTTGGTCACGGCACATGATTCTTTTTATACATTGCTGAATTTTATTTGCTAATATTTTGTTAAGGATTTTTGCATCTATATTCCAAGACATATCGGTCTGCCATTTCTTTGATTTTTGTACTGTTTTTGTCCGGTTTTGGTATTAGAATAATACTAGCATCATATAGTGAAATAGAAAGTGGTACTTCCTCTTGCATTTTCTAGAAAAGATTGTGTATAATTGGTGTTAATTCTTTAAATGTTTGCCAGAATGTTGTAGTGAAACCCCCTGGGTCTGGAGAATTATTTCAGGGAGCTTCTAAATTACAAATGAAATTCCCTTAATAGTTATAAAGTTATTAAGATGATCTACTTCATATTGTGAGAGTGTAGCATTTTGTGTTTTTCAAGTAATTGGTGTTTTTCATTTCATCTAAGTTGTCAAATTTATGCGTGCAGAGTTATACATAGTACTCCCTTTATTCTCCTTTGGACATCTCAAGGGCTGCTGTGCTTTCCCTTGTTTCATTTCTGATGCTGATACTTTATGTTTCTCTCTTTTTTTCTTTGTCAATCTTGTCACAGATTTGTCAATTTTAGCGATCTTTTCAAACAACTAACTTTTTGTTTTATTGACTTTCCTGTATTGTTTTTCAATTTTGGATTTTATTGGTTTCTGGATTTATTTTTACCACTACTTCTCCTTCTGCTTGCTTTAGATTTATTTTGCTCTTCTTTTTCTAGGTTCTTGAGGTAGGAGCTTAAATTACAGACTTGCAACTTTTCGTCTCATCTAATGTATGCATTTCATGCTACGACATCCCTCTCAGCACTGTTTTAGCTGTGTACCACAAATTATAATATGGTGTATCTTCCTTTCTTTTAGTTCATTGTATTGTTTGATTTCCTCCTCCCCACTAGGCCTCCAGTGATGCTCAGAGAAATTAAGTGACTTGACCAAAGCCTCATAGGTACAGGCTGAATTGGCATTCATCTAGTCCAAAGCTTTGGCTCCTAAATTCTAGACTTCCTGCTTCCCTGGAGCTCTGTGGCCAGGCTTTATGTGTGATATAGACAGAAGTGCCTCATTACTCCCCATATGGCCTTCACCATGGGCAGTGGGAGGAGTGATTTATTTACTGGGTGTTGTTAAGAGTCCTGAATCTCCACTAAGTTTCCTCTGATACCACCCAGTGGGGAGAGTAGGAGATGCCTCATTACTGCTGCTTCTTCTCCCTAGCCCTTTGACTAGAGATAGAAAGCTTTTGTTGGGGTTTCTTTTTCTAGTGCCTGATGATGTTTTCTTCTTTTCTTTTCTTTTTCTTTTTCTTTTCTTTGTTTCTTTTCTTTTTTTTTTTTTTTTTTACCTTTTAAAAAAAATTTTTAACATTTATTTATTTTTTGAGAGACAGAGACAGAGTGTGTGGGGGGGGGGAGGGACAGAGAGAGAGATGGAGTCACAGAATCTGAAACAGGCTCCAAGCACTGGGCCGCAGACTCTGAGCTGTCAGCACAGAGCCTGATGCGGGGCTCGAACCCACCAACTATGAGATCATGTCCTGAAACACCCAACCGACTGAGTCACCCAGGTGCCCCAAGTTTTTTTTTTCTTTTAGAAAGCATGTGTGAGTTGGGGGGGGGGGGCAGAGGGAGAGAGAGACAAAGAATGTTAAGCAGGCTCCACACCCAGCATAAAGCCTGATGAGGGGCTCAATCCCATGAACCATGAGATCATGACCTGAGCCAAAATCAAGAGTCGGACATTCCACTGACTGAGCCACTCAGGCGCCCCCGATGATATTTTCAAGTTGCCACTTCCCTCTGGGATATATGAGGTGAAGAGAAAACCTAGGGAACTTACACTGTTTTGTTCTTTGGGCCCCAGAGTCCATAGTCTGTCTGTTTTCTCTCCAGCTTTCAGAATCTTATGTTTGTTTTATATATAGTATCTGGGGTTTTTTACTTGTACAAAGCAGGAGGAATAGAAAAAATTATGTCTCCTTAATCTTGAAAACAGGAGTCCATATTGTATCAATTTTCAAGAATTTAATAGATAATTTTTTTCCTTAGAATACACATTTTTGAGCATAGGGTGTGCTCTTCTACAGTAAAGTGGAAACAGCATTTTCTTCACTGAAGTTCTGAGTCCAGGTTACCAAAATTTATGTTGATGGCTCTTACAAGCTGAAAAAGCATTTCATTGTAAGGGTGTCCCCAGACTTACACTTTTATTTCAGGATATGAAACAACATAGGGTTTCACTTAAGAAAATACATAGTAGGGAGAAAATTTCAAGGGACCTGTTTGAACACTGACTCAGAGCTGATGGTATAAAGGCTATCTTGGCTGCAAAACACCAGAACCGTTTGGTCAAGCCCACAGATTAAGTGCAAATGCATCATGTGGCCCTCAGAACCAGCTGTGTTTGTGGGACTGAGACTGGTGTAGTAACAAACAGTCGTTTCATGGCAGAGTTGTAGTTGCCCTAATTTTAAAGCAGTTGATGGCTCCCACTGTTAAGTGCCACTATCACAAAATGATGCAACACTTATCACAGCAGCTGCTGCCAACACTCTCCTTCTCTCACATCCCATGCTACGTGAATTCCAGGTAAAGAATATCAGATTGTTTGCAGTGAAAGTGGTTGATGTATTATGACAGAAAACATGTCCCCTTGTTCCCCTACTGATAAGAAGCCTGCCTACATTTAATATGAGTGAAGAACAGAGAATTCCAGTTTCAATACAAGGATCGTTCCATTCTTTGTGTATGCAGCCAGCGATCCCCAGTACCATTTCACCAGCAGACCTGGCAAAGCGATCACCACACATTCCCTGCTGGCCTGGGTATGCCACCACTACGATGGCCAGATTTAACAAATGAATGTACCAAACATCCAGGTAAACTTAAACTCAAATACACAAAAACAATTTTTCGGTATAAGTATATCCCAAATATAGCACAAGACAAATTTACATAAAAAAAAGTGTTTATTGTGTATTGGAAATCCAAATTGAATGTCTTACACTTTATCCGGCAACCTTACCTCAGACTCCTTCTTAACACTGTACTTCAAGTAACTCTTGTCAATCTGTTGGAATTTGCCTGTTACAAAAACCATACAGGGCATCACAGGTGTAGAAAACAGAGGACAAGTGGGAGTTTCAGAGAATGCATTTATGTCTAAAAAATTGAGGTGTTGGCAGCGTTTTTTCTTTAAGAGTAAAGTAAAGCAATTTCCATGTTTCCTATCTGACATAACAAGAAGACAGTTACATGTTAATCACCTAAAGTTTATTACTAAAGACAAAGACTTTTCATGAGATTAAGTATTGTTTCTCTAATGTAGTGGTTCTCAAAGCATAATCCCTGGATGGGCAGTATAGCTTCTGAACTTCTTAGAAACATGAATAATCAGGTCCCACCCCAGACTTCCTGAGAAACTCTGGGGTGAGTGCCCAGGAATCCAGGCTTAAAAGCCCTTTAAGGACTTTGGTGCACACTTAAGTTTGAGAACTACCACTGCCACAGGACAACAAAGAACAACAGTTGTCCTGCTAGAGAAATTCCACAATTTGAAGACTCCTTTAATTTTTCTGCCTACCCAGGTTTCTGTAAATTTAGAATGAGAAAATTCAGTAAGCCAACCTATAGCAGGCTCTTAATACCAGCTAGCTACTAACTCAGTACAAATCTAACATCTTCCTACAGAGAAGCTCTAATCTGAGCAAGGACCATGACCTCCTCCTTCTTTTATCCCTCCTGGGAAGGTACATGACTGATGCTCTCTCTATTGCCTGATCAGTGGTAAAGCCTGGTTATCATGACCTCTCCAAGCATAAGTCAGGCAGTAAGTGTCCAGGTTGCCAGAGTCATTCCCCTTTAGTTGAATCAACAACAGTTTTCAGTGTTCCGTTTCTAAATCATCTAGTCACCCAGTCATATTGGCACTATCTTAGGTTGACCTTGGTACCAGCTTACTGGAAAAACAAAAACAAAAACAAAACAAACAATAACAACCAAATGGAGACCCAACTCCAAAGGGATTTCACTTTTATTGACTAACATTTATAAGTTGGCACCTTCCATACATACTATCATTTTAATTGTCATGACCATCAGAAAAGGCAAGATTTCCTATCTCCGATTTATGAATATTAATGCACACTCAGTGTCACATAGTTAGAAAGTAGTGCAGGGTAATTCCAAGCTCTGTCCAATATGACATTTTACTTCTCATAGGAGGTCTTCATGGATAGAGCTATCAAATGAACAGAACTAACTGAAGATTCAGTTACTTGCATGAACTATTTCCTCCTATGATCTGATTAACTAAAGTATGTTTTGAAGTATCCTCCAAATCCCACCCTTTCTTTGAGGTTCAGCCCAATTTGCATCTTCTATGAAGCCTACCAACTCACAGTGATGATTCATTTCCTCTCTTTTGTTAGGTAATTACATGCTAGTCTCAAATCGTGATTTAATCCATTCAAAGTTTGTTTTTACTCTATAACAAAATGCTAAAGGTCAAAGCTATGTCCTCCATTTCTCTGGAAGTTCCTTCAGTACTGGGTACCATGTCATATGGAGGAGTTAGTGCTCAATGATATCTGTTGCATGGGTTTAGCATCCTCTATGGCATAGTATCTGTTACAAAGTTATGCCAAAAGGAGATAATTGACTAATTGCAGGAATCCTAGGGATGCAAAGGTTAAAGTGCATGGTCCCTGTCTATAAGGAGTCATAGTTCAGTAGAGACTCATCAGGGAAAGTACCTCAGTATAGCGGTGCTTTGATGTACTAGCTATTAGGTCATTAGAAGCATGAGAGAAGCTACTAAATCTTCATGTAAGAGTTACAGAAGTCTTGTACAGACTAGCCCTTGAGATACAACTAGAAATATGAGTGAAAAGTTGTCAAGACATGACGAATAAAATTCTAGAAAGAAGGAATCCCATCAACAACAAGAATGGGTATGGGAGCTATGTGAATTTCAGTAATACTAAAGCATAAAAAAGGAAGGTCCAGTGGGTTGAATTGTGTCCCCTTAATTAGGTTAGGAGTCAAGTCCTAACCTCCAGTCCCCAAGAATGTGACCATATTTGGAAATATGGTTTTTGCAGATGCAATTAGGGTTCTTCAGATGAAACCATCCTGAATTTAGGGTGAGCCCTAAATCCAATGACTGGCATTCTTGTAAGAGAAAGAAAAGGGAGGTGACATAAAAGGAAGAAAAAGAAGACCAAGTAAAGATGGATGCGAGGATTAGAGTTATGTACCCTTAAGCCAAAGAGCACCAAGGGTTGCTGGCAGCCACCAAAAGCCAGGAGAAAGGCTTGAGTATTCTCCCTTAGAGTCTCCAAAGAGAACCAACAAAGCCAACATCTTAATTTTGGATTTCTGGCCTCCAAAAGTATGAAAGAATAAATTTCTCTACTGTTAAACCACCAAGTTTGTGGTAATTTATTATGGCAGCTCTGGAAAACTAATACAGAAGGGAATTAAGGAGAACAATGATAAGGCATGAGCCTAGACAGGTACCTAGGCTTCGGACCATAAAGATTGGTGGGCGTTTTATGTTGAGTAGCTTGCACAGTTTCCAGCATTGTACTGTAAGTCCTGACAGTTGGGTTTTCTCTTTTTTGTAATGCAAGTACCTGGCAAGCCTTGATTGCCCAGGCATTCACTTCAAAGAGGCATTCACTTCAAACATGAATGTCTCTATCAATACATTGCCAGTCACACACTAGATAGAGAGCCAGGCCTCCTACCCGCCTCGAGGCTCCTTTGTTTTAGAGATCTTGGTTGATTTACATAACTGACAATTTGGGCTGCTTGTTTTCTTGTTGTTGTTGTTTTTTCCCCCTCTTCTCTCATTTTAAATTCCTGCTTATATATATTTCAAGTTTATTTATTTATTTTGAGAGAAAGAGAAAGAGTGAGTAGGGAGGAGCAGAGAGAGGAGGAGAAAGAGAATCTCAAGCAAGCTCTGTGCTGTCAGAGTGCAGCCCGATGCAGAGCTGGAACTCATGAACTATGAGATCATGACCTGAGCCAAAACCAAGAGTTGGATGCTCAACCAAATGATCCACCCAGGCGCTCCCCACTTGTATGTTTTAAATTCATCAATAAAGAGTGACCCCACAAAACCGTAGACCATCACCCCCATCCCCAATTAAAGCAGAACCCCAGGCCCAGTGCTTACTAATTCTCTTTCTCTCCCTGCCACCCTCCCTGTCCCCACCCTGTCCCACCTAGCTGTGTGGCCACAGGCATGCCATCTAATTTCCAAGACTTGCAAATAAGAGACCTTTCTGTTTTTCTCAAAGTTTCCCGGTGTTTACTGCTGAAGCACATTTTCAAATCATAATAAGGACTACAAGGGCTGGTCCAGCCACAGCATCAGTTATGGGTAGACTGAGACGGGCACACAACAGACATGCTATAGAAAACTACTGATGAATTTTGAAGAAGGAATTGAATCATTAGATTTGAATATCAGATTGTTTTTGTCATAAAATAGAAATGAAAGCCACAAAGAGACTGATTAAGGAAGCTATCTTAACAGTTCAACTGGGAAAAGTCTCAGTAAGTTCACTGGTAGTAGGGATAGAGAGGAGAGAAAGAATCTGAGGGATAAATAATGGAATATACAGGACTTACACTTGCTGAATATGAAATTTCAGAAGGCAGGAAAAATGTATATTCATATCATTTGTACTTTTCTGTAACAATTATGTGTACTATTTTGTAAGCTAATATTCTCACTCAACGATATAATTGAGAGCATAAAGCATGATTTAAATATTTTTATATCATATCATTTATAACTGAATTATACACCACCATAAAGATGAGCAGTGATTTATATAACCAAATCCCCATTTTTGTCAATTTGTAAATATTTCTCTTATTAATAACATTACAGTTAATATCCTTGAATATGTGTTTGCATACTTCTCTGATTATTTCCTTATTTTCTTAGAATAAATTCATAGACTTCGTAAAATACGTACAGATTGTACAGCTTTTCAATTTTTTTTGTTTTTACATATTGCCATTTTCCCTCTTGAAAGTTATTCATTTTTGTTAATTTAAACATCTATCAGTCGCGCATGACAAAGTCTATATATTTATCTTCTCCAATAACATTAAGATTCTTAAAGATTATATATCTCTGATAGGAAAGTGGCACAAATTGCTTTATTTCCTTGTCTCTGACTATCATCAGACTGAATAGTTTTGTACGGTCTGTTTACAACCTTCTGCATGTCTTTTCTCTGACAAGCCTGATTATGCCATGTCCATTTTGCTATTCTATCTTTTTTCCATTGATTCTTAGGATGTTAATTACACATTAAGTATCATGATTCACTGTCAGTAATTCCTGTGCATGTTTCTCTAACATTTTAATTTTTTATTTTACGCTCTGCAAAAGACTAAATGTTTGTGTCCTCCAGAGTTCATACATTGATATGCCCAATTCCCAATAGGGATGGTATTTGGAGTTAGGAATTTGGGGAGGTGTTTAGATGATTAACAGGATTAGTGCCCTTATAAAAGAGATCCCAGAGGGCTCCCTTGCTCCTTCCATTCACATGAAGACCTAGCAAGAAAAAGGCTATTTATGAGCCAGAACACAGGTCTTCATTAGACATTGAATCTGCCAGTGCCTTCATCTTGGACTTCCAACCTCCAGACTGTGAAAAATAAATGTTTGTTATTTGAGCCACCAGTCTATGGTACTTGTGTTATAGAGCAGCTTGAGTGGACTAAGACATGTTCTCTTTCGATTCACAAAAGTATTTATTTTTTTGGTAGTTAATCCATCAATAATTTCCCCTATGGATGTTGCCTTTCAGTTGTGTTAAGAAAAGTTTCTTAACTCCCAAATTTTTTGAACATTTAGTTACATTTCCTTCTAATATTTTTTATGTAAATAGTTAACTCATTTTAAATTTGAGAAAAATTGTGAAATGAGGATCTACATTCACTCTTTTTGGCATACGTTTAGCTACTGAATTAACACTATATTTGAAGCCAAACAGGTTTGAATAACAACTAAAATTCCCAACCAAGAATGATACTCTATATGCTGTGAAAGTGATTCTCTGATTGCTCAGTGGTCAAATGGAATGGTTGTGGATGACAGCCTGATTCAAGTTGATTCACAACAGAATGGCCAGGAGGTTTAGAGACAAATAATATGAGCGATTCTTTTGAAGAATTTTGTTGTAAACTGAAGCAGAAAAAAATATGTTAACAGCTAAAAGAAGTGCAGTCAGAACTTACGAATTCTCTGAAAAGATTCTTAAACTTTTTTTTTTTTTTTTCTGGAGCTTGGATGAACAATTCGAAATAAGAGGTGTGGATACACATAGAAAGATAACGGCTGTCACTGTCCATATAGTCTCTCTTCCTCTCCAAAATCCCATGCAAAAGACTATAAAAATATACCAAACAATTGGATGCATAGCAGTGTGAAAAATATAAAACAACGTCATTTTCAGCGCAAGTGTTTTGACCAATTTCTGGAAGACCAAATGAAAGTTCATTGATGGCTTCACCAAAGCAGAAGCAATCACAAATGCACCACACAAGCACCGATTTTCACAGTACAGCAAAGAGTGGCCATGAGTGACCTCAAGCAGGAATTTCAGGGGCAGCGAACTGGATGCATAAGGAAATGACTACCTACATGCATGGCTGGTGCCCCCCGACCCTATTCACTAATCTTTGTGGGAGATTTATCTATGCAGTTCTGTAGAACGATGAAATGGATGATTGAAATGAAGAAAGATGAAAGGCAGAACTTAAGACATAGCTAAGTTTCCACAAACACTTGGTGATAGGGCTGTCAGCCAAAATACATAAAAGACAGGATGGGTCAACTTCAGATATACAGAAAAACTTTTAGAATAAGTATTTCCCAATTATTGCACATAACATACTCATATTACATTATTCATTTTTTTGAAAGAGAGGGAGCACGCGTGCAAGCGGGGCAGGGACAGAAGAAGAAGGAGAGAGAATCTTAAGCAGGCTCCATGCCCAGAGTGAAGCCCTACGCAGGGCTTGATCCCACGACCCTGGTAGCATGACCTGAACCAAAATCAAGAGTTGGATGCTTAACTGACTCAATCCCCAGACACTCCGCATTATTCATTGTTAATACAAAATTAACATTTAACTAGGCATCCTGTATTTTTGTTTACTAAATCCAGCAACCCTACGTAAAAAACAAAATCAGCTTGGCAAATTTGGAGGCCCTGACCTCTCATCTTGAAGGAAAGTCTGCTTAACAACAAGCCATGCATTTACCCCAAACCTCCTTTATCCCTCACATTCAGAGGTGAGCAGCTGTACTCCACAAACCTATCAAATGCAAAGGAAACCTTCATCAGTTACATGGTCAACCAGTACCTCATTAATAAATACAAATGGTCAAACAAGAATCACCGACATTTGAGGAAGAACAAAGCAGAGGGCCATGATGAGAAGTAAAATAAGAAATGGCCTTAATAATGCAGCAAGCAAAGGAGAATGTGAAAAAATGAGTTCTAAAATTGTAAAGTTCCTCGTGATCTGGATTATTTTCCTCTATGAAACAATACTGTTCTTCATTCTTGTGTATACAACTTTATTTTGGTAAGTGCATTTAAAGATATATAATGCCATTAAAAGATAGATTATTCATCACTAATATCATAATAAAATGTGAAAACAAAACAAAAACCCAAGGAAAGACCACTGGATTTGTTAATTATAACAAATCCTCAATTTCAATGGATACAACAGAAATCTTTTTTGTATTAGTAGGTTGATTACATCCTCTAGAACTACCGTATGATGCAGCAATTCCACTCCTGAGTATTTATCTGAAGAAAACTAAAACTATTTGGAAAGATATGTGTCCCTCCAAGTTCACTGCAGCACTGGTTACAATAGCCAAGATATGGAAACAATCTAAGTGTTCATAGACAAATGAATGTATAAAGAAATTGTGAATTATGGAATGGAATATTATGCAGCCATAAACGTCATGAAATCTTGCTATTTGTGGCAACATGGATGAACCTCAAGGTATTATGCTAAGTGGATTCAGACTGAGAAAGAGAAGGACCGTATAATCCTTCTTACACGTGGAATCTGGGTGGGGGGGCAGGTAAAAAAGCAAACTCGTAGATACAGAGAACAGATTGGTATTGCAAGAGACAGGTTGGCGGGGGTGAATGGGAGAAATGGGCCAAGGGGATCTCACGGTAAAAAAAAAATTAAAAATATAAAAAATAGTTATACCTTCTATCGAAAACATTCTAACAATATACCATCCTTGCAGATTTCAAAATAGCTTAATACAGAGAACAGTTTCCAGATAATTTACCAATGACAAAATTATCAAGAAATCAAATAGTTTTGGTTTCTTTACACTTGTTTTCGTGCGTGTGTGCGTATATATATATTTATATATTATATATGTATGTACATCTATATATATATAAAGGGATATCCTCTTTTGGTGACACTATGGCTCTTAAACAAAATGAAAATAACTGCTGTTGGATGATAGAACACTACCACAAAAAACCTACAAAATATTTTATGGTTTCATATTAACATATTGGTATTTTTACAGAAATGCTAGTTACAGGCATTAAAATACTTAAAGAATAAATGGGTATTACTGGGAAGGGTTTTCAAAAATGTAACCAAATTAGGTTTAATTAAAAAATAAGAAAGTCAGGGACACCTGGGGGGCTCAGTTGGTTAAGCATCAGATTTTGGCTCAGGTCATGATCTCACAGTTTGTGAGTTCGAGCCCTGCATAGGGTTCTGTGCTGACAGCTCAGAGCCTGGAGCCTGCTTCAGATTCTGTGTCTCCCTGTCTCTCTGCTCCTCCCTCGCTCACAACCTGTCTCTCCCTCTGTCAAAGGTAAATAATAAATAAATAAATAAATAAATAAATAAATAAATAAAGGTATACAATTACACATTTTCCCTGTGATTTCCTCTACTACAATATAAGCTCCACAAGGGCACAGGTTATTTCCTTCTATCATTCACTGCTCTATTCCAAGTACATAGAATAACACCAGGACAAAGTAAGTTGCTCAATATACAGTCAGAGAATGAATGAATGAACCATTATTTAAAGAGATTCGTTTGATTTGTAACACTTGAAGAAATTGACTACCTTCAATTCCTCAATAAGCAATGGCAAAAATAGACTAACCTTAGATTTAATCTATTCAGCAAAAAGGGAATTTTGTCATGAAATTATAATAAAAAAACTTCATTTTTCTGACCAGTACATCCTTTAATTCCCTTTGAGAGGAGAACGGGAGGAACGGTAAAATTATGAAAAAGCAGCAAGCCACTTTGCTGGCTCTGGAACATTTATCACCCTCAAGAGAGTGCATCAAGTAACCACGTGAGTCCTGGTGAAAAAAGATGGCCACCGCTGAGCCACAGTGACTCCACAGTTGGCAATGCTCGTGCGTATTTCTCTTTCTCACTAACAAGTAGGGTCTAGAAAATAACTGAAAATTGTTGACAGGTGACTTTTCTTTCTGAGTAATCGAATACAGTTTCCCAGGTGCCTCGTAGGCTTGAAAGTAAAAGCGGGCAAAATTTAGAGAACAGTGAAGTCAGTAAAATGTTTGGTGTTTCTCCCCACATCATAGGTAGTTCATTCTTCCAACAGAGTACTGGTTGGTATGCTCTGCAGGTCCAGAGCTCAGTGTGCCACACTATGAGTTCTCTGTTGTTGATATTCCAGACAGAGGATGAAGATGTATTAATTTTTTACAATAGCATATTGTGCAGCTTATATAGTTTTTTAAACAAGAAAGTAATACTTGTTCTTTGTAAAGTACAGAGAATCAGAAATAAGAATATAAAAATTGCATAAAGTCTACCTTCCATTATATATTAACCACTTTAAATATATACTATCTTTCCAAGCTCACTTTCCTTGAAAATTTTTATTGAGAAAGTGTTATTTTTCTAGCCAATGAACTGCTACAGACTGTTTTATTTTTTCCCCTTCGCCAAGGTAGAATTTTGAGTTCTGTTGACTCAGAACTCAATGTTCTGACTGTTTCTGTTTACTGAAATCTTTCCCAGAGTAGAATCATATCTGTGAGTTCTTTTATTTATACAAATGCAGAGGATGAATTTTCTCTAAATTACCGTACAAAAAAAAAGTAATGGGGAAAATTTTCTTTCATGGTAACTCAACTTCCTTTGTCTCTCAGCCCTTCTCTTTGCAAGTGGTTTATGATTATTTAGGAGATGCTTGGCAAAATCCCACTTATTTTGGTCTAATGCTGTATTTTTTTTTTGTCCAAAAGAACATTTCAGGATGATAATCTTCATATCAAAAAATGATGTATAGGTTTGGGCATATTGATCTGCTTTACTTTCCAAATGGTCCTTAGACATCGAGTTTTATTTATTTTTGAAGCAAAATTCACACGCTGAAAGGGGGGAAAGAATAAGAGAGACACAGGGAAAAGGAAGGGAGGGAGGGAGGGAGGGAGGGGTGGGGTAGCGAAAGAGACCGAAAGGAGCAAATTGAAAATATCAGTCTTTTGATTACATCATGGCACAAATTCTATTTTATTACTTTGAAAATAGTGACATCTAGTGGATAAAAGGTATTAATGTCACAGGTGTTACGGTGTCAGAATTTGCTACAATTGGTAAAAGCAATAAACAGTCTGAGTATATAGACACAGAAAATCAAGAGAACTTATAGTAACTGAAACTTGCTGATCCACTTTCAGATATATGTTCACCTGCCAATAAAATTCCTCTCTGAAAGTGACTTTATTAATTTGAAAGCCTCAAACACTGCACGAAAAGGGACAATATTATTAATTTAGCCTACAGGAAGGTTAAGGCAAGGGTACAGATTCTGAGGCCAGTTAGCAAAGCTGCACCCTGTGTGTATTATGGGAACAGATGACTTTCAACATTTTCTGCCATGTCCACGTCACAGTGTTTACCAACTCCAAATTATTTGTCGTATACGTTTTCCATTTGATTCCCAATATATCGTCTACAATACATACTTTGATTATTAATTTAGCAAAGCAATGGTACAAGCCTTTAAGAGGATAATGACTATTTAGCACGAATTACAGTTCTTCCTCAAAATCACCACATGTACTAATAATATGTGCAGTTTCCAAAGCAGTTTTTATGTACACTAGAATTCCCATTCCATAGCTTAGTAAAGAAAATCATAAAATATTTAAGTAAAGTAGCTAAGCTAAACTAATAAAAGCATCCTCAATAAGAGAGACAATGAATCCAGGTAGACAGACAATCTCATTTCTCCCCTACCTTCCTCTATTGAAATTTCAGGGCAAATAACAAATAGCACCATGCTATCTCACTGAATAAAAAGACAATCCAGATTTGGATGGGAAAATAGTAGCAAAAATGACACTGTCAGCCTCCACTGCCATTTATGAAATGCCTTCTTTTAGGCAAACCCTACTCTAAGAAATTATCCTTCTTGGTTAGTAGAGGCAGTGTCTGAGATACAGAGGGGTTAAATGCCTCACCGAAGGTCATTAGGCTTGTATCCTTGAGGTAAATATTCTGTGCCCTCCTTCTGTCAGCATATATAACAAACTAGCATAACATGAACACAGATTCTTAAAATTTCTCACTTGTGTGTTTGTTTAGTTTTAATTGGGAAGTTTTAGATTTTAGAAAGCATTTTATTTTGAATTATTTAATATTGCCGCTATTTTTTAAACAAGATTGACTGAAACGAGCACTAGAATTAAGATTAGAAGATTCAGATTTTTATCCAAATTCTGTTTCTCCCTAAGGAACTATTTGTTCTTGGAAAATTCATTTAGTTTATCTTGGAAAATTCATGGGCTTTTATTTCCCATCTGTAATACAAAAAAAAAAATCATTTCAAGCTCTCTGTAAACCAATGTAAGAATAAACAAAATAATGTGTGTGAAAGCATTTTGAAAATGGCAAAGCACTGTACCAATTTAAAATATTACTATAATGACATAGTCATAAGAGTAGTTAGGTTGGTTTACTTTTCCAAAGTAAGGTCAAATGATTATCTGAATCAAATAAACTCTTGATAAGGCTTTCAAATTGCTATGACAGAATTCTAGAGAAAAGTCTAAATTCTGTTATAAAATTAAGGGAGAGGAAATCACTAAAATTAAAAAAAATTTGGCATAGATAGATAGATTTATATTATTTCTATGGGCCAACACATACAATATCGGATGATTTGGCTGTTAGAAAATGAGTAATGTAGCCTACCCCTTTTAAGGAAGTTACTTTGTTGTCACAAGAGTTAAACTCTATAACAGAAATACCAATATTAAGTAGAAATAAATAGAAAATACCAATATTAATAACTGATTTGTTAAAGTTGCTATTCTTTCCATTAAGCAAGATTCCTTGGCTCCTTGTCTGGCCAGTTCCTACACACACACACACACACACACACACACACACACACACGAGGCATATTTTTCATTTGCCTAATTTCTTCTTAAGTACAGAAAATTTCCATTTTGGGGGTGCCTGGGTGGCTCAGCCAGTTAAGCGTCCTACTCTTGATTTTGGCTCAGGTCATGATCTCACAGTCGTGAGATCAAGCCCTGTGTGTTGGGCTCAGTGCTGAGCATGGGGCCTGCTTAGGATTCTCTCTCTTTCCCTTTCTCTCTGTCCCTTCCCCACTCATGCACGCCTGCCCTCATGCATGCTCTCTCTCAAAATAAATAAATGAACATTTTTAAAAAAGAAGAAATTAATAAAAGTACATTAGTTTCTTTGGATTAGACAAAGGATATTAAATTCACTTGTATTTATTGAGCAGTACAACAAATACGGCATTATATGAATAATATCTTAGGAAAGAAGCATGGGGTAAGTTACCAAATGCTAATAAATTCACAGTATTGTTGGAGACAAAGGGGTTATTCACCTAATACTTTGGTGAACATTTTTAAATTACTTAATATTCATCTTAAGGCCTATGCTGACAATTTCCTTTATTAATCCTATATCAGAAAGGATGTGGCTAGCAGGAAAATGACAGCACATTCAACTTGAGTACTATGGTGATTGCTTAAAAAGACAACTTGTAACGTTTTGACAGCATGGAAACTACAGGCAATGGTGCTAGGAAGAACAGGGAAACATCTTGCTTTGTAACCTGAAAGAGTAGGGGGATGGAGCAGTGACTGGAACCTGGAGACAAACAGAGACAAAGAGGTACACAAAGTAGTGTCGTCTAGCTGATGGGACACTTCAAGGGACCCAGCCCGACAAAGATGACCTCACAGGAAAGAAAAGGAACATAAACCCAGTCTCAATCTCTGTCTTTCCTCTGGTCCCTGCCATTGCTCACCCCTAGCTGGACACAGCCATGAGTCAGAGCACATTACTGGGCAAAAGAGTCTGCTAATGTGACTCTCACAACACCCTTCAGGGCAATGTGGGGACAGGTGGACAGTGGATTTAGGACAATGAAACAGATCCACCTCACCTTCTTGCAAAATTTTACCACCTCCCCTTCTGTGAAAAATCTTAGAGCAAAGGACACATTGTGGTGTACTACTTCAAAAGACAGTTACATAATGACATTCATCATTTGAATATATTAATTTTGCATGTTTGGTTTTTTAAATGTTTATTTATTTTGAGAGAGAGAGAGAGAGAGAGAGAGAGAGAGAGAGAGCAGGTGAAGGACAGAGAAAGAGGGAGAGAGAAAATCCCAAGCAGGCTCCATGCTGTAAGCTTAGAGCCCAACGTGGAGCTAGATCTCACCAACTGTGAGATCATGACTGAGCCAAAATCAACAGTTGGAGACTTTAGTGACTGAGCCACTCAGGCACCTCTGCATGTTTATGTTAAAAACAACCATATTATCACAAGAGCAAACACTCCCTGAGTGCTGAGTAATGTTAGGCCAATTACCACATTAAAAAAAAAACAGAGTTTATTATTTTTTTAATGCTTATTTATTTTGGAGAGAGAGACAGAGACAGAGACAAAGAGACAGAGCGTGAACAGGGGAGGGGCAGAGCGAGAGGGAGACACAGAACTCAAAGCAGGCTCCAGGCTCTGGGCTGTCAGCACAGAGCCTGACACGGGGCTGGAACTCATGAACCTGGAGATCATGACCTCAGCCAAAGTCAGACACTCAGCTAACTGAGCCACCCAGGTGCCCTACAGCAGACTTTATTTTTTAGACTACTTTTAGATTTACAGAAAAACTGCAAAGAAAATACAGAGTTCCCATATTTTTCCTCTTCCACCTCCCATCGACACATTGTTTCTCCTCCTGTTAATATGTTGCATTAGTGTGGCATGTTTGTTACCATTGGTGAACCAACATGACACATTATTAACTAATTTCTGTATTTCACATTAGGGTTCATTCTTAGCGTTGTATATTTCTATGGGTTTGACACAGGCATAATGTCATGTATCCACCATTATATTATCATACAGAGTACTTTCACTGCCCTAAAAATCTGCCATACTCCCCCTGCTCATCCCTTCCTCCCCTCAAAATTCTGGCAACCACTGATCTTTTTACTCTCTCCATAGTTTTGTTTTTTCCGACATGTCACATAGTTGGAACCACACATTATGCACCTTTAGCCTGGTTTCTTTCATTTAGCAGTATGAATTTAAGCTTCGATTTAATTTCATCACCGGATAGCTCATTTCTTTCATTTCTGAAAAACACTCCATTGTATAGATGTACCACAATTTGTTTACCCATTCAACTATTGAAAGACAATCTGGCTGTTGCCAATTTTTGACACTTATGAATGAAGCTGTTATAAATATGTGCAGATTTTTGTGCGGACATACATTTTCAACTCATTTCAAATATTTGGGAAGAAACTGACAATGAACTTTGTAAGAAACTGAAAAGTGTCCACAGTGGTTGTACCATTTTGCATTCCCACCAGCAATGAACAAGAGTGCCTGATGTTCCACACCCCATCAGCATCTGGTGCTGCCAGTGTTTTAGATGCTAGCTCTGTAACAGGTGTGCAGTGGTATGGCATAGATGCTTTAACTCGCAGTCCCCTCATGTCACACAATGGCTATCTTTTCATATCCTTATCTGCCATATGTCTGTCTTCTTAGATGAGATGTTGTCCATAATTTAGTTTGGTTATTGTTGAGATTCAAGAGTTCCTTATATATTTTGGGCACAAGTCCTTTATCAAATATGTATTTGGAAAGTACTTCCTCTCAGTCTGTGGTCAGTCTTTTCATTCCCTTAATAATGTCTTTAGCAGAGCAGAAATTTTTAACTTTAATGAACGTATCATTTTTTTTCCTGGATGATGCTTTTGGTATTATATCTACAAAATCATCAAATCCAAGGTCACTTAGATTTCACCTGTTATCTTCTAGGGGATGTATAGTTTTGCATATTATACTTAGGTCTATTAAGTTAGATCTCTGATTTCTTTCATTAGAGTTTTATAATTTTTCTCATAGACTGTATACCTATTTTGTTAGATTTATCTGTAGTAAGTAATTTATTTGTTTGTGCTGTGTTAATGGTATTGTCTTTTTATTGCAAGTTATAATTCACTGCTGGCATATAGGAAAGCAATTGACTTTTCCATATTAACCTTGTGTGTTGCAACCTTGATATATTTCCTTATGAGTTCCAGTTTTTTTGTTGATTCTTTGGCATTTTCTACCTAGACAGGCATATCTACAGAGATAGTTTCATTTCTTCTTTCCCAATATGTATACATTTTATTTGCCTTTTTTTTTTTTTTTTTTTTTTTTTTTTTTTTTTTTTTTTTTTTTTTTGTCTTATTGCATTAGTTAGGACTTGCAGTACAATGTTGAATAGGAGTAAAGCAGGAACATTCTTGTCTTATTGCCATTCCTAGGGAGAAAACATCTAGTTTTTCACCATTTAAGTATGATGTCAGCTATAGGGTTTTTGAATATGTTCTTTTTTTATTTTTATTTTTTTAGTGTTTATTTTTGAGACAGAGACAGAGCATGAGCGGGGAAGGGACAAAGAGAGAGAGAGAGAGAGAGAGAGAGAGAGAGAGAGAGAGAGAGAAAGAGAGAAAATCCAAAGCAGGCTCCAGGCTCTGAGCTGTCAGCACAGACCCTGAGGAGGGGCTTGAACCCATGAACTGTGAGATCAAGACCCGAGCTGAAGTCGGATGCTTAACCGACTGAGCCACCCAGGCGCCCCTATATATGTTCTTTATTAAACTGAAAAGTACCGTTCTCTTCCTGGTTGGCTAAGGGTTTTTATCATGAATGGGTGCTGGATTTTGTAAATGTTTTTTTCTGCATCTATTGATATAAATCACATTATTTTTCTTCTTTAGCTTCTTGAAATGATGGATTATATTAATTGATGTTTGAATGTTGATCCAGCCTTGCATACCTAGAATACATCTCTCTTTGTAATGGTGTATAATTTTTTTAATACGTTGTTTGGATTTGATTTACTAATATTTTGTTGAGGATTTTTGCATCTACGTTCATGACAAATACTGGTCTGTACTTTTCTCGTAATATTTTTTTCCGGTTTTCATATTTGTGTAATGCTGACCTCATAGGATGACTTGGAAAGTATTTCCTCTGCTTCTATTTTCTGGGAGAATGGAGACATCTCTTGTTCAAATACCTGGTGGAATTTACCAGTGAAGCCGAAGCCATCTTAGCCTGGTAATTTCTGTTTGGGAAGATTAATTGTTGTCAATTTCTTTAATAGATAAATGCTTATCCAAATTATCTATTTCTCCTTGTGTGAGTTTTGGTAAATTTTATCTCTCAATGAATTCGTCTATTTCATCTAATATTCTTCATTATATTCCTTTATTATTTTTCCTGTCCATAGGCTCAGTAATGATCGCCTCTTTTTTAATTTCTGACATTTATGATTTATGGTTTTTCACTTTTTTTCTTAGCTAGCTAGAAGTTTGTCGATTTTATTGGTCTTTTTTTAAAAAAATCAGTCTTTGCTTTCATTGATTTTCTCTATTCTCATTTCCAATTTTATTGATTTCTGCTAATTTTCATTATTTTTTCTTCTATTTACTTTGGTGAATTTGCTCTTCTTTTCTAATTCTTAAGGTTGAAGCTTAAATTATTTACATTAGATTTTTCTTTTTTTCCAATGCATGCATTTAATGCTATAAATTTCTCTCTACTGTTTGTACTTTATCTCATAAATTTTAATAAGTTGTATTTTCATTTAGTTCAAAATATTTTAAAATTTCTCCTGAGAATTCTTTGAGCCATGTGTTATTTAGAAGTATGTTTTTTAAACTCCAAATATTTTGGGATTTTCTAGCTGTTATTTCTAGTTTAACTCAATTACAATTTAAGAACATACTTTGTATGAGTTCTGTTCTTTTAAATTTGCTAAGACATACACCATGTCTTTTTAGATTTCTCTGAACTTCTGTTTATTTTTCTAATTTTACTGGTTGGGAGTCAAATCCGCTCCACAAAATCACGTCACCAAATATTTAGAAGTTACATAATTTTTTTGCCCAAATGAGGATACGAGAGGAGTGGGGAGGCATTTTTAGAAAAGTCTCTGGTACTCTTAATCCAGTTATTTGACCACATATTAAGTCATTGAAGCAGCCAAGAAGAATGTTTGTATACTAATTTAGGTTAGAGACAGCTGCCTAAATGTCTGGAATTAATCAGAAGAAAGAAAAATATAAGTACAGAGCACAAAATGGAAAGCTTTTTGGTTTGGCAAAAGATGTATGCTGAACGTTGTGTGTGAATATAGGAACACATTAATAATTATCATTAGCATTAAAAAATATTTGAAATAATGTGACATGTCCTAGTGAAGTTTAAATGTCTTCCTTCTCTCATTTTCATACCTTATCTCTGCCTGCAGGAAAACTTTGAATGACCTTACATTTGTATAATGACTTTGCTGTCTTTTATACTTTTGTTTCTCCTTAGAACATTCCCCTTCAAGGCTGAAAACAATTTAGCTGGGACCTGTGACAGAAGTACTTACTGAAAAGATGCTAGGGTTATTGTACCACCTGCCTGATATATATATATAGGACATACTTTCGGACTTGTAATGTATGATACAGGGACACTGAGTTTCTTACCATGGCCTATGAAAGGGAAGACAATCCCTGGAAAAAAGATAGTGTAAAGAATGTCCCTTCCTGCCCCATCTTATTATATGAATTGTCATGGATATGGAAGGTGAAGTCAGCTGGGGAGAAAATCTATGCTGTTATTCTATTTGGGGCTTTTAAGTCTCAATGAGAGCTTCTACATCTGCATCAGAACTGTGACATTGTCTGAATCTCAAAGCAAGGGGTTTATCATTAAATCTCCAGAGATGGTTCCTGTGCCCAGATAAAATTTTAATCCTCCGGTTGTTTGGTTTTCTTTCTTCGTTTATTTTTTAAGTTATCCAGATCCCCCCTGAGAGCAGTAACAATGCAGATGATAGTTGTCATTCTTCTTAAAAAAATTAACTGGTAATTTTACTTAAGGTAAATTTAGTTTAAGAAGCTAAATGATTTTTATTTACCTAAGGTCACTTCTAGAAAGAGTTGTAAATTAAATTGTAGCGAATCCTTATAAGCTTTTGTGATAAAAATTGTACCCGTTCTATAATTGGTTTGTTTTAGGAAACATTAGGGGGAACTAACTTTCCCATGCTGACTTATTAAGGACTTTCACTTCTTCCTGCTTCCTACATTTTGGACATTTCACTGCTCATTAGACTCTCCACCAGGAATAATGAAGGGGATAGAAATAAGAAGCATCTGGCTGGTGAAAGGGATTGTCACAATGATGGATACAGCGGCTAACAAAAGCTTGCCAACTATATAGGAATTTTCTTATTATAATGTCTCCTCATGACTCCTAGTTAGCTAAGATCTGGTTATGCATACAAGCACTTATTTTACATGTCAGGAATCATCATTATCATTCACAAGTGGTTTTCTTTGCATAAGATGTCTTATATTATTTACTTTATTGGGAAGACTTTTATTTCATATGCATGAAGACTTTCAGTTTCTGTGCATCTTCAATATTCAGTGGTGCTTGTCATTAGTTTCTGTCCTCTTCCATGCTAAAAATAAGTTTGGTTGGCTTGAACAAAGACTCCCTATATCCTAAAATGATGAGTTTTCTCACTTAGGTAATCCTGAAAAATAAAACCTAATCAGCAAGAATGTGCTTTTTAATGACAAATCTATTTTAAAGTTAATCCTTCTAGAAATGTTATAGTACATTCTTATTTTATATCTAAAACTTAAGCGTAAAAAACATTCTCAATTTATCACTTAGACAATCATAAAGGAACACATTTTTCTTTCGCTTTTAATGATATCACACATTAAGCCCTACAGTAACATCATTTAAGGAATATATAAGTCTTATATGGAGGTGGAAAAAAGAGAAGAGAAGTGAGATTCCACTGAAGAATCCATTAAAACCTTAAAGGTTGTAATGGAGGTTACAGGTTACAGGTTGTAATGATGAGGGTTTTCTTTTCTGTTTTTGTTTTTGTTTTTTAATCACTAAAAGCACAAGAATCATTTACAAATGAGGCAGGTCCTCACCTTTGCCCATACGACTTAGAGCAAACTGGATTGAAGAGCCTAAGTTTCAAGAAAGAGCATGCTTACATGGTTGCATTTTCTGCAAGGGGTCCCAAGTCCCTCCCCTTCTCACTTCCCACTTGTTAGTTGGTCAGTGGTGTGAGTCCTCTTTGTACAAGAACATGACATCATCCTTTCTTTCATCAAGTAAGACAAGTTAGGGCAGAAATTGAGATGAGAAAGAGGATGTGCCTGCTGTGTGTGTGTTTGTTTGTTTGTTTGTTTTACATTTCGTGGAGGGAGCAATGAAGGCTTAACAAATGTCAGAAGCCTTGCTAAAAGGCCAGCATCCCATTCCTAGTCAATGGGCTACCACAAATAGGCACACATGTCATGGACCTTAGTTCACACAAACAGAAGCAAATGTGTAAGCTTGGGTATAAAAGGATGTCCTGTCCTACAGCGTCTGCCCACTTTCCTCCACCTCCTTCCTTCTGCTTGAAGCTTCCTCTAAACTCATCTCGAGTCTCCCATTTGGTAACTTTCTGACGTCTGTACAGAGCAGAGAAATGGTTGGTACATTTCCTACACTGGAAGGAGTGATCAGCAGTCTCTCATGTGAGACCCGGTTTTGGAAACTCCTCATTGGTTCTAATGAAATGTTTCATTTGCATCTACTTTGTTTGGTTATAAGAATAATCCCTGAATGTGCCATCTTAAACACTATCATCAAATTAATCATAAATTCCTATCAATACTAGTTTCTGAATATTTCTTTTTAATTTTTAAAAAATTTTCTTTATTATTTATTTATTTTGAGAGAGAGAGAGAGAGAGAGAGAAAGTGGGGAAGGGGAAAGAAAGAATACCAAGAAGGCTCCACACCACCTGTGCAGAGCCCAACATGGGGCTGGAACTCACCAATTATGAGATCATGACCTGAGCTGAAGTCTGACACTTAACCGACTGAGCCACCCAGGTGCCCCACTTTCTGAATAACTCTTAAATCTCCGTGAATTTTCCCATTCCCATTCCCTTCACAATGATGCAGGCCACCATCCTCTTTCACCTGGATTTCAGCAGTGTCCTGCTAACCAACTCCCCGCCCCCACCGCTTTTTTTTAAATACTAAGAGTATTTTATTGACCGGTCATTCACTTGCAGTGAAATATACAAATATTGAGTACATATCTCCATGCATCTTGATAAATGTAAAGATACATATAGCCTCCAGATGTCATAAAACAGTGTGTCAAATAGAAATGTAACACAAACCACATAGGTAATTTAAAAATTATCTAGTAGACATAGTAAAAAAGGAAACAGGTGAAATTAATTGTAACAACATTTTCTTTAACACAATTTATCCCAAATGTTGTCTTTTCAACATGTAATCAATTAAAACATATTGGGATCTTTTGTATTATTTTTTTATACAAAGTGGTTGAAATCTAATATGTATCTTCCACTTACAGTGCATCTCAATTTGGACTAGCCACATTTTTAGTGCTCAGTGGTCACATGTGTCTAGTTGATACTACAGAAGTCAAAGCATGTTAAAGAACATCTTCTTCACCCCACAATATTTCTTATGCCCTATTCTAGTCATTTCACTGTCCTATTATCCAGACAAACACCGTTCTTATTTCTTAGGACAGTTGGCTATGCTTGAGGTTTACATAAAAGAAATTACAGAATATGTACTCTTTTGTACCTGGCTTCTTTTGTTCAAATAAGGCTTGTGAGAATTATCAACATTATTACCTATATTGGTAGTTTGTTCTTTTTATTACTGAATAGTATTCCATTGCATGAAAATATAACAGTTTATTCTTTCTCATATTCTTTCTCATATCGATATTTCTGGTGTTTGACTCTTATGATTAGAGGTGTTATACACTCATTTTTTTTTTAAGTCCCACACCAAGAGGAGGACATGCTGAGTGTACTTGGGAAGATATTTAATTTTATAAGTAATTTAATTTTAAATATTTTCCTAGTCATTATATTATTTTATATTATATATATAATATATATTATATGCATAATAATATATATTATATATATTACATTATATCACCAATACACATGTATTCTAGTTGCTCCGTGTCCTCACCAATATTTAATATTTTACTACTTTTCATTTAAGCTGTTCTAGTGATGGTGTATTCATATCACATTGTGGCTTTTTTTTCCCATGATCCAGTAGCAGCCAGATCATATGCTCTGTGCATACTATATAAAATTTGGAGAAATATCAGTTCAACCCTTTTTTCCATGTTTTAATTGTATTATTTTCCCTTTCCTTCTTAGGCTGTAGGTATTCTTCATATAGTCCTTTGTCAGATATATGTTTTGAGAATATTTTCTCCTACTCTGTGGCTTGATTTTCACTTTTTAAATCCTTTTTTTGATAAGCAAACTTTTCAATTTTAATGAGATCCATTTTATCATTTTTTTTTATATTTAGTGCTTCTTGAGTCAAGGAAATCATTGCCCAACCCTACACTTGTAAAAAATATTGTCTTATACTTTCTTCTAGATGTATGAATTTAAATTTTATATTTAGGTACATGAACCAACTTCAATTACTGTTTATGTGTGTGAGGAAAAGATCAATGTTTATTTTTTCATATGATTTTCTACTTTTTCCAGCACTGTTTCCTTAAAAGAATCTCCTTTCTCAGATTGAATTTGTTTTAGTCCTTTGACAAAAACCAACTGACTGCATATGCGTAAATCTAAACTTAGAATTTCTATTATGTGCCACTGATATTTTTTAATCCTAATAAAATGTGATCCTGTCTTAATCACTCTAGTTTTACAATATGTATTGAAATCTCATAGAAAAATCCTCCCAAATTTGTATTTCTTCTTCAAGAATGTTTTGACCAGTCAAGAGATACGTAATGTGGATTTCATTCTCACATAAACTTTGGAATCTATGTATCAATTTCTATAGAAAAGTTTGCTAAATTTTTATTGGAATTGCATTGAAAGTTTGGATTAATTTAAGAGAAATAAAATCTTAAAAATTAAGTTTTCCAACCCATCCATTAGCATATTTTTCCATTTGTTTTGGACTTCAAGTGTTGTCACCAATATTGTGTAGTTTTCAGTGTGGAGTTTTTACATGTGTGTTGAATTTACTCCTACATTTCTGATGTTTGAAACTATTATAAATAATCATAACATTTTGTTTTCTAGTTGTTTTTTTGCTACTCTACAGAACTTCCATTCATGTTTGTATATTGACTAATCCAGCCGTCTTGTTCAATTAATTTTTTATTTTTAGCAGTTTCTTTATAGATGTCTTTGCTTTGCATTTTTTTTTTAATTTTTTTTTAACGTTTATTTATTTTTGAGACAGAGAGAGAGACAGAGCATGAACAGGGGAGGGGCAGAGAGAGAGGGAGACACAGAATCCGAAACAGGCTCCAGGCTCTGAGCTGTCAGCACAGAGCCCGACACGGGGCTCGAACTCACGGACCGTGAGATCATGACCTGAGCCGAAGTCGGACGCTTAACCGACCGAGCCACCCAGGCGCCCCTGCTTTGCATTTTTGATACAATTATGCCATTCTAAAAATAAATATAATTTTGTTATGCCTTTTGTTTATTTATTCCTTATCTTTCTTTCCTTCTCTTTTCTCACCTTTTCTTTTCTCTCCTTTTCCCCTAACTGTACTGGCTAGGACTTGCAAGACAAAGTGGTGTTGAGAGAGTACTCTTCTTCCCTTAGAGGGAAACATTTTACTATTTCACCATTAAATGTCATATTTCATTCTATAAATGTTCTTTTTCAACTTGAGAAAGTTCCTTTCTATTCCTATTTTGCTAAAATCATTTCTATCTTTAATCGGTTTTAAATCTTAATTAAGTTACTCTTCCTTAATATATTGTGATGATCATGGTTTCCTCTTTATTATGTTATTGTGGTAAATTATGATGACGGGTTTATGAATGTCAATATCGCTAATATTTATTAATGATTTTTGGAATGAAGAATATTGGTTTGTAATTTTCTTTTAGTGTTTTTGTCAAGGTTACTATAAAGTTGGTTAGGTTTTCACTTCCTCTGTTTTCTGAAATATATTGTGTAAGACTGGCATTTTCTTTCTTAAATATTTGGAGAAACTTCTTTTTAAAAGTCACATTCTTGGGGTGCCTGGGTGGCTCAGTTGGTTAAGTGTCCAACTTTGACTCAGGTCATGATCTCACAGTTTATGAGTTCGACCCTTGCATCGGGCTCTGTGCTGACAGCTCAGAGCCTGGAGCCTGCTTTGAGTTCTGTGTCTCCCTCTCTCTCTGCCCCTCCCTTGCTCACGCCCTGTCTGTCTCTCTCTCAAAACTGAATAAACATTTAAAAAATTTTTTTTAAAAAGCCACATTCTTGGGGCGCCTGGGTGGCGCAGTCGGTTAAGCCTCTGACTTCAGCCAGGTCACCATCTCGCGGTCCGTGAGTTCGAGCCCCGCGTCAGGCTCTGGGCTGATGGCTCAGAGCCTGGAGCCTGTTTCCGATTCTGTGTCTCCCTCTCTCTCTGCCCCTCCCCCGTTCATGCTCTGTCTCTCTCTGTCCCAAAAATAAATAAACGTTGAAAAAAAAAATTAAAAAAAAAAAGCCACATTCTTGGGGTACCCGTATGGCTCAAGTTAGTTAGGCGTCCGACTTCGGCTCAGGTCATAATCTCACGGCTCATGGGTTTGAGCCCCACATCGGGCTCTGTGCTGACAGCTCAGAGCTTGGAGCTTGCTCTGGATTCTGTTTCTTCCTCTCTCTGCCTCTTCCCTGCTTGCTCTCCCTCTCTCTCATACTCTGTCTCTGTCTCAAAAATAAATAAACACTAAAAAAATTAAAAACAGTCACATTCTTTTCCTGATGAAATACCCTCTTCCACCAATTGTTTACTTGTTCATCTCTAGATTCTTTAACATATTTGCAATTAAGTATTTTAATATCATTTTCTAATAATCCCAATATTTGGTTCATCTGTAGGCCTGCTTCTATAAGTTTTTATCTTTCAGAAGTTGTAAGGGGTGTTGCTCTCTTGTTTTTCTTTTTTATTTGTTTGACTTTCTATTATTATGATGGACACTGTAGATGGTATATTGTGAAGACTATTAATTATGTTATTATCTTGATTTTGAGGCAATTAAATTACACATGGACCATTTTCTCCTGTTTCAAACTTGTGATTTTGGGGGCGTTTGTCTTATTTGTTTTTTCTTTGTTAAGAGTCTGTTTATTTCAATTTTGTCCTTAGTTCTAGGGCAAAGAAGTTATTAAAATAAGTATAAAGTAGACCTAGAGTGTGATTTTTACTTTTAAAGAGTGTGAGCTTTATTATTTGAAGGTACCAACTGAACGCTTGGCTTAATTATTAAGATATCTAGACTCTAGTTGGGTCGGAATTCCAACATCTTCTCAGCATTTTATGCTCTGCATGATCAGAGGTTTCCACCGAGCTGTCAACCTCTCATCAGCAGTTGCATGGTGTTATTGTTTCCTGAGAAATTTCACCTTGCAACCCAAGGACTAAAGAAGAACCCCTTGCAGAATTTCAGGGCTCTTTATGTCTACCTCCATCTTGTCAACTGCCCCACAAATTCCAGTCACATTAACAGTCTCCAAACCACAAACTCTGTTTTACTCTACCCCCTGAGAATTCCCTTTTCTGCTTTCATGCATTGGACATCGGCTGGGCAGAAAGCCAGGGAGAATAAAAAGCTAATTCTATGGGCCTTTTTTTTTTCCCCTCAGGGAGCTCTACCTCACACTGACTGGTGTCCATTGCCTAAACATATTTGCTTTGCAAATTGTTCTCGTTTCATAGCTGTTTAGGTGACAAGTCTAATGCCAGCTACTCTGACAAGACTGAAACAAGAAATCCTGCCTCTAATATTTTGTTCCCTTTCAATCCACTTTTTTTTCAATGTTTATTTATTTTTGACAGAGAGACAGAGCATGAGTGGGGGAAGGGCAGAGAGACAGGGAGACACAGAATCCAAAGCAGGCTCCAGGCTCTGAGCTGTCAGCACAGAGCCCGACACAGGGCTCGAACTCACAGACTGTGAGATCATGACCTGAGCTGAAGTCGGACGCTCAACCGACTGAGCCACCCAGGCGCCCCTCCTTTCAATCTACTTTTCACATGCAGCCAAAATGATCTGTGTTAAGTCCAAATCTAATCACATTACCATCCTAAAAATTATTAAATGGCACCTTATTATCTTTGTCATGAAATCTATACCTCTAATATGCCTTTAAAGTTCCCTGAATAATCTGATCTCTGCCTACATGCTACCTTAATTCTCACCACCCTTCATCTCACACATTTCTTTGTTCTACTTTCACTAACACCTTTTCCTCTCTTATTTTTAGGTATTTACACACAATAGTCTCTCTTCTTGGAAAACCAGTTTCTCTTCTTTTTCTAGAAAGCTCCTCCTATTTGCCATTCAAGTAGCAGCCTTATCTGAGACTCCTTCTCCACCTCCATAATAGGATAGAACCCCTTGCTATAATGCCATCTACACTCTTTACAATTCTGCCACTATGGTATTGATCCCATATTTTGTGTTTGTTTAATAATATGCCTTTGCCACTCTATTGTAACCTGGTGAATACATTGTCACATCCCTCTAATTTATTCCTACACTCCTAAAGCTTATCGGAATAGCTGACACATGGTTTGGGATTCAACAAATACACTTTAAATAAATGATTAACCAATTTGTTTGTTTTCATGTGCTTTTCAGAGCAGATGTATTTACCTTGGGTGAAAATAGCTAAAAAGTTAACTTAAACAATATCCGTAAATATTTTGTAAGTACGAAGTGTGTTGTAGGTGATATGAAAGTTTTCGAATAAGTATAGAGGAGAGTTTCTTACTTCCTGAAACAATATCTAAAAGGGTAGTCAATTTACAAAGCATTTTAGAAGGAATATAAATATATGCCAGAAGGTTATTACAGGTAATATTACACTTTGACAATGTTCACTGTTCTAATATTAGTTTTTGCATAATTAATTTTCATAGTTCGAAAGTCCTCTGAGATTTTCTTTAGTCCCTGTGAAATATTTTCTTTCAGGTGTGTGAGATTCTTACTCAAACAAAATAGCTATTTTTAGAAACAAGAGTTCAGAAGCACTAGGTTTCTTCATTCCTTTCCAACCACAGGTATGGAATTCACAAACCAGCTTATTAGCTTACTAGCTTACATGAGTATTTCCTTCTCCCTTCCTCTAAATCCCTTTAAAATGGTCTATAAAGCATTTTCCAGGTTTAGTGCTCAAATAAAAAATAGCACCCAAAGGTTGAAATCCTAGGAGATGTCACTACGTGTAATCTCTGGAACCAGGCTCTGTTTTAAAAAGTATGGGGATTCAAAGTTTCTTGAGGATATGAGAAGCCATTAGCAAATACTCTGAGAGTAAAGATTTCACATAAGAATGTGCAGTTTTGATCTCTTGGAACAACACTGACACTGGGCTAAGGCCTGTTACCCATGGCAGAGTGGAGCCCATATTCCACAGATCCACAGTCTGCCACCGTGAAGAGCTTCTGAAGGGTGGTATGACGTGTGCATTCTTTTACTTGGAAAATTGGGAAAGTGTGCAAGAGGAATATTCTTGTTCCAGGTGAGACGAAATAAGACCCTTCCTCTTCTGCTCAAGTGGCTCCTTCCTCCCCGCAAAACACAGATGCACAGAATAGTGATAAAAACAAACTTATATGCTGCCTCTTTTTGCAGCTTCCAAAGATCCAGAAGGGGAAAATATGAGGAGGCTTAGCTTAAAAAAATATTGAAGCTGTACAGATTCTCTCAGTTTCAGGCAATAGATGATGGGGTAGGGTTGAGGGGTAGGCATTGTTCTGAGAACCACACATCCTCAGAAATCTGGGCCCTTTGTGGCCTGGCCGGAGAAGGAAGAGCAGTTCTGTCAGAAGACACAGTGATTGCAAGAATAGGAGCACGGACTGGATGCATATTCTGGTAGCTCAAGACCTTTTCAGGCAGGGTCAGCTTGTAATAGAAATGACTCCTAGTAGAGAAGAGTCCAGATTCCCAGCTGTGTTGAGACTTTAGGACTGTCCAACACCCAAGTGCATCGCAGGCTGGCAGACACTCAGGTGCTGAGCTCATTGGGCCAAATTACTCAGAACCTCATGTAGCAAACGTGGTAAGTTGACAGACGTGTTGACCTCTCTGTCCTCCCCAACTCCCATGAAATGACCAAAAAGGTGTAAAATCAATCCCCAAATACGAAAAGAAATGAAGAGGTGCTGAAAGCTACCCGGTTTTGGAAGTGGAAAACAAAAGGACAACTGGTTCCTTACTGAACAGACTGAACAGAAAATAAAAACCGAGTATGCACAGAGCTAAACAAGAAGCAAGCCAGTTCACACTACAGAACACTGACGCGTAGAACTTAGAGACATCAGTGAGTTCTGGAAGTGAGGGTTTGGCTGGGAATGAGAGCCCCACACCGGGGCAGAGGATTTTATTTGTCTCACAGACACACATTTTCACGTTACATAAAATGGTGTCTGGCACTTAGGGAGCTTTCAGTCAATATTCACTGAGGAATTCAAGTAAATCAACTCTACAGAAAGAGCAGCTAGACCCCTACAATGATGGGACGGTCAGCTTACTTACTAAGGAGTGGAAAAGAGGGAGTCTGGGTTTAGAGACACCAGATACAGCACAGGGTGGAGGTAGAGATAAGAGTCTGAGTCATGAATATTGAATAACGGGATCCCCAGTCCTCTTCTGCTTGGCCCCAGAATCCTAAAGCAGCTTATATTCACTGGGAAGAATAGTAGAGGATTTTTCTTTGGGAAAACAGTCCTAACAGAAAACAATCCTAAACAATCCTACACATACTGACAAAAGTCACTAAAAACACATCTCTTCCCAACCTCCCTCTCTGTCTCTGTCTCTATCTCTTTTCTCTCTCTTGTCCCTGTGTGCTATTAATAGAGTCATGCATCATGAGACCTTTGAAGAAATCCTTAAGATAACAAAGATCGAAGTCAACAAGTAGAAAGAGAGAGAGAGAGAGAGAGAGAGAGAGAGAGAGAGAGAGAGAAAGACTTGGAAAATAGAAATAGTGTGGAAGGCTGAATGGAATTAGGGGAGGATGGGGAAACTCTTTTAGGCTCCAAGAGATAAGTGAAGTTACCATTTTCCTTTAAAAAGACAGTTACAAAAAAGGTGGAACATTTTTTTGGAGAACAAGAATGCTGTAGAAAAAAAGAAAATACATGACAAAGAAAAGAAAAAATTGAGAAGTTTTGGAAAACAAAACTGAGCAAATCCCCAGAGATTTAAATAAAGAGAAATAGAAACTTTAAGAGGAGACAATTCAAAAGTTAACCCAGAAAGTCGAATTTGCTAACAAAATAAATTCTAGAAAGAGAGAGAGAGAGGGAAAAGAAAAACAGGGTAAAATTTAGAAAGTACAATTGCTGAAGAAATAATTTTTAAAAAGATCCACTATATTCTTTTTAAAATGAATGAAAAATAAACTACATCAAAACATAATGATAAAGCTTCCGGACCCTGGGTACAAAGAGATGACCCTAAACAACTTGAAGAGAACACCACATGTTATATACACAAAACCGTAGGTTATAAATACCACCCTTCAAGAGTCAAAGCTGGGTCAGATTTCTCCAAACAAAACAGAAACAAACAAAAATAAACATTTACATTGGAAACTGGTAAACAAGAAAATAATGCTTTCAAGGTTTTAAGGGAAAATTATTGTCAACCTAGAAGTTCTCTTTGAGCCAGGCTGTCACACCACAAACAAACAAAAACCCCAAGTACCTTTTCTTAGGAAGGTTCTAAGCAATTTATTCCCCACATGAAGGCACAAACCAAGATAGTATAAGACACAAAGTCCTGGAGATACAACACAGAAAAGGGTAAACAAATTTCCAGGATGACAGCTGGGCAGCAGGCCCGGAGGGCCACCCACCCAAATTTGAGTGGGACAACAGGGGTTGCTTAAAAAGAAAAGGAAATGAAACTGATAGAAAATCTCTTGTGTTTGAATATACTGAGAAGAAATTTTCAGGGGTCTTAGATTTTATGGATGATTTACTGATGGGTACATAGAAACCCCAAGCAAAGTTTAAAAGAAGACCTTTATTAAGTCCAGGAAAAGCAAAATGCACACAAGAAATAAAATAGTATAATGTCCACCTACTCCTGAACCACAAATGTGCCTCATCTGCAGATATTTACACAATCAGTCGTGGACACACTGAGTATCCAGCAAGCCAAGTATGAAATAACTCTCCTGGCTGGGTAGGAGAGACAATATGCGTTTGTGTATTTGGGGGAGGGCGCCAGTTTAAGAAGGCTAAATCCTCATCTTCCAAAGTGGAAAAGAAATAGGCATTTTTTAAAGTTAACTAAATAAGAAATTTTCCCATAAGTACACTACGTGGAAATAAGAAGGTAACTAATATAGGAAAGTTTTAACAAGTTAAAGTGGTTTCCTCTGAGGAATGGGAATTTGTGTAAGGTGCAAAGTACAATAAAAAGGACTGTTGATCTTGGCTGTGAGCCTTACAGAACTACTGGATCTGTTATACTCCATGTAAGTACATCTTTGATGAAAATTAAATTGAACTTAAAAAAACACATATAAATATAGCTCTGCCGCCTAAATTCAAATTATTTTATTGTCATCTAGTTGTACCAACCAATTTTTTAGCCAAGGATGAAATGATTTGATAGTGTTATGGGAAGTCTCAGAGGCTCCTGACCAGAACATGGCGCACGCGCGCGCACACACACACACACACACACACACACACACACGTGTGAGCAACCCTCCCCCACACACTTGCTGTATACACATAGAAAAATTTTAGAAAAGTAAATAACAACTCATAAACCTGATCAATTTCTCAGAGAGGGACTGATTCTGGAGTTTAGAGAGGATTACTTTTCATTATATACCTATTGCACAGTTTAGATTTTTTGTTTACCATGTGCATATATTAGCCCTTTAATTTAAACAGGGGCATGATTTTTAAAAATATGATTATGGAAAGAATAAGAGAAAAAAATAATGCATCCCAAAATATATGACCACTTTCATTTCTTTTTCTCTCCAATAATTATTTAATACATATTGTGGTACAGTTGCAAATCTATTACAGATTACTTTCGAAGGATGTGTTTGTGGTCAATGCACAAAACAAATTTGAAAGACAAAAATTTTTAATGGATCATTTCCTCTTTCTCTCATTTCTAAATCCCCCGAAGACACATTTGTATATTAGTTTATAATACTGTAATCTAATTTTTACTTGCTCGTCCAAAATCCACGTTTCTACATATGCTCCCTATTACATGAGGTCTATGCAATGTTCTATTATATGGATGGACAGTGTCTCCTTTCACTATTTCCCTATGACAAACTGACTTTTTAAAACCAATTTTCTCAGTGTTAGCTGTGCATAGCTTGAGTTCTATTTTCTGTTGGTTTACCAGTAGGTGGTGCTGGATAGTAGCTGTAAATAATCTGGTTTTACAACATTGCTATAGGATCCGTGCTCTAATAATGTACTCTGAGCAATGGCACTGAGTCACATTAGGGAAGTCGTTTGAACTGCTCTTCCAGCAGCAAAGTGGGCTTTCCACTATTCCATCCATATTCTCTTATACTCTTCCTCATGTGAGCAATTCCAAATACGTTTTCAAGATGACTGCCTGGAATGAGGCAGTTATGAGGCAGTTATTATATGCGGTCTTGTGGGCCGGAGGACAGAAGATACAAAGCTCCAGCTGAGGCCCCACCTTTATTTATTTATTTATTTATTTATTTATCCATAGGTCCAATATGCTTTCCCTTCTCTGTTTTGACCCCTGCTTTCCTGACGGCTCAGTTCCCTCATCTTGCCTTCTGTTTGCCTATGGACCTCATTATGATAAGCTATGTAGATTGTTCTCTAAAGTGGATCTGCATTTTTAAAATGTCTTTATTTTCCTTCTTCAAAATTTCTTTATTCTGCATCTCACTCTGTCATGGGGCGCCATCTCTTGGCAAAGCAACTGCCTCAGGCTTCATCATTTTCTGTCACTATTCTCCATTGCTCTAAACTTTCCACCACCTAACCTTTCCACCTGAGCCCTGCTTTGTGACAGGCCCCATCCTGAGTCCTTCCTGTGGATCATCCCCAAATATTTCTTATAAAAACCGTCTAAGATCTGTATTGCTATCCACCTGTAGTGAGGAAACTGAGGCCCGAGTCAGTTAATTGACTCATTCAACTTGCTACAACTAATATGCTGCAAAAGAAAGTGTCCAACATTTGTAGCCCAGGAGATATGGGTTTGAATTCTGGCTCCTTCACTAAGTAAATTGTTCATCTCCATCAAGGGACTTAACGTGACAAAACATTTGTTTACCGATTCGTAAAATGGGAATGAAAACGTGGGTCTCCCCTAGTTAAATTGACGTTAAATGAGAAAATGCATGTATGGTTCCTAACACACTTGCAACCTTAATATAAGAACATTGCAAATACAAAGCAGAAAAAAAAAAAAAAGAAAGAAAAAGAAAAGAGAAAAGAAACAAACAAAAAGACAAAAAAACAAGAAACAACTGATATTCTTCTTCTGGACTCAAATGCCTTCCAGACTCACATGCCATTCCCCTCCTTTCTAACTTAAAATCAGAGTTCTTACTCTTATATCACCCTCAAAATTTCTATTTCTGTAATCTGCAGAACAGCATGACCCTTCTTGCTCGGGATTAATTGCCTCTGTCCAGGGGAAACAGGTGGTCATTTCAATCACAGACAGGTTGTTGATGCTTCACAGGGGTTCCGTATTCCCCTAGGACCAGAGTTTAGGGGGAGGCAATGTGTCTTATAAGCAGTCCTGTCTTTTAAATCCAGGCTAGTATTCTATCTTTAGTGACTATTTCTAGGTAAATAGTATAGTCACTTTTTTCCACTTTTTTTTTTTTTTTGAAAGGGAGGGGAGGGGAAGGGAGGGTTGGGGAGAGGGAGGGGAGGGGCAACCTTTCAGCTATCTCTCAAAGAAGTTGCTCTTATGTGATTTTATAGGTATTTTCCCCTGATGACACTTCCCTTTTAGCACTGGCTTATCTTTCAGGTAATAACAGAAGGCTTATAGCCATCGTTTATATTTGTTTTCTTATCACTGGAGCACGCCAATGGATTAGGTTAATCTTTTCAAAATGTTTAACCAGGACACGTGGCCATTAGCTCTCTCAACTCATTTACTTTTTGGAGTTCACTTTTGAAAAATCTGTGTAGAATGGTCTATATGTAGTTTGCAATTAGACAATTCATTGGCAAATAAACACATTACAGTAAGGTATATTCGACCTATATTCTTAAAAGTAAAGTGGTATTTCATTTTTCACTTTCTTCTCTAAGTTCCCACGGACCGTGCACTGGCTATTGCCTTGATCACTAGTCTCATGATCTCTGAGAAGAACTGTCTGTTTTAAAATTCTCAGTAGATTGAATTTGAACATCTTGTGCTTGCTATTAGTACCTTGCTTTATTCATTTATGAATATTGGTAGCTAAAATGTGGAACACTTGTCATAAAACAGTTGGATATGGGAAATATCAGTCCTATAGGAAATGGCCGAAATTTTTACAAAATTACTCAATCTTTCCCTTATAAATAGAGCAGCCTTTCCAGTATACCCAACTGTGAGTATCAGCAAGACAGCAGCCCTTTTTTTTTTTAATGTTTATTTATTTTTTGAGAGAGAGACAGAGTGTGAGTGGGGGAGGAGCAGAGAGGGAGGGAGACACAGAATCTGAAGCAGGCTCCCGGCTCTGAGCTGTCAGCACTGTCTGTAAGGAATGGTTGGTTTATGTGTGAATTTGGAGACAGCTACTGGTAGCTCCTGATTTGCACAAAGCACCCTATCTGATGTAGAGATCTGGTCATGCTTAGAGAATGCATTCTCTAAGACAAGGTGCGGTGGAAATTCATGAAGCTGTATCTCTAAACCTACTGGCTGCTGATTCCTGGTATTGGGTCTTGTACTTAATGCAACATGGAAGGTCATGTGCATGGTGTTGGTCCATATAATACGAACAACCACCAACAGAAAAGTAAGTAGCCTGTCGATACAAGGACAAGTATTGAAATTTGTCCTACACAACCACTGGGCCTTGGCTTTAGCTATTACGTGGTAAATTGAATTTTATTTACTCATTCATAGGATATACCCTCCTTGGGGTCGACTCAGGGATATATAATAGCTTTCTGAAGAAGCTATGACCCAGACGGTCAACTGAAAAATTGAGTAACAGGATAAAGCACAAGTTTTAGAAACAGAATCTCAATTTGTATCATTTTCATTCTTACTGTGTAATTTTAGGAAAGTGATTTAACCTCTCTGTGCCTATGTTTCTCATCTATAAAATAGGAATAATAGTTGTTTATATCACATTGGATTGTTTTGAAATTGAAATGATTTAAAAGTTAAAGCATATTATGTCTGGCACATAATGAATGCTTAGAAATGTTAGCTTCTATAACCAGACTGAATCAAATATTTTCCTATATGGGGGAGGAAGGGATCTATGAAACCCCCTCTCATCCAGCTTCATACGGAGACATTTCTGAAAACTTAGTGTTGTTCCTCACACACCACCCATGCTTCCCTATGGTCCTAACCAAGCACCTGGAAACAGATTACATTTTATGTGTTCTACTTACTTCCTGCACATATCATTCTTCTCCCAAAATGCTTATCTACAAAAGGTATAATTTTATTTAATAAAAGAAGACCTAAAGTGTATCTTACACAAATGATAATTGTACATATAATAAAACCAAACTACAGAAAAAACTATTACAATTTAGTAAGTGCATTTAGCAAGATCATTGGATAATTTATTTCCATTTGTTGGCTACAGTTAGCAAATAAAGTTTTAAAAGACATAATTTACAGTAGCATCATTATATCAAGTACTTAAGTATAAACCTATGGTAAAACATCTAAACCTATATAAACACTATTGAGAGAAATTAAAGAAGATCTAAGTGAAAGTATTTATATACTACGTTCAAGGATTGGAAGACTCACTGTTATCAAGATGGCAATTCTCTCCACATTGGTGTACAGGAATCAGACTACAATACACATTTGTCAAGGGGTAGTTTCCTGTCACCTGTCACTTGAGCATGTTTGATTTTTCCAGCCTGAATCTGAGTGCTTCCACCATTATCCTAGTACCAACACATAGCCAGAATTCATTAGATATCCCTCCATCTTCCCAGCAAAGGACCAGAGTACTTTATCACACTTTATACACTCCCAATGATCTGGGACAGAACTAATGCATGCCAGTTCAAAGCATTGTTAACTTTCTATTAATACCCAATCTCATGACCCAACTATGCAAAACCTAAATTTTCACAGAGCTGAAACACTGATCTGTGAACAACCCTATCCATATCAGAGAGGATAATAAATGGAATCAGAAGTGTAATCACCTCTGAATGTAGGAGAATCTTAAACCAGTATCTGAACAGGAGTGTAAGAATTATTCATTTTTAAACTACCTTCCAGCCAGTCCTTAAAGAAAGCAACAAACACAGCTCCTCTTGGCTTCAGAAGGTCCCTCGTGATTGATTTTTCTCTGTTCCATTTTAATTTGATTTAATATCTCTTGTTGCTGGCTTCACCTTACACCAACCCCACCCAACTATGCCCTCCAAGCACATCTCCCAGAAGACCAGCACAAGTGACTCCATCTGCTTATTGTATGGATTATAGAAGGCTTCACAGTTTCAGTTCCAGGGGAATCTGGAGGTAACTTCATTTGGGTTTCATTTTGTTCACTGGTTGATTTCTTTTTTCATTTTCTTTGCAGCATTATTTTGCTTAAATTGTTTTCTTTTTTATTTTTTTCTTTTCTTTCTTAGAGAAAGAAAAAATTATTTTTATTTTTTAATTTTTTTCTTTTTTTCTTTTTAAAATTTTTTTCTGTTGTTTTCTTTATTTTATTCAATTTTATTATATAATTTTTAATTTTTTAAATTTGTCTTACTTTTTCTTTCTTTCCTTTCCCTGTTTTCTCACTCTATCAAGCTTCTTTCAATAAGCAGACCAAAACACATCTATGATCTAGCTTCCTTTATTTGATTTTTTGTTTTGTTTTAAATTTTTTAATTTTTACATTATTAATTTTTTCCTTCCTCCAAACTGACAAGACAAAGGAATTCACCCCAAAAGAAAGAACAGGAAGAAATGACAGCCAGGGACTTAATCAACACAGATATGATTAAGATATCTGAACTAGAATTTAGAACCACAATAATAAGAATACTACCTGGGGTTGAAAAAAACATAGAAGACACCAGAGAATCCCTTTCTGTGGAGATAAAATAAATAAAATCTAGTCAGGCCAAAATTAAAAATGCTATAACTGAGATGCAATATCAAAGGTGCCATGACAGCAAGGATGGACAAAGCAGAGCAGAGAATCAGAGACATAGAAGATAAAGTTATGGAGAATAAAGAAACAGAAAAAAAGAAACAAAGGCAATAGATCATCATACAAGACTTAGAGAACTCAGTCACTTATTAAAAAGGAATAACATCCAAACCATAGGAGTCTCAGAAGATGAAGAGAGAGAAAAAGGAGTAGAAGGTTTATGTGAGCAAATGATAGTGGAAAACTTTCCTAATCTGGGAAAAGCCACAGACATCAAAGTCAAAGAAACACAGAGAACTCCCTTTAGATTCAACAAAAACTGACCATCACCAAGGCATATTGTAGACAAATTCACAAAATACACTACGAAATAACTATGAAAGCAGCAAGGGAAAAAAGTCCTTAACATATAAGGGAAGAGAGATCAGGTTTGCAGCAGACCTATCCACAGAAACTTAGCAGGCCAAAAAGTAGTCGCAGGCTATATTCAACGTGCTGAATTGGAAAAATATGCAGCTAAGAATTCTTTATCTAGCAAGACTGTCGTTCAAAATAGAAGTAGAGATAAAGAATTTCCCAGACAAACAAAAACCAAAGGAGTTCATGACCACTAAACCAGCCCTACAAGACATTTTTAGGAGGACTCTAAGTGGAGAAAAGGCAAAACAAAACAAAAAAGACCAAAAGCAACAAAGACTAGAAAGGACCAGAGAACATCCCCAGAAACACCAACTCTACAGGCAATGCAATGACTCTACAGGCAATGCAATGACACTAAATTCACATTTCTCAGGACTCACTGTAGATGTAAATAGGCAGAATGCTCCAATCAAAAGACACACTCATAATGGATAAGAAAACAAGACCCATCTATATGTTGCTTACAAGAGACTCAATTTAGACCTAAAGACACCTGCAGATTGAAAGTAAGAGTATGGAGAACCATATATCATGCTAATGGTCATCAAAAGAAATTTGGAGTAGCCATACTTATATGAGACAAACTAGATTTTAAATTAAAGACTGTAATAAGAGATGAAGAAGGCCATTATATCATAATAAAGAGTCTATCCAGCAAGAAAAATCTAACAATTACAAATATTTATACCCTCAATATGAACACCCAAATATATATTTTTTAATTTTCATTTTTTAATGTTTATTTATTTTTGAGAGAGAGGGAGACACAGAATCTGAAGCAGGCTACAGGCTCTGAACTCTCACCACAGAGCCCAATGTGAGGCTCAAACGTACAAACCATAAGATCATGACCCAAGCAGAAATCAGACTCTTAATCAATTGAGCCACCCAGGTGCCCCAATAAATTAACTAATAACAAACAAAAAAGAAACTCATTGATAATAATACCATAATAGTACGGGACTTCAACACCTCACTTACAACAATGGACAGATCATGTAAGCAGAAAATCAATAAGGGTACAATGGCTTTGAATGACACAATGGCTTTGTATGGACTTAACAGATATATTCAGAACATTTCATCCTAAAGCAGCAGAATACACATTCTACTCAAGTGCACATAGAACATTCTCCAGAACAGATTACATACTGGGTCAAAAATTAGCCCTCAACAAGTACCAAAAGACTGAGATCATACCTTGCATATTTTCAGACCACAACACTATGAAACTCAAAATCAAGCACAAGAAAAAATTTGGGAAGACCATGAATACTTGGAGACTAAATAACATCCTACTAAAGAATGAATGAGTTAATCAAAAAATTAAAGAGGAAATAAAAAAGTACACGGAAGCCAATGAAAATGAAAGCATGACAGTCCGAAACCTCTTGGATGCAGCAAAAGCGGTAATAAGAGGGAAGTATATAGCAATCCAAGCCTTCCTAAAAAAGTAAGAAAGGTCTCAAACACACAACCTAATGTTACATCTAAAACCTAATGTTACATGTAAAGTCCAAAACCAGCAGAAGAATGGAAATAATAAAGATTAGAGCAGAAATCAAATATGTCAAAATCAAAAAACAAAAACAAAAAGCAGAACAGATCAATGAAACCAGGAGCTGGTTCTTTGAAAGTATTCACAAAACTGATAAACCCCTAGCCAGATTGATCAAAAAGAAAAAGAAAAGGACACAAATAAATAAAATCACAAATTAAGGAGGATAAATCACAACCAATGCCACAGAAATACAAACAATAATAAAAGAATATTATATGACAACAAAATGGGAAATCTGGAAGAATTGGACAAATTCCTAGAAATATATACACTACCAAAACTGAAACAGGAAGAAATAGAAATGTTTAACAGACCCATAACAAGGAAAGAAATTGAATAAGTAATAAAAAATCTCCCACAAACAAGAGTCCAGGGCTGGATGGCTTTCCAGGGGATTTCTATCAAACATTTAAAGAAGAATTAATAATATTCTTTTCAAGTTGTTCCAAAAAATAGAAATGGAAGCAAAACTCCCAAACTCATTCTACAAGGTCAGTATTACCTTGGTTCCAAAACCAGAAAAAGACCCCACTAAATAGGAGAACTATCAATTTCTCTGATGAATATGGATGCAAAAATTCTTAACAAAATACTAGCAAACTAGGATCCAACAAATCATTAAAAGAATTATTCACTACAATCAAGTAGTATTTATTCCTGGAATGCAGGGTTGGTTCAATATCTGCAAATCAATGTGATACATCACATTAATAAAAGAAAGTCTAAGAACCACATGATCCTAGCAATAGACGCAAAAAAAAAAAAAAAAAAAAAAAAGCATTTGACAAACTACAGAATCCTTTCTTGATGAAAACCTTCAAGAAAGTAGGGATAGAGGGAACGTACCTCAAGATCATAAAGACCATATACAAAAGACCCACCATAGCTAATATCATCCTCAATGGGGAAAAACTGAGAGCTTTCCCCCTAAGGTCAGGAACAGAATAGGGATGTCCACTCTCACCACTGTTATTCAACATACTGTTGGAAGTTCTAGCCTCAACAATCAGAGAACACAAAGAAATAATAGGCATCCAAATTGGCAAGGAGGAAATCAAACTTTCACTGTTCACAGACAAGATGATACTATCTGTGGAAAATCCAAAAGATTTCACAAAAAAACTGTTAGAACTGATACATGAATTCAGTAAAGTCACAGGACATAAAATCAATGTAGAGAAATTGGTTGCATTTCTATACACCAATAATGAATCAGTAGAAAGAGAAACCAAGGAATGGATCCCATTTACAATTGTACCAAAACCCATAAAATACCTAGGAATAAACCTAACCAAAGAGGTGAAAATCTATATACTGGAAACCATAGAAAATTTATAAAAGAAATTTGGAAAAAAATGGGAAAACATTACATGCTCATGGATTGGAAGAACAAATATTGTTGTTGAAAGGTCAATACTACCCAATGCAATCTACATATTCAATGCAATCCCTATCAAAATAACACAAGAACAGACATATAGATGAATGGAGCAGAATAGAGAACACAGAAATAGACCCAGAAACATATTGGTCAACTAATCTTTGACAAAGCAAGAAAGAATATCCAATGGAAAAGAGTATCTTTAGCAATTGTTGTTGGGAAAACTGGACAGCAACATGCAGAATAATGAACCTGGACCACTTTCTTAAACCATACACAAAGATAAACTTAAAATGGATGAAAGACCTAAACATAAGATAGGAAGTCATCAAAATCCCAGAGGAGAAAGCAGGCAACAACTTCTTTGACCTTGCCTGCAGCAACTTCTTACTTGATATGTCTCTGGAGGCAAGGGAAACAGAAGCAAAAATGAACTACTGAGACCTCAACAAGATAAAAAGCTTCTGCACAGCAAAGGGAACAATCAGCAAAACTAAAAGGCAACAGACGGAAGGGGAGAAGATATTTGTAAATGGCATATCAGAAAAAGGTTAGTATCCAAAATCTAGAAAGAAATTATCAAACTCAACAGCCACCCCACCCCCAACAAATAATCCAGTAAAGAAATGGGGAAAAGATATGAATAGACATTTTTTCCAAAGAAGATATCTAGATAGCTAACAGACACATGAAAAAATGCTCAATATCACTCATTATCAGGGAAATACAAATCAAAACCACAATAAGATACCACCTCATACCTGTCAGAATGGCTAAAATTAACAACTCAGGCAACAACAGATGTTAGTGAGGATGCAAAGAAAGAAGAACCCCCCCCTGTCCTGCTGGTGGGAATGTTAACTGGTACAGCCACTCAGGAAAACAGTATGGAGGTTTCTCAAAAAATTCAAACTAGAACTGCCTTATAACACAGCAATTGTACTACTATGTATTTATCCAAAGGATACAAAAATGCTGATTCAAAGGGGCACATGCACCCCAATGTTTATAGCAGAACTATCCACAATAGCCAAAGTATGGAAGGAGCCCAAATGTCCATCGACTGATGAATGTAGAGAGAAGATGTGGTATGTATACACACACACACACACACACACACACACACACACACACTGGAATACTACTCATTGATCAAAAAGAATGAACCATTGCCATTTGCAACAACATGGATGGAAGTAGAGTGTATTATGCTAAGTGAAATAAGACAAAGACAAATATCATATGGTTTCTCTCATATGTGGAATTTACAAAACAAAACAGATGAACATAGGGTAAGGGAAGGAAAAATAAGAAAAAAAACGGAGAGGGAGACAAACCATAAGAAACTCTTAAATACATAGAACAAACCGAGAGTTGCTGGTGGGGTGTTGGCGGTGGGTGGGCTAAATGGGGGATGGGCATTAAGGAGGGCATTGTTGGGATGACCACTGGGTATTATACATAAGTAATGAATCACTAAATTTCTATTCCTGAAATCATTATAACACTATATGTTAACTAACTTAGATTTAAAAAATAAAAAGAATGGCTAGTATCAAAAACACAAGAAACAGATGGTAAGGATGTGAAGAAAAAGAAACCTTTGTGCATTATTAGTGGGAATGCAGCCACAGTGGAAAACAATATGAACACTCCTCAAAAAATTAAAAATAGAATTACCACATGATCTAATAATTGCACTACAGGGTATTTACCCAAAGAATATGAAAACACTAATTGAAAGAGATATACGCACCCCTATGTTTACTGCAACATTATTTACAATAGCCAAGATATGGAAGCAACCCAAATGTCCATCAATAGATGAATGGATAAAGAATATGTGCTTTATGTGTATATATATATATATATATATATATATATATACACACACACACACACATACACACACAATGTGTATTATGTATATACACATATATACAATGGAATATTACTCAGACATAAGAATAATTTAAATTCTTTTTAAATTTAAATTTAATTTAATTTAATTTTAAGTTAAATTTAATTTATAATTAAAATTTATGAATTTAAATTCATAAAAATTTGCAACAACATGGATGGAGCTCCAAAGTATAATGCTAAGTGAAATAAGTCATTCAGAGAAAGACAAATACCATGATTTCACTCATATGTGGAATTTAAGAAACAAAACAAAGAAAAAAAGAGAGACAAACCAAAAGGCAGACTCTTAACTATATAGAACAAACTGATGGTTACCAAAGGGGCAGCAGGTAGGAGGATGGATGAAATAGGTGATGGGGATTAAAAGAACACGTATGATGAGCACTGAGTAATGTACAGAATTGTTGAATCAGTATACTGTACACCTGAAACTAGTACAACACTGTAAACTATATTGTAATTAAAATCAAAAGCTTAATAAAGTTTTTAAAAAATTGATATTTGTTTTAAATATTACCATCTTGAATCTAAGAATAATGTAAATGTACCATGAGATTGTGAGATCCTGTACTTGACTCTTTTCTAAGAAACACTTAGCATAGCTTAAAGTCAGAAAAAAAATGTCTTTATCCATTTTTTGTTGAACCCAAACCAGAAGGGCCAACGCACAGATAAGAAGATTAAATTATTAAAACTGTTTCACATTGGATGAGGAGATTAAATCTAAAAAGACAATAAAAGCATTAATTTTGGAAATGATTAAAGATAGTGGTTAGAATGGAAGATTGTGCCATGCTCATGAGGAAAACTTGAAATATTTTAATTAATGATTAATTAAGAACAAATAACATGATTTACTTGCTAAATTCAAATTTCCGATAAAATTTTATACCATGTGAAAACAATAGAGTATTTGGATCTAGGGAGGGAGATCATATTTTAAAATGTGCCCTATTGACCATACATAGAAACACCATGAAGACAGGGACACTTTCCTCTCCTTATATGCTTCAATCAATACCTAGAATAATTCCTGATACAAAATAGACACTAAATAGATATTTGTTGAATGAATAAATCAGGAGCAGCAAAAGTACTGTTTTCTCAATTGGATAGCACATTTGAAGAGAGAATTTCACCAATTAAACTATGGCAGGATTATGAAAACTATAGAAACCACATAGCACAAGAAATGTTTACAGGATGACAAAGTCTCCAATTTCCATCTAGAAAAGTAAAGAGGGATGGACACATGGCAGCTGTCTGTCTTCCAAAGATCTGAAAAAGTGCCCCATGCAACCAAGACCACACAATTCTATACATCACCACAGGGCAGAATTCTGACAAGTGTTTTGTGTTTGTAAAGACATGTGGTTCATTACGAATATAAGTTACATTTTTCTAAAACTTATGGTTGTCTAAAATTATAAATATTAACCTGTTCATCTCTGGCAGTACTCAAACATCAATTCTAAGAAATGGTAGTTAAGGAATCCTTGCATGGTGTGGAAGTTTGAGTGAGAATTAAAACCCTTTTCACTCTACCTATTGAAAAGCATTGCACTCTGTGTTTTTATCTCAGTTGAAATAATGCTATCAGAAATGGGCTTTAAGGCAATATATTTACATTTCCAACACTGTCCCTCCCAGCAAAACCATCATAATAGCTCTCTAACCCTTTGGTAATAATGAAATTGATGTCATGAGAAGAGACCTCTCCATCTCCCATAAAATATCATGCGCCAGGGACTGTATGCATTAGCGCACACACACGTACACACAAACACACACACATGGAGCACTAGGTGCTTTTTATTGAGTGGTATTTACAACTTGGCTTAAATTAGTTTTGGAGACCAAATCATGCGCTAGCTCTGATATTAGAACCTTTTCATTAATCAGAGAATTTAGAGTTATATGTTAGCTTCATCATCTGAATAAGAAAAAAATCTAATAAATCAATTCCACTCTAGGTTAAGTCCATCATTTTGAGTAACAGCGACTACAGAAAATTATGGGTTTATGTCTTGTCTGGGAACCTCATAAGTCACAAGTACAATACACTTAAGGTACTTTGAGGCCTCTCAAGTAAGACGTATGAAGCTATTACTCATCACAATCTGTAAAGCAGCTATACTGTGGCTTTTAATGGTAATTTTGTAAATATTTCAAATTTTTATTTTTAAGGACATTCATTTAACTCAATGCTATGTGATATATAGATATATACAGACAAACACATGCAATACACATATCTTCCAGCTACATACTTACCCAAATTTACTCTGAAGGAGGCATTAGAGGAAATGACATTTATACAAAACTACAGAATAAAACATAGGAAAGGACACTAAGTTGCTATCAGTTCAGTTTCTCCTCAGGTTATATTTTAGTAGTTTTTAATACCCCTATGAATTATTTTTATCCACAGGCCAATTTGTTTTAACTTTAATAGTGTTTGGTTTCTTTTCATCTTTTTAAATCACCCAATTTAAATTTATGAAAATTTCTTGATGTAAACCATGAGTCTGGATGTCAAGAACATCAGGATTCTAGTCCTGGTTGCCACCCTGCAGCTCATGAAGGCTGTGACCTTGTGCAGAGCACACACCTCTCTGCTGCTCAGTCCCTCATCAATAAAACAAGGCCATTGGATGGGTGGATCACTAAGGCCTTTCCAGCACATTCTCCATCTGTGCCTGTTTAAACAAGAAATAATTTAGGATTTGACTGACAACCTAGGTCAACATTATGTACTAAGGACATGAGAAACATTTAAAAGCCTCTCCTGTGAAGTTGGATATCTCAGGCAGAGTTCCCTAGACACAGATTCTGAGTCAAGAATTCGTGCAAAAGTGATTTGTTAGAAAAACCAGTAAGTTAGTGAGGAAGTGAGATAATGAAGAGATGGGTGGAAATCCAGCAAGAGTGTAGAACAAAGCAAAGTCCCACAGTGTATAGTAACAATGGCTCAATTCTACACAGAAGCACTGAAAACAAAGGAGATTATGGTCTTAATCAGGGATAAAAGAGATGGAGTATTCATTCTTCCTCCCCCCCCCCAAATTCACCAGACCTTGGTTAAGGGCTTGGACCCCAGATGACTATTAATCCCCATATTAAGGTCCTGAGGATCTTACCTGGACTAACAGCAACCTTGGCAAATGGATACAGAGGTTGACTGCTGGAAATGAAAACACTCAAGCAACTGAGATGCACTCAAAGAACAAAGAAATCTAAAAAACAAGAGTGGAGGATGCAAAGGTCAGCAGGGTCATCTTCCACCCCTACCCTTCCAATAATCAAGTAATGAAAGCATGTTAGGTTCTTTTTCCCCAAAGCATCCCATTATCACTTTTTCAGTAAAGGTATCTGAGCACCTGTAGATGTCTGACAGATTATACAGGATGAACAAAACAGATATGGTCTCAGGCTCATGGACCTTATAGTAAAATGGAGGAGACAGATTATAATTATCAATTATGATAATTCTATGAGATACCGTAATGAAGCCCAGTGTGAGACTAACAGGAGGGGTTCTTTATAAAATAAGAAATCAAGAAAGGCTTATATGAGACTGACATTTAACCTAAGACCTAAAAGATGGGCACAAAGAACCAGATAAAGAATGGGGGTTTGGGAGGAGAGTATTCAGACAGAAAAGACAATGATGCTGGAAGGACCTTGACAGAATCAAAGAACTGAAATAAATCCAGAGTAGCTGAAGAGTTGTGAGCAAGGTGGAGAAGAATGAGTTTCAGGAGGCAGATGGGGGTAAAGCATCTTATACCATCTGATGGTTTTTACATTTTATTCTTAGCGTAATGGGAAACCATTTTTAAACAGGGTATATATATGATTAAATGGAAAACCATTTTAATCAGGAAACAGACATTTTAAAAATAACACTCTGAGTGCTGGGTAGGTTATGGATTAGAAAAGGTGTAAGAATAAGAGTGGATAAACTCCTTAGAGGGCTCTTAAGGTATTCTCATGAAAGAAGATGATAGGTAGAACCTGAATGGTAATAGTAAATATGGAAAGGATTTGCTTCTCATGAACCCAAATCTATATCTCAAAATCTCCTTTTCAAGCCAACCAACTTAAAAAAGAATAATAAGAATACCTGATGATTAATATAAGACAGAGATGGCTATTTTTTTTTTTTATATTCGAGACATGATCTTAGCATTTTCAAAGTTGGAGCTACAAGAAAGAGGAAGCAGACATAAGAGTTGTTCATAGCTATCCAAGGAGAAAAGCCTTAGGCCAATGCACACTTAATCCTATAGAGGAAAGAAGAAAAGAGCTTATCTAAAAGAGAAGAAAATTTCCCCACGCAGAAAAAAAAAAAAAGCTGTGGACTATTTTAGTAATATAAAATAAATTAAAAAGGTAGAGAAGATAGAAGAAAGAGCCACCTTCATGGTGTGACCCTTTAACATGAATTCCTACTAGGAAATCAAATCAGATTATCCACTCTCTCTCTCTTATATCATATGCATGTGTGTGGGAAGGTGAAAGGTGATGGTTAAAAAAGGATACCTGTAGTTAAAGAATTGAGTGAATTTTATCCTCTAGACTGGATAAAAAATAACAAATACAAACATGGGGTTTTGCCAATGAAGGACAAAGAATGAGCCCCTTAACTATACTGGGAAGATCAAAGAAGACTTAATAGAAGTAAGAGAATCATGTGCTAATCCTGGAAGTTAGAGAGAACATGACTCCTTACAGGAAATTGAAATAGAATAATAAAACTTAAACATAGGATGTGAAAAAAGGCATGCACAAGGGACAGGAATGATGAAAATTTGAGGCATAAGGAACCTTATATGGCATTCTGAAAAGGCTGACATTGACTAGACAGTCTGGTGATCCACTGAAGAATGGTTAGCACTAGAACAACATGGTATCTTAAAAAATGCTGGTCAGAATGTTGAAACTGGATTGACAAGGAAAACCACTTAGAACACTATTATAGTAACTTGGGTAAGACAAGACAAATCTTAAAGAAAAATAGCAGTGAACATGGAAGAAAGAGGATGGAAGTTAAAGAATTTTGGGCAAGTGAAATCACTGTTCCTTGATGATTTACTATCACATCAAAAGTGAGGGGAAGAAGTAGACAGAAATCAAGAGGTGAAAACCAAGGTCTGATTCTAACACCTGGAGAAAGGAGGCATTTTTGAGGGAGAGAAAGAAAAAAAAAAGAATAAGAATAATAAATAAACTAAAATTTGAGAATAGGAAGATCTGTGAAGGGCATGACAGTGAATTTGTTTTGGAAATGATCTGTGGGCTATCTAGATAAAGAAGAAAAGTTCCAATTTTGGGAAGTGTAGGTTTGAAGCCTATCCAGACATCCCTCTTGTCACTTCACAACATTAGAGGTCATATTATCCTCAGGCATGGCTGGACCAACCAAGGAACACATGGGCCTACGCTCAAGGGATAGGAATACTTGCTTATCATTCAAGGAACCTGTATGATAAGTAGTTAACCAGCACTACTCTAGAGATATAATCACCAAATGTACCTAATGAAATCTCTAACATGAAGAATAAAGATATTTTTTACATTCCAGGTCTCTTGAGATGGGAAAGACCAGACGAAGTGGCACCAGAACATCTGCTAGCATGACCTCATGGACCTCCAAACAATAGCATCTACCTTCTCAGGAGACCCCTGCCACTTGTAGCTCTAATGCAGTAGGAAGTTACTTAGATCACATGGCTAAGAGTTATCAGCAGAATAGAGAAGGGAAAGGGACACAAACAGAGAAGTATGTATTTTGTTTTGTAGAACCAACAGTTCCCACCAAGGAAACACCAGGCCAGGTGTTTCACCAGATAGCCCTTGCTAGATATTTGCCTGATAGCCTCTTACATGAGCAAGTTTGAGCCAGAATGAAGCTGAAGACCTACACAGAAGCCCCACTAAATTGTTCTGAAGTTACCTTCAGCTCATTAAAATGCTAAGATCTCCTCCTATGGGCAGGATTTTCCACCATTTTTGAACATATGATGTATGCACTAGCTAGTTAGCATGTTAGGCCTATGAAATTGAACCAAAATGTCTAATAGAATATGTACAAGTTCTTTAATGTATATACAAACTCTCTGGCCCTACCCCCTAATACAATTAATAAAAGCTTCCTGTACTAATTCCACAGAAAGATAGTACTTTGAGAGCTATCTCCCTGTCTCCTTACTTGTAACAAGTAATAAAGAGTTCTTTTTTTTCAACTTTCCTTGGTTTATCTTCAATTTAATGCACCCCAAGTGGTGAATGCCCTCGAGTGTGGTTACAAGATCTTTGCAAGATACATTGAGACTTGCATATAATAGTTTAAACCATTACATTAAATTAGATCACTCAGGAAATATCTGAAAAAAGAATTATTATAAACTAACCACAAGGAACATCAAAATGAAACATAAATAGAGAAAGAATAGGCCATTTACCAAAAGAACAATCTTCCATGAAGTAGGAGAGCCAGGCAAGGCAAGTGTTAGGCAATCAGTGGAGAAAAGATGATTGGGAGAGAGTGGTCCACATGCTACAATGATGTCAAATTCATATGGATGGAGGACTAATCATTTACTGGTTAAGCATTTGGTAGAGACCAGCATGAGAAGAACTCAGACTTCAGAGGAGGAAAGGCGAATAGGAAGTGCAGAAGCAGAAAACACAAGGGAAAATAACATTTTAAAGAAATTAGAAACTGGACTCTGAAGTAAAAGAGGAAGATAGAATGGTAGCTAGACTCTCACTTTTTTGAGCATAGGTTTTATGTCTATGTTGTTCACCAATGTAATTTAGTAGAAACTATTGGTAAATGACTGACAAAAACTGCAGGTGTTCTGCAGTATGTATCCAATAAATGAAATAGCTAAATGGATGTTTGGAAGGATGGATTTTTAGTTTTGACCTTTTTTTGTAGTTTTTATTTGTTTGCTAAAGTGGGAAAACCTGAGCATGTATTCATTCTAAAGGGGAAAGGGAAAGGTTGGAGATACAAGAAAAAATCAGGAATTGTTGAATGAGACGCTGAAGCAGTCTGGAGGGGAGGCGATCCAAAGCACAGGGAAAGGATCTGCCTTGACAAGAAGAGGAATCCTTCTTCCTCTACATAACAAAGAGGCAGGAAAATGGTACAGATTTGTGAGAAATCATGTTTTGAAAGAGTGTAAAGGTGTTACCCATTTGACCAAAATTAATCAGGTGCTTACTGATAGCCAGCCACTATGAGAGGTGCTAGGAATATAATGGCAAGTAAAAAAAAAAAAAAAAAGGTAACGCTCCTGCTCTCAAGTTGCCTAGGATTTGCGGGAGGTGAGATGACTACTAATTAAATAACCACTTTTACATGATCATACAATAGTAACAAAAGTACATTTTTCTGAAAGAGTGCTTAAATACTTAGTCTTCCCTGAGATCAGGGAAGACTTCCCAGCGGAAGATACAACTGAGATAATAATTGAAGAGTAAATAGAATTAACCAGGAAGTCATGATGGGAAGGATGTTCTAGACATGTTCTAGCGGTCTTTGTGACAGTATGGTGCTTTAAAAATGTTGAGAGTTTTTGAACTTTGAATTCTGGACACTTTGCAACCTTGCTTTAGCAGGTGGGTGGGTGGAGACTTGGGTTGCCCAACCTGTGACAGCAGGAGCGGTCATCCTAAAATTCTGTCCTCACCTCTGCACCTCTATCTGCCATATCACGCAAGTAGATTTAGGCAGGGGTAGGCAACAAGGTAAGTTTTAGTAGAAATTAACTAGAGGACTCACAAGGATTAATTTCCAATGTCACAACCTTCTGGAAGTATGAACTACTGTACTTCTTAGTCACATAAGATTTATACACATTAATATTGAGGGATGTCTTCAGTTATAGCTTCCAAGTCACAAACTACTCAAGCTATATTTATGAGAGTATTAAATAAGTAACAAATTCAAATACTAATGCAAATTAATGTACTATTTCACAACAAATTCTATTTCCCTGGATTTCCCTGTTGATAAAAACAGACATCACTAAACATAAAGTGATAAAGCCACTAGAGATTTGAAGGATTGTTTTAATTAGATGTCCTTTATCGGCAAATATTTTCATGAGTCTCCACTCCTGATATAAATTCTGAAATATACATATAAGCAAGTGTGTCTTTATTCTTCACGTATGTGATTTTGATCAATAAAGATACATTTTCTGCAGCAGAAATTCAAATCCTGAATCTGGCCCACGAAATAGCTCATCAAGGGAATTCAATTGTTGATTTATGGTAGCCATTGCAAGAGAGGAGAGCATATTGCTAATAAACAGCAATTAGCCACATGTTTTAGGCCAAGTGGAGACTATTACTCACTCTTGAGAGTTTTTGAACTTTGAATTATCTGCAACTTATTCACTCCCCTTGGCAGATTATTATTTTCAAAAAACATTTGTCATAATGTTCATATACATGAACTCTTCTCTTGTAGAAGGAAGTTTTAGTCAATCAAACATTCATATTGATCTAAATATCTTTCCACTTATTACCGAGCCCAAATATGATTCTAAATCAGGAAGTTTGGAAAGGACAATGAGATTCTGTAAACATTTTCCAATGGAGATGAACTAACAAAACTCAAGCTTGTATCGAATTCAGGGAGCCAGGCCTAAATCTGAGCTAGAAATATTTTAAGCCTGCAGCAATAAACTTTCCCAAAGGGAGTTCTTTGGAGACTATATTTGTGTCATATTCATTTTCTCAAAGTATTTTTAATTTTATAAACTTCAATTAAACTAAATCTATATGATTTACACATAAACACATAAACATTTTGCAATCTAAGCATGTGCTAAAACTTAGATCAGGCTGCCAAATAAATCATCAGTCTTACAGTTAAAGAAAGCCAGTTAAAAGGCTTAACAATAAAAATTAGGGTTGCCTTGAAATGGAATAATCAGCTTCAAAAAGTTATGAGTTTCCTGTCACTGAAAGCATTCAACTGAAGGCCAGATATCCATTAATCAGAAATGTTGTGGGAGTGCCTGGGTGGCTCAGTGCGTTAAGCATCCGACTTCAGCTCAGGTCATGATCTCATGGTTAATGGATTTGAGCCCCACGTTGGGCTCTGTGCTGACAGCTCAGAGCCTGGAGCCTGCTTCAGATTCTGTGTCTCCTTCCACACTCTGTCTCTATCTCTTGAAAATAAATAAATGTTTAAAAAATTAAAAAAAATAAATGTTGTGAGGAGTATCACACGTTGTTTAAAGTATGCTCTCTATAGTTACTTTCAAATATTCACCAGCTATAATTCTAGAAAAGTGGTGGTGAAAAATATTACCTAATGGAGTTACTCAAAATTGTTTCTATTTTTTGTTTTAATTTTTAATGTTTATTCCAAGCTTATTGGAGTTGAAGTCTCTGATCCATGGGTACAAGAAAGGATTTTGTGACTTTTGTGCATTTTTCTTTACCCATAAACTTTTTAATTCTTATCTCCTGGTTGTATTTCCTAGAGTACTGCTCTAGTTTCTCAATACACTGGGTAATGACCATTTATCATGGTATATCCTATACCTTTATTTTCTCTGAATAGAACAAAGTAATCAATTTTAAAGAAATAGCTGCCTCTCCCCAACTCATGGTCTCCAATTATAGGTTTCCTGGGAAATGCCAGGATTGCTTATGGCCCATTGTTAATGATCTGAGGCCGCCTATTCTGCTAAATGTTAACTGTGGTATGGAAATGTGATGGTGTCTGCATTAGAGTTCACTAATCAAAATAATTATACCCACTCTGCACATTTCACATGCCTTCACTTAAATAGGATCAAGTATCATTTAATATGAACCCTTTATATACAGCCGGATTCTCAAGAGGCTCCCTCTCCTTCAAACTGGATGAGCTCAGAGTCTTTTGCAGAAAGAAAATGTATATAGGTGTGAAGGCTCCTATTCTGTAATGATGGTGTATATGTTACCACTACCAAATTCCTCGGCATCCTGTGATGCCAGAGTGACATAGAGACAGCAGAGGTCAGCATGCTTGCCTGATTTGGGGGAACTATACTGGAAAAAAATAATTAATCAGTTAACTCATCACCATACAGCAACACCCACACTCTTAATTCAATCACTAGTATAGCCTTTATCCCAAAAGAGGAGAAGGGCATTATGAGAAAATATTGGAGGAACAAGTTTTATCCATAATTTAGAGGTATTTTTTTTGAGGCCTTTACTCAGTGATATTTTCTTCTCCTTTGTTCTACACCTTGTGATGCAAACTACATGCTAATGAATACTGGAAGCTTCCTTTACCCTAGTACTAAGGTTATAACTTTGGTCTATATTGTGTCTACCTCATCAACGGGTATCCATCATTCCACAAATTGGACAAATATCAAATAACGTAAGTACTACATAACAAATAGGGGAATAGAAAAGAATCTTTGCTCTTGCCTGCCAATTTCACCAGGCTCACAAAAGAAGGTTATAGATGCAGCGAAGAACAGAAAGAATGCCAGATATCACTGGATGGTACTGTTCAAGCTTTTTCAAACTCAGGATATTCAAAATCTGAAAAACACTGTATAGGAGACATGAAAAGGGGAATGTGGGCAGAGATGGACTTCCTCCACTGTAAAATTAGAAAAGCCTAATTAGGATCTGCTTTTTAAACATCAATGTGATAAAGGTAAGCCACTGTTTACAATAAATAGCATGTGGCTTAAGCAGCTCACTGCTTCAAAGAACATCTGAGAATTCCTATTACATGAATATGTGTTAGTCCCGGTCCTCTGAGAAGCAGATGCCAAATTGGGGTTAAATGTTCAAGGATTTCATGGGGTGGGGAATACCTGTGTGATAGAAAATGGGACAGGAGGGGCGCCTGGGTGGCGCAGTCGGTTAAGCGTCCGACTTCAGCCAGGTCACGATCTCGCGGTCCGTGAGTTCGAGCCCCACGTCAGGCTCTGGGCTGATGGCTCAGAGCCTGGAGCCTGTTTCTGATTCTGTGTCTCCCTCTCTCTCTCTGCCCCTCCCCCCGTTCATGCTCTGTCTCTCTCTGTCCCAAAAAAATAAATAAAAGTTGAAAAAAAAAAAAAAAAAAAGAAAATGGGACAGGAGCTGGAGAGGCTGCATCAGTCACCAGACTGCTGTGTTAGTCTGACCTCAGCCAAGAAGAAAGGGTGGGAGGGTTGGGGGGAAGCACCTCAGCAAGCTGTAGAGTCTAAGGAGGGGTCAGTAGGGCTCTTGGGGAGTCTTGGAGCCAAAGTCACTGTCTTCCAGGAATGTGCCTGCCTTATTGTCCCTGTCATGTTCAGTTATTGTGGAAGCAGCTACACGAGAAGTGAGGGATTTCTAAGCACAGAAGCTGAGGTCTTCCAAATATTCCTTCCGAAGTTTTGCCATAGAATGAGATTTTTCTGTGTCATTAAAATGGGTCAAAGCCAAAAAGCTTCTGAGAACTTCCCTTCCTTAATACAGTTGGTGTAGAAGCCGGCAAGAAACCTGCATAATCTGCTAACAGTTTTTTCGATCTCCTTCTATTGCTGTCCTGTCTCTGAAACTGGATTCACCTGAAGACATTTTAAAAGTCACTTTATTTTAGTTTTCACTTTTTTTTCACTTACTTACTCCTCAACAGTTTGCAATACTTTTTTTTCTATGAAGACTCTTCACTTAAAAGTTCTCATCAACCATCTCATTACCAAATGCAATGTTTTGCTTTGTTTTGTTTTAAACATGGACGCACTGTAGTGGATTTTTCCTTGAAGCATCTGAGTTTGGACACTCCCCTTGAAGTACTCCTCCCTCGACTTCTGGAATTCAGTATTGTCTTCATCCTCTGGGTCTCTAATTACGCCTTCTAGGCCTTTTTTTTTATTAGATCTTTTCACTTGTCCCAACATTGAATTTATACTTTCACCAAGTTGTTGTCCTTAGATTGCTTATCTCTAAATACTTTTCCACTTAGAGTGCTAATTATTGCAGACATTTCCAACTCCTAAACATACCTGTCTAAATCAGAACTATTTTTGTACCTGAAAAATTATAAAATGAGTATACTATGTAGGTAAGTTAATTGTATATGAAAAAAATTTGGAAAAGTACAAAATGTATCATATATCACATACCATAGTATTATGTTATTGCCAATCTTTTAATATTTTAAATTATTCTCTGTGAACATAGTTCTATGTAAATGTTTACATATCTACATAGATATATCCTATTGGGTAAAAGCCAAAAAAAGGATTGTTGGATCATATTCATTAAACACTTTGGCTAAAATGTTCTATTAAAAGGATTTCACTAGTACCTTCCAGAAATAATGTATAGAAGTGTTCATTTTTCAATATATAATTGTGTAGTAAATATCTTTTTATATAAATTTTTGCATATATTCAGGCATATTTACATTTTGTAAATTCCCATAGCTGAATCAATAAACTGGAATTTTGTTTCCACTACATAGAAAGTTCATATCATTAGGGAAATGCAAATCAAAACCACAGTGAAATATGATCTCACACTTGTTAGAATGGCTATTATCTAAAAGACAAGAATTAACAAGTGTTGGCGATGATGTGGAAAAAAGGGAACTCTGGTGCACTGTTAGTAGAAATGTAAATTGGTATGGAAACTATGGAAAACAATATGGAGGTTTCTAAAAAATTTAAAGATAGGACTACCATATGACCCAGCAATTCCACCTCTAAGCAATTCCACCTTCATTTATTTGAAGAAAATGAAATCACTAACTTAAAAGATATCTGCATGTTCATGTTCACATTATTTTTAATAATCAAGACATGAAAACAATCTAAGTTAACATCAAGGGAATATATCTCACATGTATATCACACACACACACACACACACACACACACACACACACACACACTGGAATATTATTCAGCCATTAAAAAGGAAATCCTGTTATTTGTGACAACATGATGATCCTTGAGGATATTGTGCTACATGAAATAAGTCAGACTGAGGAAGATAAATACTGTATGATCTCACTAACACATGGAATCTAAAAAAATTGAACTCATAGATACAGAAAACAGACTGGTTGCCAGAGGTACGGGATGGGGGTAGGGGGTATAGGTGAAGATGATCAAAAGGTATAAACTTCCAGTTATGAGATAAGTAAGCCCTGGGGTGTAATGTGCAGCATGATGACTATACTCAACAAGACTGTACTGTATACTTGAAAGTTGCTAAGAGAGTAGATCTTAGAAATTCTCATCAAAAGAAAAAAAATGTGTAACTATATATGGTGATGGATGTTAACTTATTGTGATAATAATTTTGAAACATTTGAATCATTTTGAAACAATATATATATATACAATGTATATATATGTACATATATAATGTATATAACATATTTGATATGTTACATATTGATATATATATCAATATGTATATGTATATATATATATATATATACAATGTATATATATGTACATATATAATGTATATAACATATTTGATATATACATATATCAAATCATTATGTTGTACACCTAAAACGAACGCAATATATATATGTCAATTATAACTCAATTTAAAAAAAGAAAATTCACAAGGTTTTAAGAGAACTTTTACTTCTCTTTTAAGAGAACAATTGACAGAGGATCCATTTCTACAAAGCAGAACTAGGTTCAAACAAAGAAACACTCCAAAACCAGAGGGGAATCTGGAATATTTGCTAAATGAAATTTCAGAATTTCTATAAACCAGGGACTACTGTGTGTTTCTCATACTTTTACTTTTCATAAAGAAAAACTTACCTTGTTTCTTCATTGTATATTAGGTGTTTTAGGGGCATATCATTTGTCTTTTGGGTTATAGGTCCTCAGCCAAGAGGGGCCACTCCAGATCAATACAGATCACAAAATCACAGACTCTGAATTTCATGCTGTGACTGGATGTTCCTTTCACTAGTCATGGGAAGGGGAGAGCATATGTTATACTTGAGTGGGATGTGAATAATTATGTCCTCCATGACGATAGAGCATGCCAAATTGATTGCATTAATACGTCCTCTTCTTTTCTCCTCTCTGTATGCACGCATTTGCCAAGTAATTTTGTTGTTCCTCTAATCAAAGACATAGAGTCAATTTCCCCACCCTTTGAACATGGATTGGCTTTGAGCCTTGTTTTGACTGCTGGGATGTGGCAGAGTTACCATGTGATTGACCAAAAGAACTTCCCAGCCTAAATCACTGATTCAAAGACACAGCAGCTAAAGGATTGTTATTTTATGCCACTGAGGTTTTGTGATTAAATATTACATAGTATTTTTGTGTCAACATATGCCCTGTTCTACCTTTTCTCCCCCCTTAGTATCTATCACCTTGTAACCTACACAATTGGTTATCACTGTATTTCATGTACTTAGTCTGAGCAAGGCATCTAATAAAAGCTCTATATTTTTGATGAATTTAAGTTCTTTTAATTAACTGAATTGAAATAGAATGTTTTGAGATAGATTGTTCTATTTTAGATGCAAGCATTGCCTTTAGATGCAAGCATTTAGATGCAAGCATGCAATGCATGCAAGCATTGAATAGTGGGTTTATTGCTCATAAGTCAAAGAATTCTGTAGAAGAGGTAACAGAAGAAACAGGCATTAGGCATTACATCATCAGGATTTAATTCGTAAGGATCATCTCATGCAGTGATTATCTCCTTGGCATTAGACAGGTCTCTTTATTTTTAACAGATCTGGTTTCAAATGCCTCAACTTCGAAGGTCTCCCCTAGATAGTTCAGCTTGATGGAATTTAGCAAATCCTTCTGTGTCCACAATAACAGCCTCCAGCTCACACTGCCAGACTCTCAGTTCCCTCCCCCTAAGATCTCTGTCTAATTTGCAACCTATAATTACCTTAATTATTTAATGAATGAGACATTTTTTATATTGATTCACTCTTAAATAATCTATAGGTAATTAAAATCAATACCAACATACATTTGTTTGGATGGTAACCTTTCCTTCTTTTCTCTATGATTCACATAAAACATCACCATTGCCCGTGCTTGTTTTGTTTTCAACAGCCTAGGAGACACTGTGTATTACATAAAATAGCAGAAAAATAAGCAAGATAAGAGCAATGGCATCTATTTTCCACACTCCATTAATATCCTAGTCATAATTCACACATGTTATTAGGAATTGAACCCAAGTTAATTAACAAAAATATTCCTAAGTTACACTGCTGTCTGTTGCATCTGCAATTGATTGTTATCTACAAATAAACACACACAAACCAAGGACAAATCACAATAAATTTAAGTAGACAGGTACAAGCAAATTGGACTATGAAAGGAGCATGTGTCTTTGCTTAAGTGTCTTCCACAAATCCCAGAGAGATGTGCTTGGATTTAATATAATTGGATTTGCTGTTTCCTTACAGTTTAATGCGTGAATAACTGCAATTACATATGACTCTACTATCCCAGCTAAACGAATTTATTTATTAAGCTATTAAATATAATCTATATATCATAAGAATTGGAAATCATTTGGCAATGTTAGTTTTATATTTGGCTAAGTAATTCTTTTTTTTAAGTAATTATTTTCTGATCATTACTTTCAAACGGTACTGGTGAAGTGAGATTGGAAATGTTGACACAATTTAAACTTTGAAACGGATGACCCTGAAATGGTCCCTTGTCAGCTCTTTTTGGCTTTTACTTTTTTTTTTTTTTTTTTTTTTTGCTTTTTTATTGCAGTTTTTCTAAGCTTCAGCAGTGCTATGGGCTGTGTCCCTTCAAAAATTCATATGTTGGGGCACCTGGGTGGTTTAGTCAGTTAAGTGTCCGACTTCGGCTCAGGTCATGATCTCACAGTCCATGAGTTCAAGTCCCACATTGGGCTCTGTGCTGACAGCTCAGAGCCTGGAGCTGCTTCAGATTCTGTGTCCCCCTCTCTCTGCCCCTCCCTGCTCACACACATTCTTTCTCTCTCCTAAAAATAAACACGAAAAAATTTTTAAATAATTCATATGTTGGAGTCCTAAACCCCAGTACCCCATAAAGTGACTGTACATAGAAAAAGGTTTCTTAAAGAGGTAACTGAGTTAAATTAAGTTATGTGGGGAGCCCTAAACAAATATGACTGATTTCCTTGTAAGAAGAGATTAGGACACGGATACACACACACACAAAAGACCGTGTAAACACCTAGCGAAAAGATAGCCATATACAAGCCAAAGAGAGAGGCCTCAGAAGAAAAATCAACCCTGCTGACACCTTCATCTCAGATTTCTCACTTCCAGAATTGTGAGAAAGTAGAAAGTACCACCTAGTCTGTGGTACTTTGTTATGGCTGTTCTAGGAAACCAACAGAAGCAACTTCAAAATTTGAATCTTAAATCTTAAACTTCCAGTGCTCAGGAAAGTAGATTTGGTTCATATTTAGATAATCGGTAGCACAAGCACATCATGCTTTTGTTTTGAGAAAAACTACCTTAAAACATATCCCTGACAAGGATTCATGGGATAAGGCAGAAATTCTTGATTCCTTATCTGTAATTACCCATTCTTACTTATTTACTTATGGAATTCCAATTATTTTCAGGGCAGTAGTGTGACTCTACTGTAACTAGGGATGGACATGTGATCCAGTTCCGACAAATAAGATCAAAGAATATATCTAGTAGGTAGACTTTACAGGAGGTCTACTTTTTCCTAGCATAAAGAGAATAGGCTCAGCTGACAGACATATTTTGCTCTTTACTCTTCTCTCTTTCATGCTGCCTAGAATATGAACACAATACAGGGAGGCA